>NW_004567138.1:10907235-10955344 GCF_000260355.1 Condylura cristata
TGAGAGGACCCACCAGAGACAGAGTGGGGAGCAGAACAGGCAGATGGACGAAGTACACTGCTGAGGGGAGCAGCGGGCCGGTCAGGAGAGGTCTGCCGCGCCATGTGGGTCACCTCCGGGGCGGGGATCGAATTCATGCTGAAGCAGCTTTTGGTTTCTTAGTGTTGTGCTTTAACCCGCTACGTCACCAGAGAGGGCCTAGACTTTCGATCTTTAAGACTGATCACAAATTGTTTCTCTCTCAAGCCACTTGTAATTCAACATAGCTGCTATGTGGCCCCTGAGTCTGAGCACAAGCAATGCACAGGCTTGAATATCTGTTTCCTAATTAATGCTCAGGAACCCCTTTCCTTCTGTTACAGGACCACCTATGGATTTTAACCCTATTTTGTTCTGTGTAATTGGTGTCAAGTCTCTTAATTTCCAGGTAGTTACCCCAACATGTAGCATAGACCCATCCTCACAATACAGGGGGCTCTCAAGAAATAGCTATAGAAGGAAAAAAAAAAAAAAACTCTTATCCCAGTCTTCCCGCTGACATATCCCAAGATGGTGGCCATTGTCTAATCTGACAATAGTTGTTCTTGCTGCTACATCTGATATCAAAGTGAATCTCAAATTGAGTAGAGCCAGTTAGTAATGACGTGCTGGATAGTGCAGTAGAAGAGAACCCCACCTTCATTTTGGGGGTGTGCGTTGTTGTCATTTGGTTGATTGGTTTTCTTAATCATGATGTTTGCATAGCTTATAGTCCATCTTCAGTAGTGTATGACACAGTAAATGTGAGCTCACTATGCCATATAGATATGTAAGGAAAACAGGAAGGAGTGAGCAAGAGGAGTAAGAACCTGGAATCTTAACCTATATGCAAGGTACTCACCAGGACCATAAATCTTGGCACAGAAAGAAAACAATTTAATTTTAGGGAAACTTACTGGGTAAATAAGTGACAGATTTAATTTCTGACTCTAATTCCCTGATCCTGTAGTCAGGCTGACGAAAAGTACATGTAGTCGTAGCCTCCACTGAAGAGGCTTCTCTGAGCCACAATGCTCTCTGTGTCACCCCATGAAGCAGCGGCCTCTCCAGATGCTATAGCTGGAATTACCAACAAGAACTGCTTCACAGGTGGTCCCCCAAAAGGTCACATGAGTTTTCACCAAGGTCGAACACTCGAGTTTCACAAATATGCCAGTACAGGCTTATAAGGAAGGAAGGTTCATTCTGTGCTTCAAATCCCAACTGTCTGCCTACAGGTCTGGCTGGCTTTGCTCGTCTCTGCCCAGGAGATCAGTATGAAGTAAGTATTGTATCCATCTGGGCTTGGAAATGAAGAAGGGCAGGGGTCAGTTGTCAGATTTTGCTTCTTTGATTTTTCTAGGGGGATGGGGGGACAGACATTTTTTATTTGAAAAGTTTAAAGCAATAAGAAAGTGCAGAAACTGGTACAACCTCTCATACACTTTTCATCTAGAAACCTGTTTTTTATATTATGCCAACTTTCCTTTCTTGTTAGAATTACTTTGCTGAACCACTTTAGAGTAATGGACTTTATGACCTTTATACAAAAAAAAAGTTCTAAACCTGGAAGTATGTTCTTGTTGGGAGTGACCAAGTGCAGAGATTTACTGAGGGACTGGACAAGGGCAGTAATAAATCAGGCCTTGCATCAAAGGTGATAAGACGGTAATAAATTGGGCCTTGCATCCAATTAACGGGGCCTTGCATCCAATTAACGGGGCCTTGCATCTGGGATGGGCAAGGTGAAGGTGACAGCGAACTGGGCCTCACATCAAGGACACAGTGATGAGTCACCCCTTTGGAATCTGAGTTTAGAATCTATATACGAGACCTTCCCCCCTTATTGAGTTGGCAGTAGCTGCGGACCCCACCCCAGGGGCTCCGTCTCAGCTGCTGTCCGGGAGCAATAAACTCTACTTGCTCAGCCTTTCTGCCTCCCGCCTTCTTTTCTTGAGGCTGGTCACAGAAGTTGGGACAAAACTGTTCTTTCCTATAAGCATTGTACAGTGCCTCTAGCAGCAAAGTTAACACTGGCACTTTCGCTATTTTCTTCTGACATCTGGCCAGTATTCACATTTTTCCAAGTGTTCTGATTTACACTGTTTCCAATTATTTTCCTGATCCAAGATTCAACCAGGATTGTGATTGCAAGAGTATCCTGCTCAGAGAATAATAGTATAGCTTTTTCTCTTTTTTCCCCGTCAGAAAGGAGCTAAAATCCTTTCATCTGGCGCTCTCCTTCAACATCCTCTATCACACCTCTCTTGGCAGGTGGGGTGAATGGAGGTAGTGCCTCCCCCTGTCTGACCAAGGAGAAAATGGACCCTCTCCTCCCAGAGTATCCACAGGTTTCTGAACCCTTGCCAAGATGGAGATTCCTCGTCCAGTGGAAGGATGTCTCAGAGCAGGTCTCCAACTGCTAAGTGGGATTTGGCTGATGACTTCTTGTCCCTCTCAGACAGCTGGGGAATGTGGACAATTCCTCCAGAGGCAGCACTAACAGGAAAAACAAATTGCTTGATCTGAGTGAGCAAAGGGACACATTGTGACAATCTCATGCTAAAGAAAGTCCTCGGCCCCTCTGTCTTAAAGAAGCAGAACTTCCTTTGAAAAGTCCCCACTCACCATCCACTACACACACACACACACACACACACACACACACACACAGAGGCAGGAAATTTGGAAGAACAGTTGAAGGGCTAGAGTGAGGTCGATGGAGAAGAGATGAGGTACCCTGTTTATTTTACTTGCCATTTTGATCTTAGGGTTTGGGTCAGGATGGTAGATGACAGAAGTGGAGCATGAGGGCTGTTTGGTGTTTTCTTCTCAGATTTTCATGAAGTATGGCCGGCAGAGGTGGAAACTAAAAGGCAAAATAGAAATGAATGGCAAACAGAGCTGGGATGGAGAGGAAATGGTGTTCCTGCCCCTGATCGTTGGATTGATTTCCATCAAGGTACAGCCTTTCATTGCTGTCTGTTCAGTTTCATGGTGCCATGTTGGAAGACCCACTGGCAGGGCCCACTGCCCATTAATCTCTGCCTGCTGTCCCTCTACCTGTGGGCATCCCTCTATGCTACAAGTCCATGGCAGAGACAGCTGCTCTAGTCTCAGAGACACAAAGTAAATGTAAGATGGGCTTTGAATACCTGCTGCTATTGCATTATGAGTCTGAAAGTAGTGATTGAACTGACCAAGAAAAACTCAGAAACTGGTCTACCTCTTCTCTGCTCTCCTGTAAGGCCTCTCCTCACCCACCCTCTCTCTCCTATTAGGTCACGGAGCTCAAAGGGCTGGCGTCTCACCTCCTGGTAGGCAGTGTGACCTGCGAGACCAAAGAGCTGTTTGCAGCCCGACCTCAGGTCGTGGCTGTTGACATCAATGACCTTGGCACCATCAAACTGAACCTGGAGATCACCTGGTAGTAAGTTGCCCTTTTCAATTTCATCAGGAAAAGTATGTGCAACAGCTGGTGCCATTCAAGGGTGGTGTGTGGCCCATCTATCACTGGGAAGACCCAGTGACAGCAGACCCTCTGGTCTCACCCCAAAATTCCTGTGTCAGAACCTGTGTGACAAGCTCACCAGGTGATGCTCTGACCTGCTACCATTGGAGAAATCATGCTTGTCACTGCTGTCCTCTTCTGCGTCCTATTTTGAAATATTTTATTCTACATCCTTTTCTACCTTTCAAGATCTATTAAATAGTAGTCCCCCATATCAACTATTTGGAAAGAAAACTGTCCAATATGAGACATTTCATCTTCAGAATGAATCTTGAGTATTGATGGGGTATTTTCATTGCTTCCTCTTTATCTTATATACCTCACACTGCTCTGGAAAATTTTGAGCACCTTAAGACCTCCACATTGTACTTATTGAAACTGAATATTCTAGGAAGGTTAGAGATGCCTTTTATCAAAGCAGTGAACTTAAAAGTGATTTTCCAAAGTCACTCTGTGAGAAAGGCCATTAGTCATTTTTTAAATTTGTTATTGAAGTGACATTGCAACATAACATGTAAGTTTCAGGTGTGCATCATTATAAATCAGCACCTGCACAGAATGGATTTTATTCACCAATGAAAGTCCAGTCCATTCACTCACCAGACAGTTGACCCTTTGGCCACCCATGATTAGTTATGAAATCTGGGCTGCTCACATTTGATATTATTCCCCTAATGTACTATCAGGTAAATATGTTGCGTAGTCATGGCCCAGGGCTCCTTTACAATATGGAAAGTCAGGTGTGAATGACTCTGTTGCCTTGTCTTTGAGATAGTGTCAGCACCTTTCAGCCTGCTTGTCCCCCATAATTTGGAGTCACTGATGTGTCAAACACAGGCTCATCCCCCTTGCTAGCTAAACCAGATGGTGCAATGCTAAGTAGAATCGTTGTGAACAGACCGTTCCTCTCTCAATCACACAAGAGGCTCTTTGTCAACTGAAATGAATGGGATTCTATTTTTGAGTGTTTTCTTTAGAACTAAAGAGTAATCTGTTAATCTCTTATATGGCTAAAGTGTCTATTCCTATAAGACTTGAAGAATTTTTACAGACATCAGTATCTTGGACTTAAATATCTTATATTAGAGACCTGTGTTTATGTCTCTAATATTAGCGAGGAAACTGATTTACCGAGTGCCTCAGTATGTAGATAAATGATGCTTAATACTCATCATTTTCCATGGGTGGATCTAGACTCAATATTCTGCACCCCTTTCTCTTATCTTGGTCTATTTTTTGGTTAGTCAAGTTAACCTAATCCAGCCCCGTTCCTAGCAATCTAAGTTGTCTGTGATACAACGAGATGCTTCCTTGGGCTTGGTAGCCTGATGGTTATAGGTGACATTGACAACATACATTCATGGGAACTTGTTGTTCTACAGTCCATTTGACGTGGAGGACGTGACCCCATCCTCGGGTACTGGGAACAAGACCGCAGCCCTACAGAGGAGAATGTCCATGTACAGCCAGGGCACCCCAGAAACACCCACCTTCAAAGATCACTCCTTCTTCGTAAGTTCATGTGATTTCTTGGGTAGAAACCATGAGCCTAACATTGTAGTTGCTGACCTTCCTGTGTTAGGAATTCTCAGTAATGCCTAGTCCTAGTCTTCTTTAAGTTCACCCTAACCCAGGAGTGCCAGTGAAAGTGCATTCCACACAGGTGGCTCATTGACACACAGGTGGCTGACATCTGTCTCCTCTGCACCCCCCCCCAGCCTACCTACCCTTTGCCAATTACCTATAAACTTCCCTGAATACTCTTTAAAGAAATGGAGATCCATGATGACCTCCTAGTTTGAATCAGAAGTGCTTGTTAAAAGAGCTAACAAGACATGGTACCTGCTGCTTTCCACTAACTCCCCCATCTTGCTTTGATTCTGAAGCGATGGTTGCACCCTTCAGCAGATAAGCCAAGGCGGCTGTCTGTCTTGAGTGCCTTGCAAGACACTTTCTTTGCCAAGCTGCATCGCAGCCGCTCTTTCAGTGACCTGCCCTCCCTCAGGCTGAGACCCAAGGCCGTGCTAGAGTTTTATGTGAGTGCGGGTGGCCTGCTGGTGTGAAGTGCTTGACTTCGGGGGTGTGTAGCATGTTTGCACTGGCATGTGTCTTGTTTTATCACCTCTGTCTTGCTCACTGGGTAATGGTGACAGCTGGCACTGTCCTGTCCATGGGGTGGGAACTGGGTCAAGCATGCATCTTGGCCAGAGAGGCAGTTTTTCTTTCTATTCTATTGCTCCCTGTCTTGTGCTGTGACTTTCCTCCGCTCTGGTAAAGATATCCATGGTAACAAGATTTTCATTTAAGCAAAAAAAAAAAAAAATGCAGTCACATCTCAGGTCAAAGAAGAGTTTGTTTCACAAGTTAAAGTATTTTCTTAGTGGTATGGTCTTTACAGTTAGTATTCAAAAACTGGCATTTGGGGAACACAAAAGGATTTAAAGCAATTTTTCTTGAACTATTTTGATAAAGATAGTCTTAGTTCATTGTAGTGTTTGTTTTACTAACTTGGTAAGAGACACTCTTTCATGCATCCTCAGTTATGCAATAGGCACCTGCAGAATTTGTTATGCATACTTCACAAGAAAACTCAAACACACACACACACACACATACGCAAACACATACAGAATACTCTGGTCTTTACAAACATAGAAAAATTCCCTTTGCATGTCCAGAGAGGAAAGGATTAAGCCAGTGTTCTTTTTCATAATAATAATTGCACTTATTCATTGAATTAAAAAAACCTAAGTATATAGCACCAGGCTACACTCTAGTGGAGTTTTCCAAAATGTGATCTTATGGAGGGGAAATAGACACAAAATCATGTTATCAGAAAGTGTGTAGCTTCCACAGTTGTGTAGGCACCTGTCAGTGCCATCTGTATATTCTTGCTTATATAAACACAGAGGTACACAGAGCAACTATTCCCCTCTGGCCACACCTTCTCTTCATCCTCTGCTCGAGCCTCCTATGAGCTCCTCACTGCCTTTTCAACTGTACACCCTTTCTCAGGATCTCCTGTCTTTGCACACATGCTGTTCCTTCTAGAGCATACTTCTGAGTTCATTTGTCTGACACCTCCCCACCCTCCAGGGCTGAGTGCCAGAACTCACTCTTCCCCAGGCAGCACTCACCCCCTGCCGCTGGGACCCGTCTCATGGTATCCTGCTCAATCACAATCCTTTGTACTCTTGTGTCTTCAAGTTTACCCACTGGGGACACCTTAAATCTCCAACTTACTATACTATCCTCAACTTACTATAACTCAAATTTGCTACTTAAGTAGATAATAAGTTGGGTTTAGGAATAGAAGACCCAAGAGAAGTGGCTGGAGAGGACTTTGGAACTTGAATAAAGATCTTGATGACCCAGTTCCTGCCATATGTGCTCTGAGGGTGATGTGAGACAGGGCAAACCATCAGAGGTTTGGCAACATGCCTAGGGGACTCCCAGAGAGGAAGTCCAGGTTCACCCCCTACCTCAGAGAGCCTCCCCTTTTGTCATTCCTGGAGGAATAAAGAAGGGCAGGAGGTCCTGGGGAGGTTTCTGGAATTCCTTCTTTCACAATCCACCACGATTCCCCACCCCCAGAACTTTGAAGAGCACATTCAGTCATCACAGAGAAAAGCATTTAGTTTTAAAGGGAAGACACTAAACCTACAGAGTAATTTCTCAAAAAGCCCAGGACACATCCTTTTACTTTATCCTTTTATCACCTTCCAAGCAGACAACATGGAGATTTGGGGTTGGGCTATTTATGTGTTGGGGTCTGGTGGCCTTGAATCCAGCTGTGAAGGCACCAGGGGCCAATGATGGAGGAAGACTGGGAGCCTGGAGTTTTCTGGCTGCTCTGATGCCAGCAGCTGAAATGCTGGTCTTAAGCACAGAGGTCCAGTTCAGCTAGCTTTAAGTTTGTTTCTCTTATAATGAGCTTTGTTCTATACAGCCATGGCAATTCTGTTACTTGTAGGAAAATGTGTTCTGGGTACCAGCAAACCATATATGTGATATTTAGCAACTTTAAATCTTTACCGTCCCATCTACTACAGAAATACACACATTTTATACTCATTTTTCAATCTCTGGCACTTCTCTTTACGAGTGTTTCAAAGCAGCTAAATCTGTGACCCTGACATGAATATTTCTTGCTCTAATAATAACTATAAATCTTTGAAGAAGTGAAGTATGTTTGTTTTATGGACTCTCTTACAAATTATTGTGTTATCAAAAAAATAAAATGCCATTCCTTGCTGGACTTATTCCCATCACCGTTGTGCAAACTCACTCATTCATTTGGTACTTAGAATTTACTTTAAAAATCAAATCTGGACTCCAATACAAACGATCCATTTTAAAAGAGCTTTTCTCAAAGAGCTGGAAAACTTTTTCCACAGAGCAATACCTAATACTTAGTGACACATTGTATAGACCCTGGTGGAAGGAAAGGTGACAGGAAGTGTTTTAATGCCTGCACAAACAAGAGATCTTGTTTACCTGGATATTTCTGACCTCTTGCTTCTGAGTTCTGCTTCATAAATCGCAGAGGGCTCCCGGCCCAGCCCAGACGGGACCAGACTCAGGATCTCCAGCCCTGTGAGGTCTGAGGTTGACATCCTTGGCAGACAAATGTTCAGCTTGTTAGTCTTTTCCCCCTTATTTATAGAAGTTACACAAATGTATTTCAAGCCTTGAATGATTTGTGTCATACTTAATTAATTAAAACATTTTCCTACGCCTTGGGATTTGTGGGTAGAAAGTTTTTAAAAATAATTTCTGAGAACTGGAGCAGAACAAAGCATCTTCTTAGTGGAACAGCATGAATATTGGAAAGTCTTCTAAGTTAAATGCCAAAAAAAAAAAAAGAAGAAGAAGAAGAAGAAGAAAAGTAATGTTATTCATCAGGGTGGCTGCCAAATATTGTGAGATCCTGGGATTTAGAGAAACAAGTACCATCCCCCACCCTCGCGCTAACCCTTTTCTTTTGAAAAATATGAAATCTGCGAATAGTATGATGAACTTTCACCTACTTTTAGCAGTGGAAATAGCATTTTATTTTTAAAGATTTAGTCATTTATGCTTACAGAATTGGGGTACAGGCCAGAGGTGTGGTGGGTGAGAGGGTTCCCCAGAGACAGAGTGGGCAGCAGAACAGGCAGATGGAGAAAGTATAGTGATGAGGGGAGCAGCAGGCAGGTCAGGAGAGGTCATACATTATGCCAAATGTGCCATTTGTGTTTAAAATAATGAGGCGTGTTCTGTCCACAGTCTAATCTACCTGATGACGTCTTTGAAAATGGAAAGTCAGCTGAAGAGAAAACGCCCCTCTCTCTCAGCTTCAGCGACCTCCCCAATGAGGACTGCGCCCTCGCCACCCACGCAGCCGGCTCTCCCCCCGACGCCTACTCGGCAAAGCCAGAAATTACCGTTACCCCTGCAGATCTGCACCTGAGTGGCCTGTCCTCCCAGGAGGAAGGCCCGGAAGACAGCAGCTCGGTGTCTTCCAGAAACTCCTTGGGAGAAAGCCCGGAGCCGAAGCCTCACCTGCAGGAAGACGCTGAGGGGCCCAGGAAACCCGAGAGCCCCCGAGCACCTGCAGGCCCCCCGGCTGAGCACCTCTTCCTGGAGAAGGATGTCACCGAGGCCCTTCTGAAAGAGTCAGAGGAGGCGTCTGAGCTCAAGCCTGTGGAGCTGGACGCTTTTGAGGGGAACGTCACGAAGCAGCTGGTGAAGAGGCTCACCTCGGCGGAGGTGGCGCTGGCCCCTGAGAGGCTGCGCTTTGAGGGCTCTGTCAGCGGCGAGTCCGAAGGCTGCAGGTCCTTTCTAGATGGAAGCTTAGAGGATGCCTTTACTGGGCTCTTCCTGGCGTTAGAACCTCATAAAGAGCAGTATAAGGAGTTTCAGGACCTGAACCAAGAAGTCATGCATTTGGATGATATTCTAAAAGTAAGTATCTCTTCAGGGACATTGGAGTAGGTTTGGAGAGAGGTGTCTTAAGCCTCTCTTAAGATGCATGTCATTTTTTGAAATCCTGACCTAATGGTGACTGGATAATCACCATTTCAATGGCTTTGATTTCTAATGTCAGGGGTTCCCATGAATTTTTATTTTCCTGGCAACAAATCAACTTAATGGAAATGGTTTAGGAGAAAACAACTCTAAGGAATATCTAGACTCCTCCAGTCCCGGAGTTTGTTCATTCTATGTATAAATGTAGGGTGGCCATGTTTGGATCATTAGAATCTTATTGAGATGTTGCTAGATAGTGTTGTAAGAAAACAGGAGACCCCTTCTCTGATTGAAGTCAGACTTAAGAGCCCCAAGTATTTCTTCACCCCACGACATTGCCCCCTGGAGAAGTCCCTTCTCTGAACTTGGCCTAAATCAGTGAGGCAGAACCTCAGCTTGATCATTTGCAAGTAACCATTAGTCATATATATTCTGGAAGGCAGGAAGCCCTCTGTTCTACCACTGATATACTCCTGAGTCCTGTTCCTGACCCATTAGCACCTCCCAGACATGGGAGGCAAGAATGAGATGGAGGATTTCCTTTCAGGCAGGAGGTCCTAGTGCGCTGGAAGACAGGGACTTTTTTTTTTTTTTTTGAATATATAATAGCTTATTTTTACATCAGTTTGCACCTTTTCCCATCCCCATGGACTCCCCATCACCAGATCACCCGTCTGCCGTCACCATAGTCCAGTGCAAACCCCACCCTGCACCACCACCATTTACAGGGACCTTTTTTATTCCCGATCCCATGCCACCTCTGATATTCTTTGCTGCCCTGACTTACACTGCCAGATGAAAGAGCTCTTGGATCCTTTCTTTTGAAAGAGCAATTCCTTGAGAACTTGTTCTGCACAATAGACTTGAAATATGGTCCCCAGTGTAAGGTGAGAGCCGATCTAACACACACAGACACTGGATTCTTTTTTAGCACAGTTTTAAAATGTGACCTTTCCCAGGCATGGGCAGCTACATTTCAGAGGTTTTTTAGAGCATCTTATCCCCCTCAGTCAAGACACCCTAGCTCGGCCCTGTGTGTCCAGGGCAGAGAGTAACTCATAGCTTTCAGGTTCTTAAGGCGCATGACAGGTTCATTCCGCTGCAGGAAGGCAGGGTGCTTTGAATCACCTCTCTGTAGAATATACTCAAAAGCATCATTCAGGACTTGCACATGCAGACTGCTTCTCAGGACCTCCTGTGAGAATCTCTCTTACCCCCAACAACTTCTCGTCTTCCCAGTTATTCAGCTATGCTCTGTGGGCAAAGTTCTAGGTTAAAAAGCTAAGACACAACGGACCCACTTACAGCAAATGCTTTAAAGAAAGCCAGTGGTGGTGAAGCTTCCTGGTCTAGGCAGCTGGGACACCAGTGTGCAAGGAAGTCATCTTTCAGGCTTAAGAAAACCCAGTTGTCACAGATTTCTTTGCAGCGTTATTTCCACCTGCCCTTGTTCTCCAAACATGCTGCTACTCAGATCCTTAATTGCCCTTGTCTTTCTTCTGATCAATACCTAAATACATGCAGACTGTGCAAGAGCAAGATCTACAGAGCTAGCAAAGACCTGAGAAGTGGGTTGAATCAGGACTGACTGCTTTTCTCCACCACCCACCCCTTCTCCCGAGATTGAAAAGGACCTGAGAGCTTAGTTCTGGAAGCTGTGGCTTTGTATCCAGCCAGATTTAAAGCATCAGCTGGACAAAGCTATCTCTCCCCCTCCCTTCACACTCCTAGGATGCTAAACATCTTGAGGATGAGAAACTAAATGATGCTGCCTCTTGGACGGAGATCACTGAGAGTGAATGAAGCAACTCTGATTTAAAAGCCCGAAAGACGGTTTCCCGTGTGCTTTTGTGCCATCTTAAGTGTCACAGACAGCCCTGCCAGGCCCTCTGCCTTGACTTGAGAATCAGCGAGGAGTGCACGCACGGAGGACACGTAGTGCTTCTTGTTTGCAGGCATTGTCCCCTTCAACCTACCCCAGCGTCCTCTCGACCCTTTGGATGTCCTGCTCTCCATCTCTGGGCCCATAGCGACTGGTTTGTCTCATTCACAGTTGCAAATTCAGCAGTAGCAAATTCTCCAGGCTGTAGGATGGATTTGCCCACACAATTGCAGGGCCCAGGCAGGGACGTGATGGAGTTTGTTCCCTTCAGGAAAGATGGGACTGGGGTCATGTCCACACCATTTACTTTCTCCTCAGTGCTCAGGTAAAAATGATATGCTGTGAATGTAAATCACAGGGCTACTTCGGGTCATGTCCACACCATTTACTTTCTCCTCAGTGCTCAGGTAAAAATGATATGCTGTGAATGTAAATCACAGGGCTACTTCGGGTCATGTCCACACCATTTACTTTCTCCTCAGTGCTCAGGTAAAAATGATATGCTGTGAATGTAAATCATATTTAAAGTGAATTTAAGCCGTTTCCTCTTTCTGGGATTTGTTTTGTTGCTCCTCTCAAGCAGGCGCCTTAGCTAGGTAGGCACTGAAGAAGAGCTTGCCACTTGGAATTAGAGATTGGTGAGCCATCAGCACTGATGCAGTGACTAAATTTGTCAACTGGTTGTATTTATTGAGGGTTCAGCATTAGGCTGAGGGAGCGTAGTTCAGTTTCCCAATTCATTCTGCTTTTTAAAATCTGTTTTATTATAAAATCTTCAAAGAGAAGTAGTGAGAATCATAAAGTGCTCATCTCCTGCCTCCCATCATGCTGGGGCCCTGGCCAATCTCATTTTGTCTACTCTTCCTGCCGCTTCCCTCTGGATTATTTTGAAACAAATCCCACATATTGTATCATTTTATTCCTGGTTGTACTTTTTTTTTCAATTGGAAGATTTTTATTGTGTTTTTTAAAAACACCCATGAAAAATAAAAGCTTGGAAAAAAAAATGCCGGTGTCGGGTCTCAAATTGGGTGCCGTGTGTTCCGTTTCTCCTTCTGAATGTGTTGATGTTCTCCTTGCTGCCTTCTGCCTTTGCAGTGCAAGCCAGCAGTAAGCCGCAGCAGGTCCTCCAGTTTAAGTCTTACAGTTGAAAGTGCTTTAGAAAGCTTTGATTTCCTGAACACCTCTGATTTTGACGAGGAGGAAGATGGTGATGAGGTTGGTAATGGTGGAGGAGGTGCTGACTCAGTATTTTCAGACACTGAGACCGAGAAAAATAGGTAAGTCTGGAGTTAGTATCTGCTTTTATTTCTCCTGTACATTAGTTCTTTGTTACCAGCACAGGGGACCCTTTCTGCATGACTCCAGGGGGACACAACTCTACATGAACGACCAATTGGCTTACAGTTCCTTTTTATTATCAAAGACATCTTATAATATTGTGCAGAGGAAAAAATTGCTTTTCTTTTCTTCATAATTGAAGGGGAAATTTTGGCCCTAGAGAGTGTGTGTGCATTCCTTTGTGTATATAAACCTTGTAGGGTTTGGTGTCTGCCATTTGACTCAAACATAATTAATTCCAAAATCACTAGATCTACTATGTTTCTGGAGAACTCTGACTAGCAGATCAAAATCAACCTGATTTTCCTTGATTTGTCTTTTATTTCCAATCTCTTGGTTTTGACACACTGTACTTTCCCCAAAGCTTTATTTCCTGGATTCAGTGGGACCTTTTTGTAGATAAAACTTAGCAAAGGATCACATCCCAGAACACATATTTCCCTTGGCAAGTAAGAAGAGGGAACTAATAATTGCCACTGGACCTTTAGCCTCCTCGGTGGAGAATATCACCTTCTCGAGGGTGGGGATAAAGTGGACAATGGGAAGGGAGAATGAAGATACAGTATCTTCAACCTTCCATTGAAGACACCATCCGTCTTCCTTGTGAAGCCAAGCCACCTTTTTTATAGCGAAAGCCTGTGGTCCATTTTGTCATTTCAGGTAAAGCCAAAAAGACACAGTAAAACATGCTCACCTCAAACATTGCTGGAAAAGGATTATGTATACATACAAATGCTTTTCCAAAGGAAAAGGGTGACTTTTCCATTAATCTGTACATTTGGCATACTATATAAGCAGATTTTCAAGTTGCTGCAAGCAATAAGCTCTTCAACCTCCATAAACCTCTGTGGGATGGTAGTAATATTTGGGGATTTTGTTATTCCTGGAGCAACTTTCTTTCCAATAGAAAACAAAACAGTGAGAAATTGAAGGTATCCCATGAGCAAATTGGGGTCATAGCAAAGAAAATATGTTAAATGAATATAACATTTCAATTATATTTCTACATTCTACACAGATTTTTCTAGCTTGGTTGAATTTGGAAAATGCTTTGTCAATCAAAAATCCTGCTGTATATTTGTTAGCTTCAGCTATTACATGGGATATCAAAGTTCAGGCATCAGTCTAAGACTTTTTTCTTCTTCCTGTTAGAAGCAAACGAGACTTACAGCTTTTGTATATTTTATGCAATATTGATATTGAAAATATCTAATTGGATTAGTCTTACTCTTTCTCATCAGTGGTATCGAGGAAAATTGGGGAAAGTATGTGTGAGTTCTAAATATGTGTTTATTGCCAAGACATAAGATGAATGTTTTTCTGTTGAACACAAATGAGAATCTGAGGCAAGTAGTCAAAGCCTCCAAGCTGTGGAGCAGGATCTTTTTGAATTGTGGAGACTGAGGGACATGACCTAGAAGCAAAAAGCTGCCCTACTGCAGCCCAGCTGTGAGAACCAGAAAGCTGTGGCAAAGTTTTCTGCCAACCAGCCCCTCTGCATGAAATGACCTGGCCACACCCCTCCTCCCTAGCACACAGACTCACCCTAAGAATAACTTAAATACTAGATGCAACAGATTTATCTTTCCACATCCATGACTATCACCATCTAACCTTAAACACCTCAAGAGTGGGCTTCAATGAAACATGAGACAAGCACACTGTGTCTGTGGAGATTCAAACACCCTATTTAGCTTTGTCCAGGCTAGAATATCACATCTCTGTTTGGCAGCGTTTTCTTTTTCTTCAAGTAGCAATTGATCGGAGGGCAGGAAAAGGCCTTGACAGGTTATTTCTTAACGGCATTGCTTTTCGGAAGCCACAAATAGACAATTTAAATCACTAAAATTTGGCAAATTTCCCCATCAGCCGGTCAGGAAAGAACCACAAGGGCAAAGGGAAGGCACAAACATGTCTTGGTGCAACAACTTGACAAGTGGTTCATTGTGTGTGAGAGGCAGAGAACTCTGGAAGCCATTTGTTTGCATGATCGTTTAACATGAAGCAAGTTGCAACCAAGCTGAATGAAAAGTAGTTTTTGAAAGGTCCTTTGAATTTTCAAGATAGGTCAGCAAGAGACAGCTTGTTGCGGGGACTGTTGGAAGCTTTGTATGAGCTGTGTTGAGATGGCCTGTGGTTTCCACCCGGGAGGAGATAGCTAATGTCTTGCTCTTCTTCCTGCTTCACCAGTTATAGGTCGGTCCACCCAGAAGCCAGGGGCCACCTTAGTGAAGCACTGACAGAGGACACAGGCGTGGGGACAAGTGTGGCAGGAAGCCCACTTCCACTCACCTCAGGAAACGAGAGCCTGGACATCACTATCGTCAGGCACCTGCAGTACTGCACCCAGCTTGTTCAGGTAGGGAGGGGGGTTGTGTTTGTGTTTGAGAATCCAGCTTGTTTACACGCTGAGAATGTGGACTTCCTTATCTTAGCCTTGTCAGGGACATGAGCATTCAGGAAGCAAGAACAATCCTGCTTTGATTTGAGCCAAATAAAAGACTCTGCTGGCTAAAAGTAGATGACTGGATTAAAAAGATGTGGTACATATATACAATGGAATATTACTCAACAACCAAAAAAGAGAAACACATGTCTTTTGCAGCAACTTGGATGGAGCTGGAAAAGATCATGCTTAGTGAGATAAGCCAGAAAGAGAAAGAAAAATACCGGATGGTTTCACTCATAGCAGGAGTATAATGGACCAGGCGAGAAAATAACAAGAATAATGAACAACCATATATACCAGAGACATTTTGTGGGGGTGGAGTGGGGAATGGGATCAAAAACGGGGGGGATGGGGAAGGAAGTACATGGGATTATGGTGATGGCACACGGGTGACTTGGTGATGGGAAACCTGCAGGGATTACAATTGAGATGGAAAAAAAAATGTACAAAATGATGTAAAAATAAACTGTTATTAAAAAAAAAAAGACTCTGCTGGGAAAATTTCTCTCAGCCCTGGGTTTCCCATCTTAAAACCTAGCTCTCCAGACCTTAAAAGGTGGGAGGTGAAATAATAGTTTGCTCTTGCTTTCAAATCATTTTATAGTAGGTAAAACTACTGAATTTATATTAACATGAGTTCATTTTTGAAAGCTGAAATAGCTAAAAGCAAAATGCTACAGATAGAACCCTGACCTTCCTGATCATGTCCTTGTTAACAACAGGGAAGAACTTTTTTCTAAGCCATTATCACCACCTGTTAGCCCTCATTGTGGGTTACTGTGGTCTAATTTTTATTCTTATTTTGAAGCTGTTAACTCTTTAGGTTTTGCAACAGTGGAGCAGGTATTTTGAAATTCCTTCAGTGCAGGAAGGGCTTCAGCTACCTCAAACAAAGCATTTTCCCTCAAGTAGTTATGTGATGGCTTCCTCCTTGTCCGGCTGTTTGTTTTCTCCCATCCTGTTCTCTTCTGGTTGAGTAGGGAGAAGGAAAAGAATGTGAAAGCAAATGTCCAAAGATCTCAGGGGCATGGGTCAAGCAAGAGGGTGCAAGGGGAGGAATTATGTTAAGACTTGCGAGCAGCTGGAGGACAAGAGGCAGGGTGAGGAGGGTCGGTAGGCAGGCTGGGAGAGGGCCACATTGGAACATTCTTATGAGGAAAAGTAGAATATACTTCTCCATGGATAAGGAACCCCCAGAGGAGTCTCAGACCTTTTATGTGCTATGGGAAACCGGATGCTAATTATGACTCTTGTCCCCTGGCGGGCAATACCAGCTAACTTCTGCTGCATTTTGGATTTCCAACTCATGGTTGTGACTACCAGTGTCACAGAAAGTGCAGCAGATTTTTCTGACCAAAATGAGCGAAATTGTTGTTTTGCTTTCTTCAGCAACTCTTCAAATGAGATGTTTTTCACAGCTCTTTGGTCTTGCCAAGCCCCATACTGTGCCGAGCAAATTATTTGTCTTTTTAAGATAAAAGTCTTTATTTTGTGAGAGATGAGAGAATTCTCTTTCACAAAGAAGGGGGTTTGTCTCCCAAGCACCATGCTTCCCCCTGACGTAAGGCCATGCTCATAATAATTCAACTGGAGACAAAAATCAGCACTAGAAGAACAAAAGATGCAAAGGTGTAGAATGAAGAAATAAGGATTAGCAAATTAACTATAATTCCTATCCTTGCCCAGATCAAGTTTATTTATTCATTTGGTCTACAAATAAGCATTCCATAATATCTGAACTATGTTCAAAAGCAAGTTGTTCATTTCTAATATACTTACATGAAATATGTTAGTACATAACTGTCACCCTCAACTTTTGCATTTGAAAATTCTGTTTGTTTTGGAATCCATATGGTTTAGATAATATAGGCTGGTAGTTCCGGTCTGCAAACTGTATCCACACCCAGTCAGTGACTGTGACAGGTCTCTGAGAGGCACAGAAAGGACTAGAACCTTCTGACAACAAGTGTCTTCTGTCCTTTTCTCTCTCAGGCCCTTCCTTGTACACACAAGCGAAGTCACTTAGTGTTTATGTGACTTTGGGGAGGAGAGTTAACCTCTCTGTGACTCAGTTTCCTCATCATTAGAATGGTATCTCCATAGTACTCACCCTATATGAGCCAATGCCTATTGAGGGACTGGATCAGTACCTGATACCTGCAGACCACTTGTTATTTAAGATAAGAGAGTTTTAGTTATAGCTATCACTGTCACTCAGCATGCTCTTAATTTTCAGCTTAAAAATAAATCCATGGTGTAAAAAATTGCGACACATGCAAAATAAATCTTTCTTCTATTTATGCATTGATATTCAGTCTAAATATACCCTAAATATGCCAGAGGATTCACAGATTTCCAATATAACAGGTCTTCAAATAATGTCATCTTGTTCAGTGTGTTGTTATAACATTGATGAAAAAAAAATCCCAGGCTACGCCAAAGAAAACAAAGTGATTCGAGGACTTGGAGTCATTAGATGTTTCATTTAAAGTCATAGTTTCTAAGAATCTGTATATGAAAGACAGCTTTACAGTAATCTTGCAAGTCTATGCCTGAGAAAATTCCAGCTAGGATATCGACATGAAAAATTTTAAACCAAAAAAGTTAAACATCTAACTTCAGCCATTGTAACCAAAATGGAATGAGGAAAGTTACCGAACTAGAATGAAACCACTGTAGGAATTTATTTAGCATCCCCCACATTCAGGAAGGATGAGGTTGAAGAGGGAAACTTTGTTGACAACACTGTATTTGAAACAATGAATTTGTTTGTTTTATCAGCAAATTATTTTCTCAAGCAAAACCCCATTTGTGGCAAAAAATCTGTTAGAGAAACTTTCTAGGCAAATCCAAGTGATGGAGAAACTCTCAGCTATCAGCGATGAGAACATTGGAAACATCAGTTCCGTCATCGAAGGTGAGCACCTACAAATGACACCCCTCTCCTCTCAGCAGGGACACCATTAACCCCTTCTTCCATGTGTGTCTATTTATTCACTTTGTCTGTCTAGCAGAAAAGCATTGTTGGGTCACAGAATGGGGGTGTCTCCATGCTGGTGTGGCTTTCATTAACACCACACTTTGGTCTTTGGAATCAAACCAAACCGTGACTTTTTCTATAGGGGTCCTCACTTCTGGAAGCCAGGTACTGTGGTACAAACAGAAGCAGCATCCAACCCAAAGACAGCGTCTCCAGGTTTTCTGCTGATATGGCTCCATTTGGAGACAGATGAGTAGGGTTATTATTATGCCATGGAACTGCCTAGAACAGCTCCAAAACAGCTGTCAAATGCTCCCAGGTCCTGCAGGCAAAAGGCCTTCGCAAACCTCCCTGGTGTAGGTGGACAACATGACATGAGGAAATGGCTTTTGAATGTGTATGATGTGGCCGCAGGGCTCTTGTGTAGAATGACTCTGTCACGTCTCAGAGCCACAGGATAGTGGGTGCCTGGGTCTTGTAGGCTGCCTCTGATTAAGGCTACAACTCCCTGCAGATTCTCCCTGTATATCTCTGCCTCCTTCCCCCTCCTGGTCACCTTAGCAGGTGTCTGACAGAGGCACAAAAAGGGGCGGGACTTTCAGGCTATGGGTGACACATGTCCTGTCCTCCCCACCCTCCTCAGGATGGCAAGGCAATGTCAGGTGCCTGCTGGCTCACACCGGGCTCCTTCATTTTCATCTGAGGGTCAGCTGACCAGGGTCCAAACAACCACTCTAGCCACCTACTCTCATGCTTCATTCGTTCAGAAAAACCTGAAGTCAGAGTCTCTGATCCTGGGTGTTTTGGGGACAGGAGATGAGCAGATCGCAGCCTCACCCAAGAGGAAGCCACTGTGTTTCCTATTACTGAAAGCAAACAGCTTTGCTTTCGACGCTCCTTATTACTCACTCGACAGGCTTGGGAGGGTTCCTCCTGGTAACTTCTTTTGCTCTTTCGACCATCTGGCCCTCCCCAGGGACATCTCTGCATATGCTTCACCCGTAACCTGGATCACAGAGTGAGGGCTTCGCTCTTCTTTTCCAGCCATCCCAGAATTCCACAAAAAGCTGTCTCTGCTGGCTTTCTGGACCAAGTGCTGCAGCCCCGTCGGTGTCTACCACAGTTCAGCGGACAGAATGATGAAGCAGCTGGAAGCCAGCTTTGCCAGAGCGGTCAACACAGAGTATCCGGGACTCGCAGACTCAGGTGCCTGAGGGCTCAGGGAGGGCAGACTCCTCCTTCTGTGTGAGAGTGACTCCTTCTGTGGGGGCCGGGTCTCCCCACACTCTCCCTGCATCCTTGCTAGCTAACCCTGAAGCGGGCTGCCTTGGCAGAGAAAACATAGTTTATTTAAAGCCAAGAAAGCTGTGGAGCCTATTTGAATTCAGAATACCAGCAGTAACACTGCATTTCTGTGTTGTTATTTAGTCATAAAAATGCCACCAATGTGTTTCTCTCCAGCTCTTTACATTTAGAAGCCCTGGCGAGTGCCCCCTCCACCCCTCTCCATTGCAGAAAACTTTCTTCCCTCATTTCGTACTCACTCCTCTGTGGAAGGTGTAAGAGGGAGCAGCCTGCCCTCCTTCCCTCCGCCCTCACCCTGAGGCACAGGAGGTAGAACAGTGAACAGGAGAAGCGAGATGCCTTCTTTTAGCATGTTTTGCATCTGTGGAGGAAGATAATTCCTAAGTTAAGTTTTTTTAATATCACCAATATGAGGGTATTTGATGGTGTAAGCATTTGCGAGAAAACGGATGGTTCCCATTGACACTAAGTATGCACCCAGCCTCAGATCCAGAGTTCCACTCCTGCCAAGAGAAATAGGTCCAAAAATAAAGGACCTGTGTAAAAAAATCTGAAGCAAGCTTCTTCATAAGAGTCAAACATTGGAAACAATACAGATGCCCATCAACACGAAAATAAATTATAATCTCTCCAGACAATAAGTTATTACACAGCAATTTTTCAAAAGAACATACACAGCTAAAGCAACAATTTGGATGAAACTCAGCTGTATTTTGTTGAGTAAAAGGAAGCAGATCTAAAAAGGTCATATTGTATAATTCCTTTTAAATGAGACAAAATAAATAAGTGAAAACTTCAGGAATAGGCAAAGCTAACTGATGTGCATAGAAGTCAGATTGGTATTACCTCTGGTGGTCCTAGATGTGACGCTTTAGGTTGAGAAAATATAAGAGACATTTTGGGGTGCTAGCAGTGATCTGGATCTAGATCCGGGGGTACCAGTACAGGTGTAGAGAGATCACAAATCACACAACCTGAACAGTCGTTCACTCCACATACATCACTCCAAAATAAAAAAGAGGAATGGATGGATGGATGAACGAATGGGTGGATGGATGGATGGATCTCTAGTCCTGTTTCTTAAAAGCGACTTCATATCTTCCCCTGCCACACAGTGTTTCGGACCCTGGTGTCCCAAATTCTGGACCGCGCTGAGCCTCTGCTTCCCTCCAGCCTTTCCTCAGAAGTCATCACTGTTTTCCAGTATTACAGTTACTTTACCAGCCACGGTGTGAGCGACCTGGAGAGTTACTTGAATCAGCTGGCCAAGCAAGGTGGGGTGTATATTTCCGTCATTCTGGATAGAGTCTTTTTATTTATTATTTCTACATCATTTTTCATTTTGTGCATTTTCCATCTCAGTTGCAACCCCCATGGGCTTCCCACCACCACTTTACCCATGTGCCAGCACCATAGTCCCGTGCAAACCCCGCCCCGCACCACCACCATTTACAGGGACCATTTTTATTCCTGATCCCATGCCACCTCTGATATTCTGACTTACACTACCAGGTGAAAGAGCTCTTCCCACCCCAGTTCTGATCCCATTTCCCTTTCCACCCCTGTAAAATGTCTTTGGCTTACAGTTGTTCATTGTTTTTGTTTTTACATTATTACAATTTTTCCCCCAATCCTTTACACTCCTCCTAGGAGTGAAACCATCCAGTATTTTTCTTTTGGCTTATTTCACTAAGCATGATCCCTCCCAGTTCATCCATGTTCTTAAAAAAAAAAAGAAGGCTTATTATGCCTACAAGAACTGGGGTACAGGCCAGAGATGCAGGGGCTGAGAGGATCCACAAGAGACAGAGTGGGGAACAGAACAGGCAGATCGACGAAGTACACTGCTGAGGGGAGCAGCAGATAGGACAGTAGTCTGCTGCGCCTCGTAGGTCAACTCCCTGCCCAAGGATTGAACCCGTGCAGGGGCTGTGGACAGCTTCATAGTGCTGCACTTTAACCTGTTGCACCACCAGGGAGGGCCCTACCACTGGTCTTTTTCATCAGTTTTTGTGATGGTGACTTTGCTGAGATTTGCCTTGTAAATGCCCTCTGGCCCGACAGTGCAGGTGAGGAGACCGGAAATGAGGAAACCAAGGGAGCAGACTCAGGGTGGCTCAGTGCCAGGTGGTGCCAGTGTCTCTGGCCCAGCCCAGACTTAGTCCTTGATTAGTCCTGTGACAACACGTTTATTTATAAACGCATCTAGGAATAAACCAGGGATTCACTCAACATCCTCTTCATCTGATGGAATACTGATCATCCAGAGTTTCCCACAAACTGGTATCTGGGAAATAATTTAAGACTTGTCTATCATATCTTTCCATTGAATGTATTTGATGTATTTGTCCATCATGGGATCAAACCTATAGGCAAAGCTATTTCATGGTGCCCTTTCTGGTGGCATTTGCATAGTAATAGACAGAAATGGATTTTAAAAGAAGGTAAATGTAGTGACCTTGGGCAGAGAAAGAAGGGGAAAATTAAAAACCAAATCTAAGGTTGCTTATCCATGGAGAGGTCCACATATAGAAATGCAATGATGAAATTCACTATTGTTTTCCATGTTTTCCTTCTTTCTTGAATTATAAGAATAAAATGAGCATCTGCCCTGAGTGAAAACCTCTTTAGGGATGGAGCCAATCAGTAAAGGTTTGGGTTCTGGCTTTCAAGTTTGTCTGCTTTAAGTCCACCAAGGCCCAACAGTGCAGGTGAGGAGACCGGAAATGAGGAAACCAAGGGAGCAGACTCAGGGTGGCTCAGTGCAAGGTGGTGCCAGTGTCTCTGGCCCAGCCCAGACTTAGTCCTTGATTAGTCCTGTGACAACACGACCAGCATGGCAGTTTGGCATGACAGTGAGAGAAGAAACTCTTCCTCCAGCCAGCACCACACCATCAGAGCATCCTCACCAGTAGTCACAGTGCAAATAGTGTGCCCGGAGAGGCTGTGTCTGGGAGACATTGTGTGAGGAACATAAGTCTCACTATAGTCTTCATTTCTTGAGTCTCAGCTTGTCTCAGTGTTAATCAGTTTTCTGAGTCAATGTCTGTAATACTCAATTTATAGCGGTGGAGGTTAAGGTCTTTAAGTTTCTCATGACAGTCTGGAAGGCTTAATTCCTTGATCAGTAGGAATGAATGATGATGGGGGGGAACCCTAATCTTTTTATGAGTTTCTTCTTCTTTTTTAATAAAAGGGAAAGGCTTTCATTAGTTAAGGAAAATTAGAATACAGAGAGACGTATAAAGGAAGAAATTGAAATCATCCGTTCTCCTACTTCAAATGTTGATATCTTTTTCACTTGAATATCTTTTAAATTCCAAGATCATGATTACTCATGACAGAGTATGACAGCCTGTTTGCTTTTTTTATTGGCCATTACCTCCTATGCTGTTAATTCTTTAAAACATTTTTATTAGTTTTGTAATAGCCTTCCATTTGGGTGTTTGCTATTGTATTTGATCACTGTTGAACATTTAAATTGTTTTCTGTTTATTTAGCTATTATACATACTATCTCAAAACCTCTCACTAGGGTACTATGTATAAAGCAGTGAAATTATCAGAACTTGTACAGCAGGAAAAGAGGAAACAAGGCAAGAAGTCTCAGTAATTCACAAACATGCCCATTGTGGAAAGGACACTTCTGTTGATGGGACAGGAACGTTAGTTTGTTTTCCATCAATCCTGGTCAGACACACTTCTATCCAAATGCTTTTGTGACTAGTACATGTCCGTGCTAAATATCTAGTTAGAAATCAGAGTGTTTTCCTCAGCCATGGAACAAAACCAGTTTGTCTAAATGGGACTCAAAATTTTACATTTTTTCAAATCATATTGTCTGCCTGCCCCAACCAACAAGCTAGATTCCTCCACAGGAGGCAGTTGCTGGAGTACAGAGAGAACAGAGTTGAAGTGACTCTTGAGTAGGATTTTGCCAGACAGGAAGAACACCAAGTCAGAGAAGCAATGGAGTTTGCTCTTTCAAGAGGAGTGTAAGATGTGTGCACTTGTGTTTTTGTCACTAATTTTTTTTTAAAGATTTATTTATTTGTGCATACAGAACTGGGGTACAGGAGGCTCAGGGGCGGTGAGAGGCTTCACCAGAGACAGAGCGGGGAACAGAACAGGCAGATCAACGAGGTACACTGCTGAGGGGAGCAGCGGGCGGGTCAGGAGAGGTCTGCCTCGCCATGTGGTCACCTCTGGGGCAGGCGGGAATCGAACTCATGCGGAAGCGGCTTTAGATTCTCAGTGCTGTGCTCTAACCCGCTGCACCACCAGGGAGGGCCTTTTGTCACTAATTTTTGCATCTGGCTGTTCCTGAGTTATTTTAGCAGTAGTGTGAGGTAGACACTTACTTCATGTGACTTGTCACGTGCCTTAACGTAGTTTCTGCCCCTTTTCTCAATAACAGAGACTCAACCTTAATCATAGTCAAAATTTTCATAGCCACTAGGGTCTACTCTTACATATATACTCAGTTCATGTATACTGGAACCTTCTTGACGTTTTCAATGAACATGTCACTTTGCTGTTAGAAAGTGAAACCTGGTGATTTGGTGATGGGAAGCCCGTGGGGATTACAATTGAGATGAAAAAAAAATGTGAAAAATGATGTAAAAATAAACTTTTTAATAAAAATAAATAAATAAATAAATAAATAAATAAATAAATAAAAGAAAGTGAAACCTGTTTTCTCCTCTCTCTAGTTTCCATGACAGAGACTCTGCAATCCCTAAGAGAGGAAAAGCTGCTGCAGGCCATGAGTGACCTCACTCCCAGCAGCCTCCCCGCCCAGCAGGAAGTTCTCAGGACCCTGGCTCTGCTGTTAACTGGAGAGGACAGCGAAGTTAGTGAGGCTGTGACACTTTACTTGACAGCAGCCTCCAGAAACCAACATTTCAGGGAAAAGGTAGGGGCTGCAGTCATGGCTGCTGAACTACAGCTTGCTTCATTTCCTCTAATGCATTTTAATACTTTGCCACCTATTGTCAAAATAATTATCTCCCAGTTGACAGTAATAATACCTACTTTGTCAAGTAACAAAAAATAGAAAAAGACACTATCCATAGGTGCTCGGTAAGTTCAGCCTCCAAAGAAACACATTAATAACTTCCAGTATATTCCTTGTTTTCTTTTTCTGTCTCTCTGCTAGCATGGATAATTGTTTTTTCCTTAAATAAGAGTCTGCTGTTCTGTTTTGTAATGGGTTTTTTATTATTATTTTTAAAATTTTATTTATGCATACAAGAACTGGGGTACAGGCCAGAGGTGTCAGGGTGGGGGGTCGGGGGGTGGTGAAAGGATTTGCCAGAGACAGATTAGGAAGCAGAACAGGCAGATCTACTGAAATGCACTGCTGAGGGGAGCAGTGGAGGAGACAGGAGAGATCTGTTGTGCCATGTGGGTCACCCATGTGGCTGGGGATTGAACTCATGCTACAGTGGCTGCAGATAACTTTATAGTGCTGAGACTTAACCCCTTGTGCCACCAAGGAGGCCCTGTAACAGGTTCTCATGCCTTGTTGGAATACACCTCTAGAAGTTCTCAGCAGCTATCATTTCTTAGACAGCTGCTCTAAGTCCAGAGGGAAATGTGATGGGTGCACGCTGTGAGGCTGTATATGTCTCTGGAAGCACACGGGTTGCCAGTGCTTCCCAAGTCAGGGCCTGTGCCAAGTCTCACTCAGACAGGTGGAGGCTTGGTTCTGGGACTCAGAGACTGTGGCCTGGAAGCCCCCGCCAAAGCTCCTCTTACTGGGGGGATGGCCCCAGTCTACATCCAACACTTTATCCCTGATGAACCACTGTGGTGATGCAAACATTCCCAAAGAGAAGAATAACTTGTTACCAGCCATTGATAGCTCGGAATGCATGGTTTTAGCGAGAATTTTAGAGAAAGTTTGATTTGGTGGTTGAAACTTGTCCTGCGGTAGTACAAACCGTCTTGTTTGTTTGTTTAAGATTTCTTTATGCATAAAAGAACTGGGGTACAGGCCAGGGGGGCAGGGTGAGAGGATTCACCAGAGACAGAGTGGGGAGCAGAACATGCAGATCAACTGAAATACACTGCTGAGGGGAGCAATGGCCAGAACAGGAGGGGTCTGCTGCACCATGTGGGTCACCTCCCCGGGCAGGGATTGAACTCATGCTGAAGTGTCTGTGGACTGCTTCATAGTGCTGTGCTTTAACCCCTTGCACCATCTTGCCTTGCAAGATGTCTTGTTTGATGCTGTTGTAGTTTATCTCAGAGTAGAAGTGATCTGTGTGTCATACATATATGTGTATGTATAGACACACCCCCAATCAACAATCAGCAAATCCAGATCTTGTTGAGATGTCCCTCCTTCCTTTTTTCAGGCCTTGCTATATTATTGTGAAGCATTGACAAAGACAAACCTCCAGCTCCAGAAGGCAGCTTGCCTGGCCCTGAAAAGCCTAGAGGTAAGTCCAAGGCTTACCCTAAGCTTTGAGAGAGACTAAGCCAAGTGCATAGAGCATATAAGAACTGGAATGCAGACAAGGGGTACAGCAGATGAGAGGGTTCACCAGAGACAGAGTGGGGAGCAGAATAGGCAGAGTAACTAAAAATCACTGCTGGAGGGGAGCAGCAGGAGAGACAGGAGAAGTCTGCTGGGCCATGTTAGAGTCAGCTCCCTAACTGGGGATTGAACTTGTGCTGCAGTGGCTGCTTATAGCTAGATAGTGCTGAGACTTAACCCCTTGTGTCACCAGGGAGATTCCTGTTTGCACTTTTTTTTTTTTTAAGATTTTATTTACTTATGCTTACAGAACTGGGGTGCAGACCAGAGGTGTGGTGGGTGAGAGGATTCACCAGAGACAGAGTGGGGAGTAGAACAGGCAGATCTACTGAAATATGCTGCTGAAGGAAGCAGCAAGTGGGCCAGGAGAGGTTTGTCACACCATATGGGTTAGCTCCCTGGATGGGGATCAAACTTCTGCTGTAATGGCTTCCGAGAGCTTCATAATGTGGTGCTTTAACCCATTGCGCCACCAAGGAGAGCCCTGTTTCCACTTTTTGACTACTACAAATGACATTCCTGTGAACACTGGCTCTGTAGAATTTGTGTAGACCTATGTCGAGGCCCTAGTGGTGGCAGGATGTGAAAGTACACATTTGTAGAGCTTTGAACTTATAACTTTCAGATACAAAGATTTAAAACATCTTTACCTCAATATACATAACAGGGGGAGAAAAACCAAACTACACAAAGAACTGAAAAACATACACATCTGATACAAATTGCCTATACCTCAATAATAAGATAAACAGCACAATCCAAATAAATGGGCAAAATACATGATTGCAGGTATTCCTGATGAAGATCTATAAATGGTTAATAAGGAAACATGTTAATAAGATAACACTAAGGCGACACACATCATAATGGAAGTAAATAACCATTTCCGATTCCTAAAATAGTAAGTAAGACAGGACAATTGTGGAAGCTACACAGAAAAGGGAACACTCATATATTGCTGTTGGGACAGGAAAATGATGCAGTCTTCAGTTTCTTGAAGACCCCCATGTATAACTGCCATACCGCCTAGAAATTCCTATTTTAGCGATCAACCTCAGAGCAAAGAATCTGCTTTTGCGAGCACGCCCAGGGGTTTCACAATGAAGACAAGGTGGTGCTGTAAGCGTGAACGACTCAGGCCCCAAGCTTAGGAGCAAGGCTGCCTGTTGCAAGGTCAGCCAGGATAGAAGCTGGTCATGAATGATCAGGTCCGAAATGAATGTTTCAGTCATCTAGTAAATAAATAAACAAATAAATAAATCCAGACCCTGCCCATCTGGCGTCACGCTGAAGACCCATATCTGGCTCCCCAGGGCATCTGCTGAGTCTCTGGTGGGGTTGCATACAGTCCAACTTCTTTTTCTACCCAATTCTGCTGTTTTCATTTTCCCTCTCTGATCCCAAGAGTACCACCAATCAATTTCCTATACTTGGAAGTAAAAATGAAAGAGTTGAGGGCTCTTGACACTCAGCTACCTTTGGGGTTCCCTAGGTAAGATAGTTTCTAAAACCCTTACCAGCTCTGAGATGCTAAGACTCATGTTCCTCCAGATGTAAATGTCAAGATGCAATTTGAATATTTTCTCTCCTTAGGCTACTGAAAGCATTAAGATGCTGGTGACTTTGTGTCAGTCCGATACTGAAGAAATCAGAAATGTGGCCTCAGAAACGCTGTTGTCTCTTGGTGAGTTGTTGTTTTCTACATGATGGCTTACCTATACTCTGGAAGGAAATGGTAAGGGAATGCTTCATGTCCGCTGTCTTAGCAACTTCCTCCTATAGGTTGTTATGGATGCACACACACACAAAGTGTGAGGACCTGCTCAATTTTCACCTCACCGCAACTCCTTCTTCTGATTGCCTGGGTGTTGGGTGTGAAGGTTACTCTCTGGAGACTTTCTAGATATGTTGATCAGTCTGAGCCCTGTTTGGACTCAAGAACATAGATGTAAATCACAAAACAGAGGCAAGAGTTGGGAGTCCATGTGGGATCACCAGGTAGGGGGTGGCCCTACCTGAAGAATAAGGATTGGCTGAGCTTCCCACACATTTCCCAGAAAACACTCCAACTACTATCGTCTCATCTTGCCTCTCTGGCTAACTGAAGCATGCTATTTGCCCACATCTAACTGAACCCAGCTGCCAAAGACAAGAATTGCAGCCTTTATTTTATCCTGGAATACCCAAAGAATCTTCTTCATTTCACTTTATTAAGGTTCATGCCTGGCAGGTTTCATACTTTTGTTTTGTGGGGGAGTTGGGAGACTATAGAAAGGCTTTTTAAACTCGCCATGAAAAGATATAGAGTTGCTACTGTTTTACAAGACACTCTGAGAGTGTAAAATCTATTCTCCTGAAAGTCCTGTAATGTAATCCAGTCAATAATACCAGTTGGAAGAAAGCCAACCTAGTTTGACTATAGTATTTAAATAATGTAAGGGAGACGCTCATGGCATTTAAAATCACCGTGAAAATAACATTCATTGTGAGGTATTTTCTTACATTTATCAGTTTAGTAACACTTCTTTCTGCTATTGACTATTATTACATGTACAGAAATCTTAGCCGGCATTTGTTTGCTTAAAGGATAAAACAATTATTCTGATGGCTCTAACAGGCATAGAGTTTATTTAATTACCTAAAAATGTGCCCAGGGTGTTACTAGTTTGAGCTTCTTTTACCCCTCAGTGTTCAGAGATCACAATGAAGGTAAGCCAGATGCCTGCAAAGCATGGCCAGTGTTGCTTCTTTTCCATTGTGACCTAGGAAGCTTATCCCTGTTGAATGTGCCCCAAGATTCACAAAGCAGCATCTCTAGAAGTGAACATAATGCCTGCTTCACCCTGGCTTTCAGATGTAGTCCCACACCTCCCAATCCATGCCCCCCATACCGCTTACCATCTGACCGTGATTCTCATGTCATATTGGAATCCCCAGGCAGCTCTAAAACATACTTATTCTGGGTTCCTTTTCCAGAGTTTCTACTGTAAGTCGCCTGAAGTGTACTTCAGCATTGGAATATTTTGTAAAGCTCCCACCACTACCCCAAATGATTTGAATTTACAACAGAGTGTGAGAACCTCTGAACCTAATGTCTGTGTACACTAACCCCTCAACCCCATGCCCCCACACCTCTCTGAGTGAATTAATATAGTACAAATGAAATTTTTTAAAGATTTATTTTTATTTATTTATGCATCTAAGAACTGGGATGTAGGCCAGTGCTATGGGGTGGGGAGCAGTGAAGGATTCACCAGAGACAGAGTAGGGAGAAGAATAGGCAAATTGACTGAAATACACTGCTGAGGGAAGCAGCAGGTAAGAGAGGTTTGCTGTGCCATGTGGGTCACTCCCTGGCCGGGAGCCACAGTGGCTGGTGATAGCTTGATAGATAGTGCTGAGATTTAACCCCTTGCACCACCAGGGAGGCCCAAAAGTGGTATTTTTGATGAGAATTGATAAAAGATGCCCTATGGTAAAGGACTGGGGGTTCCTCACAGGGTATTTATGGGGAGCTGAGCAGGAGCTGTTTGCCAACCAGTGAAGAATTCTTTCAGTGTTTGAATCTAGAGCTGCCTAGGGGACCCCTCTGTGGCGTTGGGACTGTTCTGTATGTTCTGTCCCGGGGGCAGCAGGCGGTGGGTGTGACTATTGAGCAGTTCTTTGTGGCTCCAGTGACTGAGGCGGAACTTGGCTTAATTTTGAGTGGTTATCATTTGTGTTTAAATAGCCCTGTGAGACTGTGGCCACATATAGGACAGAACATTGCTCACTGTGGCTCTGGCCACCCCGGTGCATCCCAGCCGGTCCCCACTCCTGGTGGTAACCATACTGATCCCACCCCCAAAGCTTGGGCTCTCTCCCCCAGCACCCGTCCTGTTTTACTGGAATGTTAAGGGCCAGTAGGGACTCCAGTATAAGTCAAAGCCCCAGAAAATTCCATGTTAGTAAAAGCAGGAGAACCTGAAAACTTGACTCTGATTGTGTCTCTGTAGGTAATAGTTGGGAACAACCAGAGAGGCCTTGTTCTGAGCCAGGCACTGTTGAGTGCTTGTAAGGGGTAGCTGACGTAATGCACCCTTGACCTTTGTGAGGGAGGAAGCACCATTAGTCTCTGTTAGTCTCGTTTTACAGAAAGGCATGTTGAGGTATGCTGACATTGTCTGACCTCCCCACCCACACCCTGACCAGTCAGGCACGCACCTGGAATCTTGACCTGTTAACCACCTAGGCTGTGAGGACCCTGAGGGAATTACCTCTACATTGGAATCTATCCATGAGCCAGTTAGGAACTGGGCTACTATTTGTGGTTTTTAAAATAGTGTTTGTTCACCAGAGCACTCCCAGGTATGGTGTTGTTTTCATTTATATGTCAGAGTTGGGTGTAAATATTTTTTTCAAATAAAGGTTCTACTCCAATCTAATAATGAAAGTTATTAGAGTAGGAAAAATACAACTCTTGTCTCAGAAAGTCAAGGCATATAGAAATAATCAACATGCATCTTTAGAAACTACCAACTTTTGCTGATGGAAGAATTTACTACAAAGATTTTTCAAATATAGGCAAATTATTTTTGTACCTATTATATATCCCTCCAAAATTAAATGTAAGCATTCTCCTTCCCTAAGGTAAAACCGCCCAGACTTTTATTAGCCTGTGTTTACAGAGATTAAATATGTTATAAAATCCATGAGTACACTTCTTTTCTAAAACCCACTGATACCAGCATATCCAGATTTTCCTGAACCGTTTTTTTCAATTTCATTTTTCTTCACAATGAACTTCTGAATGCATATGGTAAAGCATTTCCATGTTGTCTCATTTGTGTTAATGTATGAAAACCTGCTTCTTATCATCATTAGTGAACTTCTTTCTCCATTTTTTAAAAATTTTTGTGTAGAAGAAGTGGCTGCAGTCAGAGGTGCATGGCGGTGGGGAGGGGGTGAGGGAATTCACCAGAAACAGACTGGGGAACAGAATGGATAGATTTACTGAAATACACTGCTGAGGGGAGTAGCAGGCGAGACAGGAAATGTCTGCTGCGCTATGTGGGTCACCTCTGAGGTGGGAATCGAACTCAGGCCCTAGTTTTGATAGTGCTGAGATTTAATCCCTAGGCCACCAGGGCTCTTTTTTATTTCCTAGTCTTATTTAGAAAGTAAGAAAAGTACATCTCTGAGAAGGTGTGGATGTCCATCCCCCAAATCATTATAATGCCAACAACCAATGGTAAACCATAATTAAACATTTAAAAATGGAAAGAAGAGGAAAAATGCAACAAGATATTCAAATTTGCAAGTTCCCCTTGGCTTTTAACACTGAGCTAACTGTGGACTGGTTAGTTTTGTCACCACATGTTTAAATCTTGAAGTGGAATTGTTTAGCTGAGTCTGAAAGCCAACATTTGATTGTTTTTGAAAAATCATTCTATGTATGTATGTACCAATATAGAATGTCAAGTAGAAAATCTGTGAAATTTCAACCTGCCAAGGTCAAGGACCAGCCAAACGGAAATCTCTAATGCACTTAACGTGTAATATCTGAGACACCTCAGGAATCAGTTTGTTATGGGAAATTATGGACATCAAATGGCCCAAGGATTTCTACTCACATTCACACACTGGCAGTCTTCTGGCATGTTCTCAAAAGTTCTTGATTATTCTAAGCATTACCCAGAAAACAACATACTTAAGAAAAACAGAAGATGACGTTTCCTCACCTGAAGTTAACACCAACAAACAATAGTAACCTGTATAGGGATGAATTGATTATTCTGAGTGATGAATTAAAAAGTCAAGTTCCTGTCGGTATTCATGTTTCATGTTCTATATCCAGGAGAAGATGGACGCTTGGCATATGAGCAGCTGGACAAGTTTCCTCGAGATTGTGTGAAAGCTGGCGGTCGTCATGAAGCTGAAGTTGCAACAGCTTTTTGATTACAAGTTCACACTGCCTAACAGCTGTCTTCACGAATGGACTTTTGAATCAAGATGGTGCTGTGACTTAGCCGGAATGTGTTTAAAACTTGAAGAGTTCTGCTGAAGCTGTCTGAGTAGATAGCAGGTTGTAGAAAGAATTCAAGTCCACTGTTTCAGTACTGCTCCCCGTTTTCTGGCCCATAGGCTAGGCTGGGATTGCATCCCATTCGGTAGATTATATTGTTCATGGCATCTGACAATAGTTTCAAAAATGTCCATCTTGCCTAATAGGTACAGGATTTTAAAATAGCCATCTTTGTATGTTTTTGGAAGTTCTTCTGTGAGCTTGAAATAGTCATGTGATACTTCCTTTGATAATTATCAAATGCTTGGTGATTTTTCTCTGTCTTGTTCTCAGGGTTGAGTGGCCCCCTTAACTACCCAATTTAACTTAAATACAAAGCACAAAGAATTTTATCAAACAAAAATTCACCTGTAGGACCTGTTACATGACACACTGTAACTTTAAGGTTTTTACTCCGAGCCTCCAGCTTTTCTTTTGGGACTTTTTTTTCCTTCATCCTGAAAACTTCAAAAGCATGCTTCCATTATGGTAAAAAAGATAGGTAGGTGAATGACAACTGCCTTATTAAGATTACACCCATACTCACTAAAAAAAAAAAAAAAAAAAAAAATCAAAAGTTTAAACTTTTTTTAAAGCAAGAGTCATTTTTGATGATGCTTGTACAATATAGGGATGTTGCTGCTAAGACAAATCAAAACCAAAAGACATGAATTCAGAAATGATTGATAACGCTCTTTGAAAGTGGAAGAATCTGGGAGTTGGAAAAATGCTAACATTGTTACATGGGGATGGTAAACATCCCCTCTTCTTCTGTAAAAATTACCCAGGGTTAGGAAGAATAGAGCCCTAAGGAATAGTTACTTCTCAAAGAAATCATTGCTAGAGATTGGACCCCTGGGTGCAGAGTTAAATTAGCAGCTCAGTTATTACTGGTTTTCAAGTAACAAGTCCATCAGAGAACATCCAGGATCCTGTAGTAGTTCTTATTCAGTAGTTTTTCTTCCTCTTGAGAGTATATAAAGTGGGATATGCCAAGATATCAAAATACTATGTGTGAGTGTAATTTAAACTGTGGAACATCAGCTGTGCTCTGAATGTGTTTGTATAAAATATCATTTAGATGTCATTAAAATATTTACATTTGATCAAGACCTTGAAAAACAACCTTTCTTTCCTTTTCAAGTAAAATGGATTGCCAGACTTCCTGGCAAGTAGTTCTTTCAACTGTGAAGTTATAAAGTATATATATATTTGTATATTTATAAATATTATATATATGCATATATCCTTCATTTTAAAGGTACATTGTACAGGCTATCATTAGTATGTATAGTCAGTAGGCTGTGTGAATTGGTCGAAATGATCCTTTTTATAGAGAGTCCAATCACAAATGTTACAGTTTTTGTTTGGCTTGTGTTTTTTGAGTATTGCATGAGCAATTCCCTATCTTTTGTATTCACGCCTGCATTTTTTGTTGTTATTGAAAGGGGGTGCTTTCAGTTTGGTGGCATTTGTACTCATCACTCTTTCAATCATATAAGTCAAAATAAAATTATTTTTGAACTACTAGTCCATGTACAGAGTCTGCTTTGTTTTTTCCACCTGCCTTTGTGGTGTTGGTATTTACACTACACACTGTATCTCATTCTCTACTGGAATTTATTCTTATTTTGAAACTCCTTTATCTGTGAGTGGGATAATATTTGACTTGTCAGAATGCGGTAAAGCTGATTAGAGGAAAAAGAGCCATGTTTCAGAGTTACTGCATCTGTGAGCAGAGACTGAATTCCATGAGTTTTTTTAAAAAAGCTTTCTTTGATCTGTGTTATATTTCGGTGGAAGCCCCTAGCTGCTTCATCACACAGACCCTTCCATTCAACTCTGAGAGTAAATATTTAGCAGATGACTCACTAAATACCAGTCATTGCCTATACTTGAGTCAGTGGTTAAAAAACAATTTTGCCTATAAGTTTGTTAACTCAACTACCCTCTACTGTTTAACTCAGCTACCCTCCTTACATAATTTTAAAGTAAAAGTATAGACCCAAATTCAACAACACTTCTTACTTTATCCAAAAAACAAATTAGTCAAATGGAAAATGTTTTTCAGGAAATTTTCTGGAGACATAGTGTTATTAAAGTAATGTGTGTGTGTGTGTGTGTGTGTGTGTGTGTGTGTGTGTGTAACTTTGAAAAGGCTCAAAGTATAGCTTTTGTTAGGGAACAATAGTTGTTTGCTAAAATCCAGATCTCTGTCGGCTCATTGATTCAAGTATTTGTTGCTTTCTTTTTATGAATAAGTATGTACCAAGTGCTGTTATTAGCTCTGGAGACAGAGAGGGCTAAGGAGAGATGAAAACCTCTGCCCTGATAAGACATATCCTAGCAAAGGAAAACAATAAGACGGCAACAGGGAATAATAACTGCACAAGGTTATAGTTGGGAGATTTGGTAGGGCAGAGATCATAGATGTAAACATAGTGGTCAGAAGATCACATTTCACAAATGGGGTGAACCTGGGGGTCTCTGCAGGAAGAACAGACGTGGCAGAGGCAAAAAAAAAAAAGCACAAAATCCTGGAAAAGGGGTATGCTGGGTGTTTTAAGATTTTTCTAGTAGGTACACTTAAAAAGTAAAACCCAGGGAAGTTAATTTTAATATACGTTATTTAATTTAATATATCCAAATTATTTAAACTTGTAATCAGTTAAAAAGTTAAAGTATTTTACTTTCTTTTTCCTACATTAATTCTTTAAAATCCAGTTTATATTTTATACTTATGGTACATGTCAGTTCAAAATACCATATATCAGAAGCTCAATAACCACATGTCACCAGTGGATACAATAGTAGACCGTAGAGAACTGTATTTCTGCAGTTGTCCGGTATTCTCCTTTATAGTCCATGCATGCACACATATGTAATAAGGGGTCCAAACATGGATTAAATGTTTTAATTGTCATTTTCTCCAGTATCATTTAGTCTAGAACAGTAACCTCTATTTTAAAAACTTTCACACATTAGTATATTTGAAAAATACAAAGTAAATGTGTTTTGTGGACTGTCCCAAATTTGGTCAAGGCGTCTAAATTTCTACTTTGAAAGTATAGTCAATAGAGTTTATCAGTAAAACTGGAGATGAGATATGAGGCAGATAAAAGCCAACAATGAATCCCAAACTTTCAACATGAACAACTGGAAGAATGGAATACCACCTTCCAAGACAGGGAAATCAAGAAGCAACCATTTAGGGGAGGAAGATCAGAGACTGTTTTGATATATTATGCCTGCGAAACGTCTTAGACGTCCACATGGAGATATAAAGTAGATGATTAAATGTATCTATGATTTAGGTGAGAAATGCAATTAAAATATGAAATTGAGGGTGTTTAGCCTATGAATAGTATTTAAAACCTTGAGGCTGGTTTTTAAAACCATTTTACTTAGGTAGCATAGCAAAAAGAAGACATAAGAACTGAGCCTTTGAGTATTCCTTTAGAGGTCATAAAAAAAGAGAGGAAACCAGCAAAAAAGTGTTTCAAGAATGGAACAAAAGAGAACTGAGAATTAGGTTTAGAATTATATGAAATTACATGAAAGTCATCGGTGACTCTGATGGGCATCTTTAGTAGAGATAGAGGGTTGAAATTCAATTTGAAGTATATCAGACAGAGAATGGGAAAGAATTAAATGGCAAGTAAGGCTACACTTTGAAGAGTGTAGCAGAGAAATGAAGGCGCAGGAACTCAGTGGGACTAGCTGAGGTCAAGAGAGTATTTTCTTTTTTGAAGGTTTACTTATTTATGCACATAAGAACTGGGGTACAAGTCAGAGGTGCAGGGGATGAGAGGATTCACCAGAGACAGAGTGGGGAGCAGAACAGGCAGATCGATTGAAATGCACTGCTGAGGGGAGCAGCAGACGAGACAGGAGAGGTCTGCTGTGCCATGGGTCAGCTCCATGACTGGGCTTCAAACTTATGCTTTGAAGTGCTGTGCTTTAATCTGTTGCGCCACCAAGGAGGACCCAAGAGAGTATTTTCTTAATAAGAAAAGGCTTGTTAGTGATCAAAGAATCTAGTTGAAATGGAAGAGACAAGAGGAGAATGACAATCTCAAGTGGCGGGAGAGAAGTTGAGTGGCATCTATGCATACATGAGAGAGCATCCTTCACAGCTGAAAGGAAGCTGAGTGCGTGGGCACAGGTAGAGATAGGTGGTTGTATTGGATACAATGGTGAGAGCTATGGAATTTCTCAATTGCTTCTTCTTCTTTTTTTTCAGCAAAATGAGATAAATGAATATTTGAAATCCGAGGCAGTGAAAAAGTGATGACATGGCAAGCAGAATAGGCACAATACTATGCAAACTCAAGGGAAAACAGCTGATTGCAAGTTGGAACAGTCACAGGAGAGTGTACAAATTCCTAATACACCTTGTTAAACAAAGGTGTATTGATGGCAATGAGCTGTGTGCATTAAAGGGAGTCAGTTTCATTTAAGCTGAGATTCTGTGCACTAGGAAAGTGAAAGGAAGTTTGACATAGTTTGTAACTAGAAGGCCTGCTGTTGCTACCCTGAAGAATTCAGGCATACATTGCTTCCCCCAGATTTGTGTATTCCATTCTAAAGTGTTGCTAAGTGATGCATTCCAGAGTTCTTGAAGATTCTGTTACTGTCAGTGGTGTAACCAACGCACCTTGACCTTTTTACTCAATGTCTAAGATTCATGTTTTTTATATACGATTTTGGAATCGGATTTCTCGGTATTTTTTAAGGCTGTATCGGAATCTCCAGAAATTCTGGAATGTCAACATTAAGGGCCTTTGCTTTGAGGAGAAGGAAGAGATTCCTATCCCCCCAGTTGAGTGTATTTTTCACAAAGAAAAAATTGTGATGCTTGGTCATGTGGTGAAGGATAACAATCTACCCATTGAGAAGAGAGCCCAAGCTGCCTATAAAATCGGACTATTGGCTTTCACAGGTATTGATTTAACCACTTATGCTAACATAGGTGTTTCAAAAGCATTTCACTTGTTATAACTCTGAAGTCAGTGATCTTCAAAGCGCTAGTCTTCAAATTCCATCATTTCTTTTGCCTAAAGTATTTGTTCTTTACCTTTGTTACCACCAAAAATATGATTACTTTGTCCTTTTTAAAAAAGTGTTCATCCAGTAAGTTACTAAATACTGCAGTTTTTATTAAAAGTAGATATCCTGAAAATACCTATTGAGTTTTCATTATCAGAAAAAATATGAAAGAATCTATACAGAGTTGATGTTGATATATTTCTCACCTAGTGATATTCCAACACAGAATAAACTAGACACTTTTTAATCTTGTAAAAATGCATTGCACAGGAACTAGCCGAAAAATCATTAACAACTTCATGCTTTTACAACACCTATTAGGAATACCATTAAGTGCATCAGGGAAAAATAACTATTAATGTTTATTAATGAAAAGGATAAAGTGGTTAAATAGTTAAACATCTAATGATCCTCTAATTTCAGACTACGTATCAAAATTTTACAGTTAGTCCTGAACTAGTCAGAAGCTATGACTTGTAGCGTTAAGGTTTATAGATTTTTTTTTCTAATAAGAAAATGAGTGACTTAGATGAAATTGGATAGATTACATCTTTCAGAAGAATGGTAGCCATGAGAGAAGCCATTTTCTGTCTCCTAGGATCAAGGTTCTTAGGTGCCATAGACACAAAACATAGAGAGAAGACAAGAAACTAAGGTGTGTGTGGGGGGGGGGGGGGAGGTAATGGTGCCCTATGTGAGGAAGTCTCAGTTTCTGGCGAAGCCCTATCCGCTCCTGTGAACACTAGCTGTGCTGATGGGGAGCAAAGGTCTTATGCCTCGGCTTCAGCTAATGTTTTAACAGTCAATCAAATGTTCTTGGGAGCATGGGACTATGGGAGTGCAAGTAACCGAAATCTAAACCGGACCGCAACCCCAAGGCCTAGACTCTGCCCAGGGATGGCAGCTGTGCCTCACTGTGCAAATGCCCCTCAGCCAGTGCTTTCTAGACTGGTAACTAGTTCAGAGTTTGAGCTCTGAACTAGAAAGAGCTGAGTTCAGGTATATAACCGCAGTCAGTAACCAAAGCAAGGGAAACCTTGTAAGGTCACATAGGTCCCATGGGGTGAGAAAGGTGTGAGGGGGATGGGATCACAATAGTCACCAATACATGAAAGACCTCTCTCCTCTTCTCCGTGAGACCCCAGCTTTTCACCTCAGATTTTGGTTTCCTCTAGCTGTAATACTCTGATATTTCTCCAAGTACTGAAGACAGAACAAAAATGAGTCCATGAGGGAGGTTTGCTACATGAACAAAATCAGGTTTTATTTGCCTTGAAATACTCACTCCTCATGCTCATTAAAAGAACCAGGGAGGAGCGGTTAGCAGGCGGGAAGCTTCCAGTTTATCCCTTCTTCTGGACACACTTCATCTTCACAGCAGGGATGTGGGCAGGGAAGATAGGAAAATGGAAGTATTCCTCAGCCCCCATCACTGATAAGATACGCCAACAAGATAACTCAAATGTGACTAGTTACTCCATGTGCCAAATACTTCTGGAAATGCAAATGCTTGTTTTACAGGAGGGCCGACTGCTGGGAAATTTGCTTTCGAGTACATGAAAGAAGTAGCTAACTTGCTAAAACAGCAAGACATGACACCAAGAACAAAGATCCTGTTTCTCCAGAGCGTGGCATGTTGGTGTTACTTAAACCCTGTCAGTCAGAGAAGAGCCAAGCGCCTGCAATTTATTAATATTCTCATTGAGATTTTTTATCATAGAGATGACTCCGCTGTCCAAAGTGAAACTAACAGCAGCCTCCTCATTAAATTTTGGGTTTGCTATGTTCTGTCTGTCATGACGTGCAATAACGTGCCTTGCATGAATGAGCTTAAAGAACACGCCCATCTGAAATGTCACTTGCAAATGTTGGCCTCTGAGAATTGGTCTGGATGGTCTGAGAATTTTGCCGAGGTGCTGTATTTCCTAATTGGTTTTCACAGGATTTAAATTCTCTAAATCTAGTTATCTGATGCAATTGTCTGCACCACTTTATACTACCCGCAAAAATGGAAATAAATTATAAATGTCAGTACATTCTTCTGTGTTTTCTTTACGGGATGGAGACATTCTCCATAAGATTGCACAATCCAATTTACTAAAGGTATGACTGTTAAAACACTCTCATGGAAAAAAGCTCATAAAACGAGAATCAGTGTGGCAGGAGCAACAGTGATGGGGGTGATTAAATGACATGAAGTCAAGGCACCCCACAAAGCCGAGTTCTAAGCAAATGCACATCCTCCTCACTCCCAGCAGTGGATATCACTGCCTCACCTGTAACCATTCTGCTCTAACCCTTCCATGCCAACCTTCCAGAAGCTGTGTCTTCGGCTAAGATAGTTTTCTGGCTACCAGAGTGTGATCCAGGTACAAACGCTTGGGCATTCACACTTAGTGGGAGCAGCTAACTCCTGCAGCACAGTGCTGAGTGGAGAGCTCGTGTGTTCACACACCTAAGGGCAACCAAGAGCTCTTAGGTTTTCCTAACAAAGACTTGCCCTCTTCATGTTTTGTTTGTTGGGAAGAAAGTAACCAAAACCTGCTTTTGTTTCTTAGGTTGCCCTGCATCATGAGAAAAGAAAGCTTAATTTCAAAAAAGTACTCCTGGAAAAATACCTCAAGGACATACAATATTTTTCTAGTGATGTTAGCTGAATTGTGCGCTTTCAACTTTCACAGGTTGGACCTGACTGAGCTGTACTTTAGTGTCACCTTTCATTGAGAAGCGTATGAAGCTTTGTGGGCCTCAGTTGTGAATTTTATAGGAAAGTTATTAAGGATACTATTCACACCCTGTGGATATGTGCGGGTCTTGGGGAATTTTTCTCAAATCTTAAGCCAGGAAAAACTGATCTGCTGAACAACTGTGATTTAATCTTTGGAGGTTTTGTGAATTGTGTGATACAGTTGCTCAAACTAGAATTCAGTTTACAATGTTGGATGAGGGACTGGAAAGCAATAGTCATTTAGACATTAGGGCACCGTCAGAAATTACTATTACTAGGGCCTTCCTTGGTGGCCTAGAGGTTAAGTCTCAGAGCTATCACTCTGATCGCCTGAGTTCAATTCCTGGTCAGGGAGCTGACCCACATAGGACACAGCAGGCCTCTCCTGTCTCATCTGCTGCTTCCCACAGCAGTGTATTTCAGTCGACCTGCCTGTCCCAGTCTGTCTCTGGTGAATCCTCTCACCCCCCCCCCAGATCTCTGGCACCCCATTCTTCCATGCAAAAATAAATAAATAAATCTTTTTCAAAAGATTACCTTTAAAAAAATCCTTTGTCAATTAATTTAAATTTTTCTCAAAGTAATATAATAAATATAGTTTAAAAAATCAAATAACACAAAATCTGATGAGAAATGAGCGTCTCCTAACCCTCCTGCAATTCATACTCCCAGAGATATTTGAATTCTTCTTTGTTTTTGTCTTCCATTTATTTTTTATTGCAGCAGCATTGGTTTGCAATATTTTATAGGATTTAGAGATAGAGAATCTCCCCTTTTATTATCATACCACATAAACCACCAAGACACCCATTGGGCTTCCTTCCCAGTTTTCTCTCTACCTTCAATCTTCCTTTCTGAAAGCCTCAATTCTACCATCACAGTTCTAGGGTTTGTTATTAGTTTTGCTTTTCGTGACCCTTTGTTTTATTTCTCTATCTTCCATATATGACACCATCAGTTGCTTGTATTTCTCCTTATGCTTTTATTTCACCTAGCATGATCCTCTCTAGTTTCATACATTGTGTCACAAAGGAGTTTTATCTTTTTTATAGTTGAGTAATATTCCATTGTATATATATACCATACGTTCCTGATCCACTTAGCTGTCTTTGACAATTTTTGTTTTTATAACTGGGCTAACATTTTAATTGTTCTGATATTTACCTCCATTTTTTTAAAAAAGATTTATTTATTTATGCATACAGAACCGGGTTACAGGCCAGAGATGCAGAGGGTGAGAGGATTCACCAGAGACAGAGTGGGGAGCAGATAAGGCTGATCGAGGAGGTACACTGCTGAGGGGAGCAGTGGGCGGGTCAGGCGAGGTCTGCCCGCGCCATGTGGTCACCTCCGAGGCAGGCGGGGATCGAACTCATGTGGAAGTGGCTTAAGCTTCTTAGTGCAGTGCTTTAACCTACTGTGCCACCAGGGAGGGCCTTACCTCCATTTTTTAAAAATAGTTCACATGGACACATATGCAGAAAAAGAAAAAATCCTTCCTCCTGCCCCCTAATTTCAGGTACTTTTTCTTAATAGGACAGGTAAGAAAAGTCAAAGTATGTGTACTGCATAAAGACTAGTCCATACATTTCCATAGTTTTATTTGTAGTAACCAGAATGTCTGTCAACAAAGTAAATGGATAAACAAATTGTGGTCTAGCCATAGGATAGAATACTACTCAGCAATAAAGTAATGTAATTGGAATGGAATGGAATGGAACAGCATGACCAGTCTTGATGTTAAGTAAAAGGAGCCAGGTATCCACCATTTAAGTAAGTAAAATTTCCATGAGAAAGCAGATTATTGACACAGACACTCTAATATTGTTCTTAAATCTACTTGCCTTCTACTTCCTCTCTTACTAGAATTGTGTGGTAGTTATCAATTAAAACAAAGTGATTGTTTGTGATCACTAAGCCCCGTCATACACGATGATTACATTTCCTCTTTTGTACATCTGTTTTCTCTGGGATTTGTGGATTTTGTCTTAGTTTTCTGTATATATGGTGTCACAAAAGACAAGAGTTTTATCTTTTATAGCTGAGCAATATTTCTATTACTCAGTATTATTTGTATACACTGAGTCATATTTATATAGGTGAGTATATTTCCATACTCACCTCTACTGTGATTTGGCTTCTGTCAATACATGCTGAGTTATTGTCAACTCTGGTGTCTTTTGAAGATAACCCACTGCCATGGAGTGCTCTCACTCCAGTCTGGGTCTCCAGACAGCTAACAAATGTGTTAGGGAATACTAACACGTTAGACACTGCTTCTTATATACAATTACTTCCCCTTTTCTGGATCAAATATTTGTACACCAACTCTTAGCCTTCTTGTTTGACCTGATCACCTTGTTGGCTAAAATCTAGAATTCAGCTTCTAGATTTCTTGAAGGGAGCAAAGTAGGCAGGGTGCAGTTTTATAAACACAGCAAAGGACCCTAACTAGAATCTATTCTTGCTTCAATTTCTTTTGGGGACAACATCTAATCCATAATATGGTTTTTTTTTTTTTAAAGATTTTTGTTTATTTATGCATACAGAAATGGGATACAAGCCAGAGGTACAGGGGTGGTGAGAGGATTCACTAGAGGCAGAATGGGGAGCAGAACAGGTGGATCAAGGAAGTACACTGCTGAGGAAAGCAGCGGGCGTGTCAGGAGAGGTCGGCTGCACCCTGTGCATCACCTCCAGAGCAGGGTTTGAACTTGCACTGAAGCAGCTGCAGGTCGCTTGCAGTGCTGCGTCATAACTCCTTGCACCATCAGGGAGGGCCCCATAATATATTCTTAAGGGGACTGTCAGTCAAGGTATCCTACCCATTGTGGGGTGGTATTTAAGCCAGGTTTCACACATAAGGTTGTCCGACGGACTGACTTTCTGCCATTTTCCTTTAAAATACTCCATTGAATTTTTAAAACAAAACTCTAAGTTCTTAGATTCTAATTGGCAGGTTTGACTGACCTCAGACCCTGACTCCTGGGCATTTTCATTGAGATATGCTGACATTTGATATACCTATTTTAAAATTAGATTCATCTGGGCCCTCCCTGGTGGCGCAGCGGGTTAAAGCACAGCACTGAGAAGCTAAAGCCACCTCTGCGTGAGTTCGATTCCCGCCTGCCCCGGAGGCGACCACATGGTGTGGCAGACCTCTCCTGGCCCGCCCGCTGCTCCCCTCAGCAGTGTACTTCCTCAATCTGCCTGTTCTGCTCCCCACTCTGTCTCTGGTGAATCCTCTCACCCTCCGCATCTCTGGCCTGTACCCCAGTTCTGTACGAATAAATAAATCTTAAAAAAAAAAATTAGATTCATCTTCTAAAGAAAAGACTTCCAAATTCTCCATCACGAGGGTCAGTTCTGAGGTGCTAGAAACTTATTCATCAACCCAAGCTCCTTCTTGAAACCCACCCCTAATAATTCTCCGACATAGCTGGGTAACCAATCTGCTATCTCACAGAAATTTTACTTATTTAAATGGAAGCAATTGGGGCCCCTTGCTGGTGGTGCAACATGTTAAAGCATAACACTGTGAATGAGTGTGATCCCCGGCCAGGGAGGTGACCCACTTGACACAGCAGATCTCACCTTCCCCACCTTCTGCTCCCCTCAGCAGTGTACTTCATCAGTCACCCTGTTCTGCTCCCCACTCTGTCTCTGGTGAATCCTCTCACCCCCTGCACCTGATCTGTATCCCAGTTCTTGTATACGTAGACAAAGAAATCTTAAAACATAAATAAGTGGAAGCAATTTTACTTAAACGGACATATACAGTGGGTACTCTTACCTGGCTCCTTTTACTTAACCTCAAGACTGATCCATGCTGTGATTCCAGTTACATTACTTTATTGCTAAGTAGTATTCTACGCAATGGCTAGGCCACACTTTATTTATCCATTCACTTTGCTGATTGACATTCTGGCTATTCCAAATTAACTATAAAAATACATGGACTAGTTTTCATGTGGCCCATACTACTTTCATTTTTTTTTTTCTTAATACCTAGGAGTGAAATGGCTGGGTTATCTGGGATGTGCATTGAAAATCTTACTGAATATTTCTATAGCCTTTGTAGCATTTAATATTGCCACCAGCGGCAGAGTTCCATAACTCCCCTCCTTCACATTTGGTGTGGTCAAGTGTTTGTTTTTGTAAACTTTTGCCACGCTGATAGGTAACTAGTAGTGTCTCTCCTTAGGTTTCATCTCTGTCTCAGGACAGTGAGAGTGGGGTGTGAAAGTGGTGGTCACTTATTGGGTTTTCAGATCAGGATAAATTTTAGTTGCTCAGTGTTGTTCTGAAGGGCTACCAGTGGTACCAGTTGTTCAAAATGGGCTCCCCAAGCATCCGGGTCCAAATTTATACTTCCCCAAAGACCAATAACCTTGACATCTTTCCATGTGTTTATTTGCTATTGGTGGATCTCCTCTCCCCCACTTAAAAAAGTAGGTTATCTGCTTATTGAATGTCTAGAGGTCTATAAATGAATGCATGTATATCTTTTGCTGGGTATGTTTTGCAAATATTTTCTCCCAGATCTGTATTTTCCTTTTAAGTCTTCTCAAAAAGACTTGATTTTTTAAAAAGAAATTTATATGTTTATGCATAAAGAATTGGGGTACAGGCCAGAGGCGCAGGGGTGGTGAGAGGATTCACCAGAGACAGAGTGGGGAGCAGAATAGGCCAACTGACGAAGTACACTGCTGAGGGGAGCAGCGGGCGGGCCAGGGGAGTTCTGCTGTGCCATGTGGGTCACCTCCCGGGAGGCCAGGGATCAAACTCATGCTGACTTGACTTTAGCTTCTTAGTGCTTTAACCTGATGCGCCACCAGGGAAAGCCCTGAGCACAACTTTCTTTCTTCAGACACCCGCAGCTGAGGTATCCAGTTACTGCAGACTAGCCCTATTTAAGAGCTCATGGCCACCTGGTTTTCATACTGGACAGCACAGATATTTCTAATGCCTCATAAAGTCTTACTGGAATGTTGCTTTTTTCTTATATATTTTCCATATATATATATTCCATATATATATATATATAAAGATACACACACATATAAATGATAAATGATGCTTTTTATACATACATATCTATTATATTTACATCGTTTTCCCCCCTCAGGTATAGAGCCCATAGGATTTCCTCCCCAGTTTGCCCATGCACCATCACCTCAGTCCTCTGTGCCCCTCCCTCCCACCTTCCAGGAACTCTCCCTCCCCCTCCCCTGCAGGATGGCTCTGGTTTATAATTATCTGTCTTTATTTTGTTTTGTATTGCTGGACAGCGTTGCCAAAGGTTAACAAAAGGCTTTCATTTTTAAAATATTTAGTTCAGGCAGTGAAGGAAAGATCTTATTCTCCACAATATCACTGTGGTATATATGTCACTACAGATAAGAAAATCAATGCTTGAAGGATGACTTGAAGCTTGATATTGTTCTTTATTGCCAGTTGCTACAAAGGTATTTAATCCCACGGCTGTATACTTCACAAAACTCCCCTTTATTCTGTCCCTTTCCTTCTTGTAACAGGACATACAGGAACTCCCTCATTAATTTAACCCTGCTCTTCTCATTCCTCCAATACCTCTCCTGTATACTATATGTGAAATATGTTTCAGAACCCTTAGGGTCTGTCTCTTCACTGGAACTTTAAACTGTCCCCTACTTTTTCCAAAGTTCTATCACCATCCATCATTTTAAGCTTTCAACAACCAACCAGTCCTTGACCTGGCTAACCTGATTCACTGGGGGAATGTTGGAAACCGGATTCTTCACTACACAAACTAATACAAAAATATCTAATATCTGAACATGGGGGTTCAGAAATCAGTAACTCCTAGTGATCTTGGGCTCCAAGTAAGTTTGGCAGCTAATGCACCTCAGCTATCTCAGTCTGAGGATGATAAAATTTCTCCTTGTTCCTTCCACAAGCACAGAGGAATGGAAATAATACAATCACAGAAAAATGAACATTGTCTACAGACTTCTTATCACCATTTTTCTAAGACATACACACAATGCTCAATGGGAGAATGAAGTTTATTTATAATACACACAAGTCATGTCTGACAACTGAGAAAATGCTATTTACATAAAACTTTATAGATTAAAAATACACAGTATTTGTATTTTAATACAACAGGGACCCAAGGATTCAAACAAGGAAGTCTGATTCCAAGTCTGCATTTACAATTATTTACTCTGCTAACAAAAAACTTTAGTGGAGGTAAACTTCGGCAGTTTATGTCTCAAAAGTCACGTGTTAATGGGTTTCATATACAGGGTTTTGCATCCGTAGAGGAAGATACAACTTCTTCAGCACCTGTACCAGTTTCTGAGTCTTCCACTTCAGAATCCTCCCCAGTTTCCTCTTCGGAATCAAATTCCTGACTATCCGGTGATTCAAAGTTAGCCAGAGGTTCATCACTCAGTCTCTTTTAAAGAATAAAACAATAATTTATTGCAAAAACTTTAAAATCCAAGTCCACTACCAGTAAGCTGATTATTAACTGAGCCTCAAAGTTGTAAGAAAGCTCTTTTCACAATGTTTCTCAAACAGTTACAAACTCACATACAGTTATTATATATATCAAAGTATCTCTGCCATGCTAGATCCTATTTCAACAAAATCAGTTTAATAATTTTTCTTGGTGTGTTACGGCTCTCACAGTGATTCAGTGTACACTGATTTAGCAGTTCCCAACCTATCTATAGAAGGATCAACTCCTTCTGGGGCAGTTAAGAAAGCAATGACAGTACTTGCATGTGAAAACCAAATATTAATTTGGGTACAGCTCTAAAGTAAAATGTAGCAATCCAGTACAAGTTTTGATTTGAAAAGCTTCCTTCCTATCCACAAATGATATTTTGCAAACATGAATTAGTTCTAGCTTTTCAGGCCAAGACTTGTAAAATAACAGTCATCAGGCTCATGCTTATAAGCAAGCTAGCAACCTCTCATTTTTAAAAGTTCTCTATAACCACCAAGCATTTCCAGGACACCCAATAACATGTCACAAATGATTTTAAGGTTAAATTAAAAATTTTTCAATAGTGAAAAATTTTCCATTATTTTCAGGCAGTTCATTCCTTTTTAAGTCTTTACAAGAAAGTCTTTTTTTTGCTTTATGAAAGTTAGACTGTAGTATTACTGGGCTGTCATCCTCTATACGCACGTCTGTCAACTTCCCACCTGCTATGTCTCATCATCTTATGACAAGCCCACAAAGCAGACACTCCTACCCCCATTTTGTAGATGCAGAGAACAATGACCTGACAGAACAAGTAACCTGTCTGATTCAGCAAACTCAAGGGTGCCAGATAAGGAGCTAAGACTCAAACCCAGGAGTCTGAGTAAGTTCTGACTGCTCACACTACTGCCTCGATTTTTCGGAAAAAGATGGTTTTAAGCCGAGTAAATGTTAGAACACCTACCTCGATCACCTCTGCCATGTACTGCACATGCTGCGCTACTTCTGCCAATTCTCTATTCTCCTTCTTCAGGCGGGCAATTTCACTGTCTTTCTGTTCAATTTCTTTATGAAGCTACACGACAGAAGTAAAGCTCAGGATTCCATAGAGTCGCTAGGCCATCTACCAACTTACATGCCTCCCAGGAAGAAATGGACAGACACATTTAGAAGGAAGTTCCTAACAAGGAAGCTGTCTTGAGTGCTGACGCCCAGCACTGCTGCCATTCTGCTCACAGGGGCCTTCCTAAACAAACTGTGTGTGGACCGACGCTCAAACTAGTTTACACTGCTCCAACCAAATATGATAAGCAGTAGAAGGAAGATAATCCTAGAACATTAAAGAGTGCCACCACCTATATTCCGTACATACTTTCTCATTTTCCTTAAGTGCTTCATAGAGAGCCTTCCTTCGTTTTTCTGCCACTTCTTTCCAGTATTGAGAAGATGGATTTTCTAAAATAAATTAATGTAACTTTGAAAGACATTACTGTTATATGTTGCTGTAAAACCCCAGTAAGCTTTTTTATTTAAAAAAAAGTATAATCTTTGTATTACCCACATCCCTCAGTAATGTCTATTTTTAAAGATTCAAGTTAGAAAGCCAAATATATTCTTTGCTCTTGATTTCTCCCAACATTTTACAGATTTCAGTCCTTTAGCAAGTCTCAATATATACAATGAATACATATCTACCTCCCACCTTGATTGTTAAAGATATATGCAATGTTTATTATGTGTTTGTACTTTTTGTCTGTTAATACTGATATTTTT
>NW_004567138.1:10957404-10959505 GCF_000260355.1 Condylura cristata
GGGCCGGTGGGGATCGAACTCATGCGGAAGTGGCTTAAGCTTCTTTGTGCTGTGCTTTAACCCACTGCACCACCAGGGAGGGCCAGGTTATTTTTAATCTTATTAACCCCTAAAGCAATCCAGTATCAGCTGCCAATATTAATCACTGGAATGTATCACCCATACTTGGATCTCACCAAACAATAAGTCATGTCCAGATTTATAGTATTTGTATATTTACAACCAAAAGCAATTTTAAATTACCAAAAATTCATAACAATATAACAAATACCTTTATAATATTTAAAATTTCAAAATAAAAGTTTTATATGAATATGTAAGTTTTCCATACCTGTAATCATAAGATCAAATGCTTCTTGGGTCACTTCTCCAAGATCTTTATTTTCATTATGTTCTGGGGCATTTCCAGCGCTGGAGTTGGAAGTCTTAGCTATTAACTGGTTATTCCAATGTTTCCTTTTAGACATGCCTTTAACCAACTACAGTGGAATACATATGTCAATCTCATTCGTTTTAATGAACAAGAAAGGCTGAATGGTTTTGCCTTAAGCAAAAACTACTTCTGTGAGGAATACATAATTGTTACATTATTTCCAAATATCAATGATTTAGGTCCTACTGATCAAGAATATTTTGGAAATGTGTTTAATGTATCAGTAGTTTTAGCTATACTCCATTCTAGTGCATTAACACATACCTCATTTTCTCTTCCAACAAGAGACCCAGCTGCAGAAGGCTGAATCATCTTCAGAGTTCTTCTTGGGACAGGACTATTCTAAAAGTGAAGACAATTCATTACCTGGTTGCTGAGTTTTTATGGATTGTCACTGTCTTAGTTCTACTATAATTTAGGAAAATAGTAAACATTAAGAACACTAATATTTAGTGTTCTATATTCTTTTAGACTGCAACACATAAACAAAACAATGGCTTAATCAACTAGCAAACTTTTCCTTTCTTTAAAATTATAAAAGTTTGAAGAAATTCTACAGATTCGATCATCCAAACTTGACACAAGTAGCTTTTCTCCTCACATTTCAATATATGCTCTTGCTAAAGTTATGTGTCAACTAATAGTGCCCAGTTAAAATAAAAATATAGCAAAACTTCTGTTACAATACTTCAAGCCATATATGATGAAATTCTAGTGAAAGGAATATTTATATCCCACTTCAAAGGTCTTCCACACAAAACCCAAAAATTTCCTAAACATTCTAGCATTGTGGCAGACACCACACAGAAAGTAAATTGGAGGGAAAAGGTTAAGTATTTGGACTGTAAAAATACTTCCTACCCAAAAAGGAATACATCTCAAATTTCTTTTAAATTGTGACGATTCCCTAACACATTTACATATATTCTCCAAAGGACTACCACTTTCAAGAAGACACTGTACACAAACCCAAATACACATGAAATGGGGCACCCCTCCCAACCTCTGTAAAGGCAGTTTTACTTCACATCCACTCACCCCAAGACTGCCAAAATCTCAGTGGCTTAGGCATACTAAAGTATCCTAACATGCCCAAGCTATTGTTTTGGAAAAACTATTGCCTTCCTTGTAATATGTAAATACCTTCCTGTTGATTTCCTGATCTGAAAGCTCTATCTATCTTTTTGCAAACAATAATCATTAGTTATACTGCCACCACGGGACAGCAAACAATGGTAAATACTCAAACAAGGTCAGCAAGAACATGATACCAAAGCAGCGTGAGAAAGTTAGTGGCTCCACGCTGTACTTCACATGGCAAGAGTTCACTTTTCCCACGGTAAACCTCCCACTACTGATCATTATCTCGCTCTTTAACTGGACAATGCCAACGACTGTGAGAACAAATAGTACACCAGCATTTCGGATATAATTTAAATTATAGATTAGTCAACAGTCTCCAGACAAACAGAAAAAACAAACTTGGAACCTTAGTAAAAGGTATTAATGTATTAGATTTGCTTGCTACTAATAATGGTCAAAGAAGTCAGCTGAATTATTAGCATAAAAAAAAAAAAGACAATTTCCAAGAGTTTACTTTTACACTGGTAAGCTTTACAGCTAGCAGCCAGACCCCGAGGAATACTATTGATCATTTTTTTAAATATA
>NW_004567138.1:10959841-10967209 GCF_000260355.1 Condylura cristata
AAAAAAAAAATAGGTTTCAACCTTTCTTTTTTTTTTTTTCCCAAAGATTTATTTATTTATGCATACAGAACTGGGATACAGGCCAGAGGTGCAGGAGCAGTAAGAGGCTTCACTAGAGACAGAGTGGGGAGCAGCAGGTGAGTGAGACTGGAGAGGGCTATTGCACCATGTGGGTCAGCCTGCTGCTTCCTAATGCTGAGGTTTAGTCTGTTGCACCCTACCTAGGTGGGCCCAGGTCTCAGTCTTTCTAATAAAACAATTTTGAGATTGTATAGACTCCTTTCTCCCCAAAGAAAAAAGAATGCATAGAGCACACACAGAGAATTTTATATATGAATGTTAAGGAATTCATAAACTCCTAAAATTCACTCTTACAGAACTAGTTTTAGTCCAATTCTTTCATTTTACAGATGAGTAAACTGCAGCTTAAGATGCTAAATAGCTTAGCAAAAGGTGAATTTTGAAGACATACCTAGAACCAAACAGAATACAGGTCCTTTTATAACCAAGTGGTATTGGTGCACCTGATTTTCTTTTAAAGGCTCTACTGAAATTATGTAGTTACTGGTCTGCAATTTGCTCCCAAACAATTTAGTGGAAAAAAGGGAGTGAATAGAGATGCAGATGAAACAAGACTGGATATATACTAGTAACTATTGAAGTAAGGCAGGAAACAGATTCTTTTACTGTTGACTCTATTTTTGGATATTTGAAAATTGTCCTAATAAAAAGTCTAAAGACACACAATACAATACGGGAAGATTATCATTGTCTTACGGAAGCTGGTGGAATCAAAATCACAAATATAATCAGTGCAAAGTAGTTTTCAAGAAAATTAATGTAAAGACAGTACTAAGTAAGACAAGGCAAAGAAAACAGCCTATCATAAAAGAACCCGCTATCACTTATGATCTTTGCTCTATGTAGTTTAAATCTGCAAACAGACAGGGCTTTCCAGAGGATAGGGTCTCATTCCCAGGAATCCTTACGATAAAGTCTAAGTTATGTGGTAGGTTCTAAGTTATAAATTCTGTTAGAAGCATAATAGAATACATTGGTGGTCAAAATCACAAACTCAAAGTTAAAACTTTGTACTTATCTAGAAACCTTTGGGAAAAAGAATATCTTTGGATTTCCAGTGGTAGCATCACAGATTTAAGAATGGCACAATAAGGTTTGATGGTAATGAGTATGATATATTCTGGAATGTGCAATATAATGCAAAATATGTCTCAATATATAAAGACACGAATTTTGAAGATACAAAAAAATTTAGGAAAATCATTTCATGAAATGTTAAGAGTAGAATATAGTCTAAGTTGTGTGGTAGGTTCTGAGTTGTAAGTTCATCCAGAAGCATAATAGAATGTAGAGTAGAAATAGTATAATAATAATCTTACATAAGTATAGAAATTCCTACTTCAGAAGGAATCTAGTAAAAAATTGCTAGAACTAATAAATTCAGCAAGGTTGCAGAATATAAGAACACAGAAACCAATCGTATTGCTGAGTAGCAATGAATACAGCAAAAATTTAATTTAGGAAACAATTTCACCTTTAACAGCAATAAGAATGTACTCCACAAAAAATTTAACAGTGTAAAACTAACGTTATTGAAAGATCTAAGTAAACACAAAGCCTTCCCCTGTTTGTGGATCAGAAAACTTAATATTCAACCATAATTAGTTTTTTAATGTTCTCAGACAGAAAAATCAGTAATATAAAGGGTCATAGAAATTAAAGCCAGAGTAAATACAGCTATATTATATCAAAAAGTCTCTAACCACATGCTTTCTACAGCAGCTCAAAGTGACTGTCACATACCTTCACACATTCTTGAGTTCCTTCTTGTTTCTGCTTCATACTGGGATTCATTATATACCTGGTGAAGAACAAAAGATCAGTAATTCAAAAACAGAATATGGTTTGTACCTGAAGGTAAACTGTAGTTTTATTGTTGTTGAAAATAATCATATAAATCAAAGTCATACATTTTTAAAATTATCTTTCTCAAGATACACAAACTCACCTCTGTCAATGACTAAAGCTAATGACTCAAAATTATCTCTTCATAAAGACATAATAATTCTAAGTGGCAAAGTCTTGTTATTCAAGGAAAACTATGTATTCTAAACAAATTAGAAGACATGATGTTATACTGCTGCATTGGAGAGCTTTCAAAGATCTCAGAAATGGTCACCAGAAAAAGCAAAGCATTAACTACTTGGGTGTGGTTAAGTCCACCCTGAAGAACTGCATCCTAACTTTGCTCTTTCAAAGGCACATGCAAAGCCAGCACAACTTGGTTCTGGCACCAGCTTAATAATGACTTCATATCTGATCAAATGAGCTCATGCATTTGCATTTGTAGAAAGGTTTAATCACAGGTAACTGAGACCCTGAGGGAATAAAGGAAAAGAAAGCAGTAAGATAAAGGGTTATGTAATGTGATCAACCAGACCTCTAGGCCTGACTCACGGAAAATCCAACTCCACAGACAAATCTGCGTCTCCCAGAGTTCCTGATTTTGTGGTCTGGTCTTTACTCAGTACAGTGGCTATTAAACCTCGGCTAGATCCATCTCAGGTTAGTGCATTTTACACTGTGCTCTAGCGCGCACACAAACACGTTTGGAAAACAATCTAATTGTGTGAGGCACCTAATTTTTATTCTATTTCACGGGAAGCAAGAAAGGGTCAGGATACTCAATGATGTTTTGGCAATTTATTTTTTCAAATTGCAGGTGCTCGCTTGGATTCTTCAACTCTTTCACGGAGCCAGAAGCAACGTAGTCTAGAAAAATGTAACTCAACACTGGAACTGAAGGGACCAGAAGATATGAAAGCGCATGCCAGTCAGTAATGCGCACTGGTTCAGGGAATGTATGTATTTAGTTAAGTGGCTGTGTTCGAAGTTACCATGTGAAATGTGCTTTTACGAGTCACGATTCAAAAGGATCAAAGCTAATGCTTCCCACATTTACCGCGCGCTCAGCAACCTTGTTGATTCTCTAGTTTTTTTTTAACAACCGGATTTAAAATCCTAGCACAGGGCTCAGCCCGGAGGACAAGGTGACGACCAGCTGAGACCAACGTCACCAAGGCCGATGTAGTTTTCCAATGGAGACGCAGGAGTCAGTGACCTTCTCCCAAGAGCCCGTCTGCAGACCTGCCCAATCCAGGCCAGTTCCAGGGAAGGGGTGGGTATCCCGCCCCTCCCGTCCCTCCTTACCGACGCACTGCATCCGAGAGTCCCCCGCCCACCACATCCGCCGCCTCAGCCCCACGACCCGCGAGGGGGCGGGCGATCCAGGGCGGCGCGCCCGAGCCCTCCAACCACCGCGCGCGCCTCGCACTCGCCCGCCAATAGGGAGCGCGGAACAGACAGCGCGCCAAAACCGACCCCGCCAATGAGGGCAGCCCCTCGTCTCACCGCCCTCCCCCGTGTGGGCTACCACGACCGTTCAACAGCCCCTCACCAGACCCGGCCGCGGCCCGGCGGCTGTCACCGGAGTACGCGGCTTCCAGCTGACAGCTGCGAAAAGCCCGCTGACCAGTGGTGCCGCACACCCACCTCCCGTCACCTCACACGGAGTGGAAACAGTCCTCCAAGCGTACTCGGGACTGGGATCAGGCACGGCAGGCAAAGCGCTTTCGTCCCACCGGCGACTGGAGTGACGGCGCGCGCGGCTGTAAAAGCTGCGGGTCTCCGGCTCGCCCGCCCCCAGACACCACGTGACCTCGTGACCGAAGGGTGGGGTCCCAAATCCGACCAATCGTAGGTGGCCCCGCCCTCTGCCTCGGCCCTGCCCAGCCTGCGCCTGCGCGATAGGTGCAGCGTGAATTTGATCCGGGGACCAGGTACTCGGTTGGGTCTGGGATGCTGGCGGCGCTCGGGTGCTGGGAGTTTCTGTTTAGCGGCACAAAATATTGTATACGTAGTGCGTGGCTTATTCGATTCCTGTAAAGAAGTTGACGTATCGGTTTTTATATACCTGTGTTTTTGACGTCGTTGTGATGTAGCAGTTCCGGAAGGACTAGCTCGGCGATCAGTTACCCAGCCAGCTGTTGGCTGAGCCCCTGGTACTTTCCAGTTTCTGTTCCAAAAGCTGAGACTACACCTGCTATTGCAATTTGAAGGAGCAGGGAAACGATCGTCATAATTAATCTCTGGCTCCTTAATATTTTTGCTTTGCCAATTTATCAAACGACTTGCCTTGTGGGCAGAGTATGTTTGGTTTTACCGGAGTTTTGTTAAATCTTACCTTTACAGCTAATATAGGTATTAATACAAGTCTGTTTTACCACTTTTTACGGGTCTATATTTCAGTGGGTGGCAGTTTAGAAAATCTACGCGCTACTGCTTTAAGAACTGCTCTTTCAACTGCTAGCCAGCGACCCTTGCAAGCGCTTCTGCATTTTTTTTTTGGGGGGTGGCAGCATAAGACAAATAAAGCTCTTTTGGGGAAAACAGAATATTTACATTCTTAAACAAGCCATTGATTGGAAATCTATCAACAGAAAACTGAGTTTTCAGAATAAGCATTCTGGCGTCCCGTGATAAGCTTTCTGTTGTTGGAAACACCAGCCAGTCCAAATAGTACCTCTTTTCCATTTCTTCTTCCAGCCTCATGATAAAAAGAGGACATTAGAAAGTGTATTGAAACGACTAGTGGAAACTGATTGCCGTTAAGTCAAAATGGGTAAGTACAGTATATATTCAAATATATATCAAGGGCCTCCCTTGAAACAAGGGGTTTTAAGTCTCTGCACTGTGAAGCTGTCCACTGCAGCCTGCAGCGCCATTTCCATCCTGCCCAGGGAGTTGACCCACAAGGCTCAGAGAAATCTCTTCTGTCTCACCTGCTGCTCCTGTCAGCAATTTAGTAGATTTGCCTGTTCTGCTCCCCTACTCAGTCTCTCATGAATCCTCTCACCCCACTCCCGCAGCCTACACCCCAGGTCTTGTAGTGTAAATAAATAAAGTAAATCTTTAAAATATATATATATATATATAAAAGTTATATTCATGTAGTCAGCGCTAGGCAAAATACATAATAGTATTTCTTTGCAAACCTAAGAAGCTAGGAAAGAAAAATACCTTCCCTGTAAAAATTGCCATCAAATCAGATGGGTAGAATGTAGAGATTACTACAGTTTAAAAGCTTCTAACTGCAGTAACAGAATTGGTGATTTTCCAGACAACATAAAACTTAACCAAATGTTACCCACAGTTGCAAATAATATTGGTAGGTGTTAAAATGGGTAGGAAGTCTTTTGCTGTGTGCATTTCAGTGTTTTGGCTTTTTTTTTTTTTTTAAGATTTATTTATTTATGCTTACAGAACTAGGGTACAGGCCAGAGGTGTGGTGGGTGAGAAGATTCACCAGAGACAGAGTGGGGAGCAGAACAGGTAGATCTGAAATACACTGCTGAGGGGAGCAGCAGAAGGGTCAGGAGGGTCTGCCATGCCATGTGGGTCAGCTCCCTGGCCAGAGATTGAACTGATGCTGCTGTGGCTTCTCAGAGCTTCTTAGTCTGATGCTTTAACCCACTGTGCCACCAGGGAGAGCCCCAATATTTGACTTTTAATTTAACCTACCAGATGAGATGATGCCTAGTCAGGGGAAATTGTAAAAACCCACATGGACTGAGATCACCATTTCACTAGCTGAGGTTAGCTCCCATCTGCTTTGCCAGCTAAAAGGTCAGCTCATGGATGTGACACATTGACTCGGATCTGTAACTGTGTTTATCCTCTTAGGTAGCCATAGCCACTTAATGGCTATGAGCACTTGAAATATGGCTAGTCTTCACTGAAATGCACTGACATGTAAAATACACACCAGATTTCAAAGATTTAGTGCAGAAGAAATATGAAATATTTCCCTAATTTTATGCATCAGTTACCTGTTGAAATGACCCCTTAGCTATATTGAGTTAAATATAGATATTGAAAATTAGTATCACTGGTTTTTATTTTTTTCACTTTTTGTAATATGGCTACCAGGCTCAAATAAATGACTTACAGATTTGACTCATATTTTTGTTTCAAGTTATTGCTTTTCACTGGGGCACACCTGCTTTAGACTACATACTATACATACATTATCTCATTGAATCCTCTTTATACCCCTGTGAGGTATGTTTTTACTGCTCCCCACCCCACACATTTTTTTTTTTACAAGACTGAGAAGCTATATTATAAGTCCAAGACCTCACATAACTAGTCAGTGGCTAACTGAGATGTTAGATGTTCTGACTGAAAGGCCACAGGTGGAAAGGAAGAATATCCTAGTCTCAAGAGCTAGGGGATCCTTAAACTCTTACACTACTAAGGAAAGTCCCCTTAACTTAGGTTTTCGTATTGTTTTTGAAAAACTCAGAGAGAGAACAATTTCATAGAGATCTGGAAAAAAGTTGTTATTTAATCTGAATTTCTCCCTAGACTTCTAAATACACTGTAAGTCTACAATAAGGTAACCACAGATATGGATAAGATTAAGTTTAAAAGCTATAATATTGATTCGTGTATTCCTTTAATTGGGTATAATCTTACACTAAATTAATTAAGGAAAAGAACTAAAAAAAAAAATTTATGCGTATTTTTCTGTAATCTTTCCTTCAGCCTCTTTTAGCGAGACACAAACTCTATTGCCCTGCATTATAGAGACATTCTTATCTTGCCCAAGAGAATTTATAATCAGTTTGTGAAAAGACAAAGGAAGAAAGAAACAAAGGAATGCACCATCAGAAAAATAAAACCCAATCACTTAGCGTGGTGTAAGGAATAAAGTAAAATGTTAATGAAAAACAGTAGACTAGATTGTAATGGCATGTAGCTTTTAAACTTTGTTATTTGTTGAGGCTAAGCCAAAGAGCAGGAATTGCCTGATTGTGACATGTTAATCTCTATTCTTCTGAACAAATAGCAATTCATTACACCCTCAACTGAAAAGTTCATATGGAATCATTTGTAGGAACCCATTTCACTCAATTGCCCAGTTCCAGTTGTATTCAAAGAGTTTAACTTGGGTTTCAGTTCACCTGTAATGTGCACCAAGTTAAAAAACTAATGTCCAAATTCGAGTAACGTATCAGAGTTAGGGTTTTTATTTGTAAGACGTTTAGTAATAGATGAGACAGATGGTGATAAGTCAGCCTTAAGAGAACTGAGAACAAACAGGCAATTATATATATATATATATATTTTTTTTTTAAAGATTTATTTATTTATGCATGCCGAACTGGGGTACAGGCCAGAGATGTGGAGGGTGCACCAAGTTAAAAAACTAATGTCCAAATTCGAGTAACGTATCAGAGTTAGGGTTTTTATTTGTAAGACGTTTAGTAATAGATGAGACAGATG
>NW_004567138.1:10967568-10975576 GCF_000260355.1 Condylura cristata
TTGTCAGTGCTGTGCTTTAACCCACTGCGCCACAAGGGAGGGCCACAAACAGGCAATTATAAAGAAATGAAAAACAGAAGACGCCATGCACACTGTTGCAAGCATAAACCTCATATGTAAGCTATTACAGTTGTGCTCACTGTACTTATATATTACAGGTATTTTTACTTTCAAGTTTCAGAAAAAATTTATCCTGAGAAGTTTGTTACTCACAATAGACCTATTTAGTTCTATACCAAGTTGTCACTTGTACAGAGAAACTTCTGAATTTTCACAGTGGCCTGCCAGTATTTTATTTCAAACCACGTGTGTTCCAGCCAGAAATTTTCTTTTTTATTCCTCTCTTTCATTTGACATTTATTTATTTTACTTCTTAAGCCCAAACCACATGAGAAAATTTTCTTCAAAGAGAAAATTTACAAAATTTACATTGATAATTTTACAAAAGTTGCTTGTTGAGTGAATTTATATAAGAATGATGTGTTGGCTCTCTTAAGGAAGGACAGGTATATTAGAATTTACCAAAGAATCAGAGCTAATACATATGCAGCACATACACACACAAATATATGTAATAAGTCTATTCTTTTAAAAAACAGGAATATATAGCTTTATTTAGATTTGAATTAAGAAGTGACTCACATAATTATGGAGACTGACAGACCCAAAATCAGCAGAGCCAATGTCCCTGTCCAAGTGTAAGTCCAAAGACTGGAAGTTGCTCCAGAATCAGGAAGAATGGCTGTCCCAGTTCAAAGACTGTCAGGCAGGAATGTTCTCTTAGCGCACGGGACCATGGTGGTGTTGTGGGGTGGTGATCTTAGGCCTTCATTCAACTGGGAGAAGTCCATAGTATCATCTTACTCACTCATCTTACTGATTTAGGTGTTAATCTCATCCAGCAACACTCTACAGAAACATATGGAATAATGTTTGCCTGACTACCTGGGTATCTGTGGCCAATGAAAAAACACATAAAATTTGCTGTCATACTGAGAAAGAAAGCCTGGCTTGGACCTTAGGATGAGAAGGCCTAGGGCTATACCACAGTCCAGGCTCAGGGCTGATGGGTTAACAGTATCATCCTTGTATGAAGGAGAAAGCAAATGATGTCCTAAGTCCGATTAATGTCAGAGAAAACAAAATTATTAAGCTTTATGTGTAGAGACATAGTTTTAACTGTTTTCTCACAGCAGCTATCAATTCCTTCTGAGAGCAGTGAGGGAAGGATGTGTCCTTATCTCCTGTTCTTAGCCTGTAGTTGGCCATCTTTTTATGCCTTTTCATAGTGTCTTCTCTGAATGTCTCTGTCTAGATTTCTTGTTTCTAAGGACCTCTGTTGTACCGGATTAGGGTCTACTATAGAGTGAAAGTCTGTGTCCCTCAGAATTCAGAGATTGAAGCTTCCTTCCTTTGGGACAGTATTAACTCATTGAGAGTGGAGCCTTCATCAGTGTGACTGGCACCCTTAGTCAAGAGAGCCTTGAGAGCTCCCTCACCCTTCCCAACTTGGGAGGACAAAGGACAAAGTAAAAAATGGCCCTCTGTGAACCAGCAAGCAGGCCTTCACCAGATGAATCTGCTAACACTGTGAGCCTAGATTTCACAGCCTCCAGAACTATGAGAAACAACTGTTTAAGCCATCCTGTCTCTTTTGTTATAGCAAAAGTTACCCAACCAGTATTACAGGAGTGACCCCAATTACCTTATTTTTACTTGCTTATCCCTGGACAGCCCCTGTCTCCAAATCAGCTTATCTTGTAAGGTGCTGGGAGGGTGCCTTCACCACACTGAGCACTGGTTGCATGACCTACTTCCCATACGAGAAAGCTTTCCAGACTTAACAGCCTTCCCACCCCACTGCGTGGTCCTCACTTCAGAGAAGTAGCCACAGAAAGCCCAGGATGGATACTGAGCAGCTGGCAAAGTGGTTCTTCCATTCACATGAGCTTTTCTTGCCTGTGGTCATTTTATCTGAAACCATGCTGAGAAGCTCTGTCATTTCAATCAGGCCCTCAAGAGGAGGGAAAATACCTTTTCTTTGAAAATCTATTTATTTCGTTCTTAATGAAAAGAATAACTGGTATGTTTTAACATAGGAGGCCCACAATTTAAACTTTCATTATCACCTATTGCCACTCTCAAGGTCAGTCCTCTTTGGAATACATCTACACTTATGCAAGATGCGTTCCGGCAGTAAATGTGTCAGAAAATTGTTTGGTAAAATGTAGAGACAACACGAGAGACGGAGAGCTTTATTCATGGTCATGAGGAAAAAGTGAGAGGGTCATGAAATATGACTGAAAATAAAAGTATACGGAAGAAAACCAGAAACCTAGAGCAAAAGCTTCCATCTGGAAGGGGCGGGAGACCAGGGTCTGTGGCTCCCACATACAGTGAGAACAGATTTCTGGTGGATAGTAAGAGAACACTTCTGTATTCCGGGAGAAGTTGTGTCAGCTACAGCTCTCAGTTTAGCATCTCAGGTTGTAGGCTACAGACACAACTGGCTAACTGAAAGAAGTGCAGGCGTGCGGATGGGAAGGGATCCCTCCCTCGAAGGGCCCAGCTGGGGACTAGAGCAGCAGGAGTCCTTACACTCTGGGGTTCCTCTGTGAAGTGTGATGCAGCCCCATTGATAGGCCCTGTGCCCCCAAAAGTCACATTTCAAATTCCTGGGAAGCGTATCTGCGTGGCTCAGCTTGGGGTAGCTGAGGGGTGACTCTAAACGCTGCTCTGAGTCACAGACAAACCCCAGCTTAGAGGGGCTGATCCTGGGGAAGGGGTGGTGGTTACTCCCCTAATGTTTCTGTCAGGCATTAACAGAAATAACAAGATCACTCAAGGGCAGCATTCATGGAAGGGGGAGAGAAAAGGACTAAGTAACAACTTCATTTGAGCCAGAAAAAGATGATTTCATCATTGGCTGGTAAAGCTGTTGGTTACCTCTGCTCTGCAGGGTAAATGAAAACTTTCTGACAGAAAGCAAGCCTGAGTATTGAAAGTGGAAAACGTAAAGACCGACCGCCGATTGCCAAAGGCACTTGAAGTCCAGAAGACCCTTTGGTGGCTGGGAGCAAGGAGATGTTGGTTCTGCATCGTCATTGCAGTGGTGGATAGATACACTGTGTATGATTTTCAGAACTCATTAAGCTGTCTCCATAAAATAGGTAAATTTTACTGCATACAAAGTGTGACATGATTGGCCATGGAAATAAAGCGGGATAGAAGGGGCAGCAAAGACCAGGGTCAAGGGGCAGAGTGCCCTCGCTTGTGGGAGGCTGGGGCCCACCTGGCGGCTGTGCAGTAATTGTGCTTCTGCAAATAGCAAATCAGAGAGGAAACAGAGCGTGGACTAAAGGAAAACTTCAAGTGGCCTAGAGCCTGAGAAAAGTCAACAAAGTTAGCATCAGAGAGCCGGCAGCCAAGGAAAGGCATCCTTCAAGCTGAGTAATTTCTATTTCTATCCTAACATCTGTAGTTTCTAAAACATTTCCCATACTCCATTTCTCTTTAGTCAGTGCAGAGAACAGTGCTAAGTGGACATTGCTAAGGGAACAGCGTAAAATATCGCTGTATCCCATAGACAAAACTGTTAGTGGCTGCAGTCATTTTACTTGTGAGGTATCAGTGGTTGTCTCACAGCTTCACCATCCCTGGTGAGTGCCAGAGGTGTGGGGGGTGGTGAGAGAATTCACCAGAGATAGAGCCGGGAGCAGAACAGGCAGGAGCTTCTGGCTGAGGGTGCAGTGGGTGGGTCAGGATCAGCTCTGGCCCTGGAATGGAACTCACACTGAGGCAGCTGATGCTGGCTTGCAGTGCTGCGCCTTAACCCGTTTCACCACCAGGACGGCCTCTTCAGGATTTATTTTAGAGGAGTTGCATGGTCATAGCAAGGTTCAGATCATTCCCTCGTCCCCCCTCCTCCATACCCACACAGTGGTCCAGGTCTCAGTATCCCCCACCAAAGTGACACTATGAGCCATGGACCTTCATGGACACATCTTTATCATCCAAAGGCCAGCACTTGCTTACTTTCGGGTTCACTGTCCGCGGTGGACATGCTAAAGGTTTGGGCAAATGGCAGCATCGCTGCTGTGTCAGACAGACTATTTTCAGTGCCAGGAAAGCCCTTTGCTCCACCCAATACGCCCCCTGGAGACCACTGATCTTTACACTGTTTCCTTAGCTGTGCTTTTTCCAGAAGGCTAGATAGTTGAAATCATGTAATTAGTAGTCTTCTCACATTGGCTTATTTCATGTGATGAAAGGCATTTAAGTTTCCACCACAGCTGTCCATAGCCAGATAGCTGGTTTCTGTTTAGTGCTGCATAATTCTCCATTGTCTGGATATATGACAATTTCTAGCATGTGATGTTTCTATAAATATTAAAGAAAGTGAGTGACGACATGACCAGAAAGTGAATGCTTTTCTGTTATGAGCTTTGTACATATAGCTATGTGAGTAAAAACAAAATATTTAGTGATAACGTTACAAAAAGTAATGCATTAATCCTTGTGTATTGTTTATGTTCACAAAAGTTATAGCTTAGGGAAAACTGGGAGAAACAGTGACCATAACCTTAAAAGATGAACATTACAGGCCCTCCCTGGTGGCGCAGCTGGTTAAAGCACTGCACTAAGAAGCTGAAACCACTTCCACATGAGTTCGACTCCTGCCTGCCCCAGAGGTGACCCCATGGCGTGGCAGACCTCTCCTGACCCGCCCGCTGCTCCCCTCAGCAGTGTACTTCGTTGATCTGCCTGTTCTGCTCCCCACTCTGTCTCTGGTGAAGTCGCCCTGCACCTCTTGCCTGTGCCCCAGTTCTGTATGCACAAATAAATAAATCTTTAAAAAAAAAAAGATGAACATTACAAAGATTTGGGGTCACCTTCAGAAATTGCATTTTTATCAGAGAAACTGATCGTAAGGCAAGGCAGATATCTCAAGGCAAGCTTTGGCCATCTGGAGCTCCTCTTCACAAAAGACCCTCCTCCTCTCTGTGATGCTTCATGACTCGTCCCATTGCTTAGCTCAGCACATAAGACATCCTTTATCCCATTCACTTTAGAGTCTGAAGTCAAATAAATTCTTCATGCATCTGTGATTCAGTTTGGTGTTTTGTTCCTATTCATCTGTCCGATGTCAATTTGTTTGCTCCTCCTGCCTGAGAAGAGGCCAGAGGAATGGGTAGATGTTCTACCTTGCAGAATATGCAGAATACAATATTTGTTAAAGAAGGAGAAATAAAATTGTGCTCAGGTCCCTCACTGGCGACGCAGTGGGTTAAAGCACAGCATTAAGAAACTAAAGCCACTGCAGCATGAGTTCGAAGCCCAGCCCACCCTGGAAGTGATCACCTGGCGCCACACCTCCTGGCCTGCCCACTGCTCCCCTCAGCAGTATACTTCCTTGATCTGCCTGTTCTGCTCCCCGCTCTGTCTCCGGTGAATCTTCTCACCGCCCCTGCACCTCTTGCCTGTGCCCCAGTTCTGTATGCACAAATAAATCTTTTCTTGAAAAGTTGTACTCATACTAAACATATCCATGTTTAGTCTTGCTTGCTTAGTGAGCTCTGAGCTGTGGGGATCAGGTATTCTCAGCAACTAGCACTGTACATGGGAACCAAAATAAAATCTCAAAATACTGTGCAATGGGCCTGCTCTGATTGGGCATAACCAGCAATGCCAGACCTGAGAGACTTCATATTCTAAGAATCTCTGTTCTTTTTTGCCACATGCCTCTTCTTGCTGTGCTTTACTAGTGACAGATACTTGTTCATTAGGCCCACAGCTCACTGAGTTGACTGTACAGCACTTGAACATGGGAGTCATGGTGGGGGTCAGGGGCTGGAACTAGGTACAGACGTCTTGATTCTTGATGCAGCATGTGACTCAGTTCATCCATTCAACACACCGATGCTTTTTGAATACCTGCTGTAGACCAGTTTCTATGCCAAGAGCTATAGAGATAGATTCTCAAAATACACAGGATCCTTTCAGGGAACTTGTAAAGTCCAGTTATAGGATCATATGATTTGAACAAAACAGGCAGCTTGAATGTAATTTGAATTTATTTTGTGTCGGTGGACACTTTCCTTATTCTCTTTACTCCTATTTATGGGAATCCACCCGCCACTTTTTGTTCCAGAACTGCTGTCAACTCATGCTGTTTTGCCTTTGCACCAATTAGAAAGTGTTACATCTTGTAGGCTCTGTAGGGAGAAAAAAAATCATGTCTTCCTTTTACCTATTTTCACTGGTTTGGAGGCAAATTGTGAGGGGGGGGAAATAAGGGACACCCCAGAACCCTGACCCGGCACACTATAAATGGGTTCTGGATCAGCTCTTCCAAGACAAAACTTACTTTAGTGCATAAGACCTTCCACAGAAAGTGTGTAACCGTGTGCAGTCAAGTGCCGGGCCGGGCCACGACGCGCAAGGGGCAGAGAAAAGGCAGCGCCCTCCCCCTGCTGGTGCGAATCGGTAATGCTGCTAAAGTGGAGCGGTGGGGAGGGAACCCCGAGGCAAAGCACAGGCTGGAAGGCGCCCTGGGCAAGCCCATTCCGTCCAGATTGCGGGAGGGGCTGTGAAGTTATCGGTGGTTACTGCTAAATAATCCGGAACAAGTTTTGAACTCCAAATAGACACATATTGCAACTTTAATGGCTTCCTGAAATTTTCCATGGCACTATTTGTGGAAAAGACATGGGATATTTGCCTCCATTTAGGTTTGAATTTCCAGACTGTCACCTGAGCAGAAGGGCTTTCAGGGGTGTGGGGCCCGCTTGTTTTGCGGGCCCCGCTGCACCGGGGAGCCCCTCCTGCCGCGCATGCGCACTCAGCCCAGCCGCGTCCCTTGCCCGGAGGGCGATTGCCCAGAGCTTGTGCTGGTCACAGTCTCAATCGGACCCTTCTGCTCTTCGATCTGGGGCCCTTCTGGGGTCGCTAGAAGAAGAGGTGAGGGAAGGTGAGAGCATCTTCCTGGGGGTCGCTAGCCGCGGAGGCCAGGGGTCCCGCGGAGAACCCACTGCGCAGAAAGCTGCCTGCGGGAAACTCAGATGCTTTCTCTGGGCTCATTATTGGGGCTGGAGGAACTTAGGAGTCCGGGTTCATTCCTGAGCGTGACCCCTTGGTGTCCCGCCGCTACTAACCCAGGAGACTTCAGCTCCCCCTACCCCTGGCTCCTCCTGCTGAATTGTTGGCACTGCTGTGGGATTTCGGGGCTCTGTTCTCTCCACTGGCCTGTGCGTTCATCACAGTGGATGCACCTGAGAGTTTGGGGGCCACATGGTAACATTCTGGGGCTGACACCCCAATCCAGGGATCCAGGTCCGGGATTACAGGGCAGGGAAATGGGCACCACGGAACCCCCAAACCTGCCTGCTCTAAACAGGTTCTGCCATCTGCCGCATCAAGACAAAACATTTATGACTTTAATGGAAAGGAACTTTAATACAAAGAATATAATTTCTAATTCAAACACCTGAAAAGAGCAAAACCAAAATCAATATAAGCACTGCCATAGTCACCTCCCCACGAGTCTCTCACCCACATCCCTTTCAACCAGCCCAGGGCCAAGAAATAAACGCGGTTTCTCCACATGGCTCCCTTTGCTCCCTGTGGCTTCCTTTTCCTTAGGTCTCCTTCTGGCTCTCCATCCTGCTTCCTTCCTCCTCAGATTCCTTCTCTTTCTTTTTCTCTTCTCAGCTCCACCCTACCTCTGGGTGGGGCAGGGAACCTGGAACTTCCCCTTTGCCTAGGGACCACCCAGATAGAGGTCTAGCAGATAAGGGGAGCTTAAGGCACTCTCACGGGCACCAGGTCTGTCCAGGGCATCTGCCCCCAAGGGGAAGCCAGTCTCTTCACTGTCACCCCTGGAGGCAGATGGTGAAGATGTAACCAGGGGCTCAGATTTTGCCTCCCACTGGGCGTTCCTTAGAAAGGAGGAGATGAAATCGCTGGCATCAGCTTGCCTTTGAGTGAGACAGGCTGGAGTACACTGGGG
>NW_004567138.1:10976726-10977623 GCF_000260355.1 Condylura cristata
GATTTTGCAGACTTCCTGGCACTTACGCATCTGCTTTTGCCTCCTCCCACCCCGCCTTGCTTTTCCGTCGGGTAACCTTCATCTCTGTGTTTTTTTTTTTTTTTTTTTTTTTAAAGTTTATTTTTACATCATTTTGCACATTTTTTTTTTCATCTCAATTGTAATCCCCACGGGTTTCCCATCACCAAATCACCCCTGTGCCACCACAATGTGAATTTTTAAAGGATAAAGGACCTTATTGATAGCTAACAACATTTGAAAATTACCCAAGATTATTCAGTTGATTTTATGAAATTGTCATAAACTGCTACCAAAATCTAAAAATGGTAATGTAAAAACGGTGTTTTCTAGTTCCCTTTATAAGTAAAGTAAAAATTCATATAAAATGTTCATATATCATGTGTCGGTGGATCAGGTCTTTTGAGTCTTCACAACAAAATGTTGTTGATTCTAGAAATATAAATACTTAAGAAATCCACAAAATGACACTACATCAATTAAAAAAGCATTTTCTCACCTCAACACATAAAAACACATAAAACATTTCTAGTAAAAATTTTAAACTCAGATTCAAATGTTTTAGAAATGCAAGATTCCAGAATGTTATAAAGAGCAAGATCTTGAAGGAAGAACCAACAGGAGTTTACAGTAACTCTGGGGACATTCACCTTGGGGGGGACAGCGCTTCCTCTGTCTCTGAGGTCTGGAGTTCCCAGCATCCTTTTCAGTGTCAGAATTTCCCTCTCCTACGTCATGTCATCTTTTTTCCCCACATAAATTTTTTTTTTTAATTTTTTTTATTCTGACAAGCTCCGGATGACAGCATTTGGCGGTTGGGCTTCGGCTTCCGCTTTCCCAGCAGAAGCCCCTTTGCCTGGGAAGCGCCAGGGGAAGGCC
>NW_004567138.1:10978523-10980381 GCF_000260355.1 Condylura cristata
TGTGTGTGTGTGTGTGTGTGTGTGTGTGTGTTTTATCTCACTGGACAAAAAATAAAACCCCTTGGGTTTTTATTGAAAAAATAAGAATGGTGAAATAATTTGAACACCGCTTGGTATGATGGTAGTAGATGCTGAATTCCAGAGGGCGAGCATTTTGAACAGGATCTCCCAGAATCAAGGCATTGTTAATTTACATAAAATTTAACAACCATTAAAAATGCTTTATAAACCATAAGGAAAGGTTGTATTATTCATTGTGCAACCTTGGTGCCTTTAGTTCAGAATCAGTATAATAAGCAAGAACTTCATCATTTAACAGCACTTGAAAATGATGTATATTCCCAGATCATTACTATTTATGCTATGTATTAAAAATGAAAAATGCTGGAGACATTTAACATGAAGTCTGTTATACTCTCTGGAGGCAGGTATCTTTAACTGAATGAAAAGGTGATAATAAGTGATTGATAGATAATAGATATGATCGGTGAAAGACAGATATCAAAGTTGAGACACAGTCTACAGTCAGTAGCACAACATAGTTAGGCGCTAAGGCAAGACCATGACTTCTACTCACGCTAACACTGTATTCCTTACATGCAAAATCTGCTTCCTCACTACTTCAAGATTGCCTTTTTTCTCATCAGGGTAAATAACTAAGAAATCAAGAAATTAGAAAATTGCTGAAATTAGCATTATTACAGACTAATTTTCCTACTTTCTTCTAATCCATCATCCTCGCATCCCTCTGATGAAGCTGTCTGCACGTCAGCAACCCCTCAGTCTTCACAGCGAACCCCCTGGCTTTTCTGACTCCTCATGCCCCTGTGGAAACGCCAGGCCCGGCTGAATTCCACCGCCCACGGCCCTTCTCATGCAGTGACGCTGCAAGTGCAGCAAGTGGCCACAAGAGGGCAAAGCGGTGCCGCTGCCCGTGAGGCTTCCTCAGGGCACCTGGCAGCTGCCCTCAGCACCTGAGTGACTGCAAACCGCTTTAATTCTCTCAGGCTCCTGATAATGAATCCCTCTGGCAACTTCTTCCCTCCACAGATAACCTTACCTCTATTTTTTGAGATTTAAAGAAAGATTTACTTATTTATGCATGCAAGTGTTGGGGTACAGGCCAGTGGTGCAGGATTAAGAGGATTCACCTGAGATGGAGTGGGGAGCAGTGAAATGCACTGCCCAGGGGAGCAGCAGGCCAGGCTGAGAAGTCTGCTGCAGTCTGCGGGCAGGCAGACTGCCTGGCCAGGGATCAAACTCATGCTGCAGTGGCTGGTGATAGCTTCATGGTGCTGCACTTTAACTCCTAGCACCATCAGAAGGGTCTAGAGATTTTTTTAAGCAATGTGCTAGGCATAGTCACATGCAGGGTTGGCCTGATGGCAGGGGCTGCTTGTCAGTGGTGGTGATGAGAGCCAGTGTGGCAGGGAAGTGTGAGTATACCCCTAGGACTGGGCGATTGCCCCCCAAAGAGTAGAGTGCTGTGACCTGTGAGTGAGCACATCCTGGGGGGGAGGGGGGAGGTGTGTGACTTGTGCCGAGTCCACAGCCAGAGGCCTGGAGTCTGAGGCGTCCTGTCCTGGACACAGACCCAGGGAATAGACCCCCGCACCCCGGTGAGCCGGTAGCGGGCAGCAGAGCGAGCACCTGCTGGTGCTGATGGGCTTTTCCGTCACCCCCCGGCGGTGCCTGGGCGTGAGCTGCATCCTGCTCTGTGTGGCTGGTTGGACTCAGTTGCTCTGTGCACGTCTGTGCGTCTCAGCTGCAAAGGCCGAGTCGCCAAGGGAAACGTGGAGATTTCTGGGGAGAAAGCAGGGGTGGGGCTGGATGGAAGGTGAGTGAAGACGGCCCAGGC
>NW_004567138.1:10981481-10983289 GCF_000260355.1 Condylura cristata
CTCTTCCCGGCTCCCCTTGCGTTTCTGCCCTGAGCCCCACGCGCGAGTCGTGGCAGGTGGTTGGTGGAAAGTTCGATTTCCCGGCACCTGTTCCCGCTGCCCCTTTCACTTCAGCCCACCCAGGGTAGCCCCACTCAGCTGCTGTTACGCCCTGTGACCACCTTACAGTCAAATCTGACACTGTTGGTTTCTCAGGTCATCCGCCGTGTTTGAATGCACCATGCAGGTGCCCTGACATTCTCTGACAGTTACCCAATGTCATCTCTCTGCTAAGTCAGTCTCTGTTACCCCAGTTTTTGTGTCACTTTTGTTCCTGAATGTCCTCATTGACGTGATCCGCAGACCCCTGTTATCACCCTCTGTGGGTTGGAGGGTCCCAGCCATTTCCCTCCGGCGTGGGCCTCCTGCCCAGTCCTCAGGTCCCAGGCTCGATTCCAGGTCGAGCGCCTGTTTGTAGGATTCCAGAAGGCAATGAGCTAGCAAAAGGGATTTCAAGAATTCTCTCAGGCTGTGTATTTCCACCCTCTGGGATTAGCTCCCAGGCTTAATCACATCCAGGAAATTCCTGGTGATTTGTTCTGTTAATTTTTTTGTATCTGTAGAGGTGCTGTGAGTGAATACAGTAACGTTCTCTTGCGTATCAGAATGGCGCCCCTGGCGGGAGGATGCACAGAGCAGTGACCTGGCGATCACCCTGTGAGCTGTCCTGCCAGGCTAGGTGCAGTGAGGACACCCTCAGGAGTAGGTGAGAGGTGCGGGAGCACTGCCGAGGCAGACAGCACGCATCTTCATCGTTTAAATGTATATTAATGTATTGCATAGTGATAATATATTACGTATTAAGATAAATTATGTTACATATAAGTATTATGTATTTATTATATAATAATAAACAACACTGCCTATTGCTTTATTAATGTCCAGTTCAATATTCTACCCCAAAATGCCCTGTAACATTTCAGCTCTTTTATAGACAATGTAATTCTGCTAGTTCAACAAATGACTTAAAATTGGTAGGGAATGTTGCTACCCTAATGACTGGAATTCTAGTTGACTGTTGCATCTTGTTTTAAATTAGTGATTTATTTTGTGTATTTATGCATACAAGAACTGGGGTACAGGCCAGAGGTGCGGGGGTGGGGGTGAGGGGATTCACCAGAGACAGAGTGGAGAGCAGAACAGGTGATCTACTGAAACACACTGCCAGGGGAGCCGTGGGGAGACAGGAGGGGTCTGCTGCGCATGTGGGCCACTCCCTGGCCAGGGATTAAACTCCTGCCACAGCGGCTGCTCATAGCTTGATAGTGCTGAGACTTGAACCCCTGCACCACCAGGGAGGACCTTGCTTTGTTAATTTTAGTGTGAGGCAGTAAACACAACCTAAAGTTAGGAATTTGACTGTTTCTGCAGATCCTGTCGTGGGCACTCAGGACGCTTCACAGTGTCATGCGGCCGCCGGCACCCAGCTACAGGGTGGTCATCCTGCCCCCACGGACGGTGCTGACTCAGCGCTCGCCCTGACCCCTCCTGCGGCCCCTGCACCCACCATTTTAGGTTCTGCATCTGTGAACACACTGTCCTAACAACCTCGGGCAGAGAAGTCTTGTCTCTGCCCCTTTGAGTCTGGTTATTCACTTCGCTGGTGTCTCAAGGGTTCACCCTTATTGTGTGTGCACCCGGCTTCCTCTTCAGGGCTCCTGGGCTCCATCCTCTGCCTCTACCCCACTGAATTTTTCACTGCTGCATCCCTGGGTGCTGGGCTGTTTGCTCCTCCTGGCCTGGGGCTGCTGACTGTGCACGCAGACAGC
>NW_004567138.1:10984429-10986024 GCF_000260355.1 Condylura cristata
GACCTCTGCTGAGGTATCCAAGGTTTCCATTTTATACCTGGAGTTGGATCTTTGATCAGAGAAATCTAAAACATTTTCATCTTGTCCCACGACTTCACTAAAATTCTTTTGCACTTTCACCCCAAACAAAATATGTGAATTTATTTAAGAAGTATTTACTCCCAGTAAGCCATATATTAAATGGCAGTAAGATTTCCTTCCTTTCAGCTTAACATATGATAAAAAGTAAATTGTAAATATGACATACATACATACATACACTCTCAACAGAGATTAGTTGGTGGTTTTCCTAAGGATCTAATTCTCATTTCAGGTAGGTGAACAGTGAGTCTGAAAATATCTGAGTTATCGCATTAGTTTTTTTCTAATTTAAATAATGTTACTAGTGATTGACAGATGGATCCACAGTATTTCCAGGAACCCAGACTATCCTATAACTCTGCCCTCCTCAATAGCCCATGGATACTCTCCACTTAACCTTGTGGATGAATTTGAGAGGAAAGCCTAGGGAGATGACACAGACCTGGAATTAGCACACATCTGTTCTCTTGGATTTGATCCCATATCCAAAGGACAGTGCCAGACACACGAATGGGCCCATAGACCCAACTACTGGGCATGGTCCCGGGGTGGGATCCATCTGGACGACCCATGTCCCATGCCCAGTGCTAAGTGTTCCCATGGGGCTTAAAGATGAATTGCAAAATAAGTGGCAAACTGCCCTCTATTCTTTGACTAGTTATCAGTGAGGTATAAAGCTTTTGCTCTGTCCTTGGGACTGTCTGATCAAATCAACAACTAGAAATTTTTAGAGATGAGACAGGATATGAAAACACCATTAATTTGGACAAAATAATGGGAGAGGATAGTTCTACAGTATACATTTGATAAGGAGTTAATATTCAAGTTGTGTAAATAACTCTTATGACTCAACAATATTTTTTTTCTAGTGGACAGACGACCTTAATAGATACTTCTCAAAAGTGGACATACAGATGGCCATGGGGACATGAGCAGATTCTCATCCTTCCTTATTAATAGGGAGATGCAAATCAAAACACAATCAGATGTCATCTCACACTTGTGACACTGACTTACATGAAAAAGACTAGGAACAGTGAGCGTAGACAGGAGTGTCAAGCAAAAGAAACCTCATACACTGTTGGTAGGAGTGTCACAAAGTATGTAACATTCTCCAAAAAAAATAAAGACAAAACCACATGATAGAGCAATCCTAGTTTTGGGCATCTATTTAAAAAGGTGAATTTATTAACTTGGAAGAGTTCTATGTACCAGGGATACATAGATAAAGATAAGTAAACATCCCATTTACAAATTATGGACAAAAAAGGTGTGATGTATGCATGTAACAGAGTACTATCCAGCTATAAAAAGTAGGTGAGATTTTGCCATTTGCAGCAAATGGAAGGAACTCAAGGGGATTAATAAGGAGACAAAACAGATTCATGAGCAAAATACATTCGAAATAATCCAATGGATGTCAACAGAACGAGGTTGTCAGAGGGGAACAGAGTGACTGAGTAAGGGTGGAGGTGTCCGGTCAATGGTGACTGTTGTTTCATGTTGTTAAATAA
>NW_004567138.1:10986769-10988479 GCF_000260355.1 Condylura cristata
ATGCAACTGTTCTCTGATAATAGTTACAAACATAGGATACATAAAAAAAAAAATGGGTCCAAAAAGTATACAGATAAATACTTAATAAAGGAAAAAATAATTAAATGAAAGTGACCGTGTAGCAAATAAGTTTAGCAAGCCTAAAACATGTGTTTTAGTATGTTGGTGACAGTCACATATCAGAGCCTAGGTGGGAAGAGGAGAGGATAAAACAGGATATTCATCTTTTCAAAACTTGTGTTACCCATAGACACTATGAAAAACAGTGTGATAGCTTTTCAAATACTAAATTTGAAAAACTGTTACCAATGATACAGCTGTTCCCAAAGGAAAGCAGATTCAGATATTTGTTGTACATGTTCTTAGCTACATAATTCATAAGAATCAAAAGTTGGAAGGGATGTAAATGTCCCTTGACAGATAAATGGATACACAAAAAAGTGTATACCAAAATGGAATATTATTCAGTCCTTAAAAAGGAGATTCTGACGCAGGCTACAATGTAGATCGAACTTGAGGTTATTATTGTAAGTGAATAAACAAACCACAAAACACAAAAACTGTATGATTACATTTTGATAAAATGTTTAGAACTGTCAAATTCACTGAAGCTGGAAATAAAGTGGTTGCCAGTTGTTGAGAAGAAGTGCCAGTGAGGAGCTATTTAGTGGGTATAGAGCTTCAACTCTGCAGATGAAAATGTGGAGAATTGTTACACCACTAGATAAATATACTAATGTAACAGTACTGAGCGGTACTAAATAGATTGTAAATTTTGTGTGTTTTTTCAATAATAAAAAAATTCTTAACCCCAAAGTGACTCTGTATAATTCTTTAGAAAACTGGAATTCAGTTAGTATTTGTTCTTAAATAAAATATGGAGACAAAAGATTATATTAACATGATATGTTCACCCCAATATAGTACTTACATTAAAATGAGATACAATGCCAAGGGTTTTTTATACCATCTACTGGTTTATGCTCCCAATACAAAGGGAAGAATGACTTTGAATGATTCAGAAATAAATTTTATATCTTACTATAATAGCCATCTTTAATAAGATATTAAAGACAATCTAATGTTTAAACAATTACATGGCCCAGACAGCTAGTTCACTTAATATTAGTCATAAAACCTAGGTTCCTAGATTCAAAAATTCATTATATCTTTCTTTTACAATGAAACAAGAATTTGAAGTTCTTTTCTACAATTTATTCAGTTTGATAATTATAATTACCGCACTAATATTTCTACAAATAACTAATTTTTGTTCTTTACACATTCTACTAACTAGAACCTTAGCTTTATAGGCTTAAGACAAACTAAACTACTTCCTGATATATATAAAATTATGGTGTCATTTCATTGATACTGAAAACATTTTAACTAATTTCATGTCTAAAATAATAAAATCAAAGTATAAGTCTTGTCACTATTAGATTTCTAAAAAGTAGCATTTTAATCATTCAGTAAGCAATTATGTATGGTTTCTTCTACAATACATTAAATTAAAATAAAAAAATATAAACACTACATATCACAAAGAAGGGTATGCTACAGATCATGTAATTGATATTACCTTATGAAGTTTTTCACTGTTTTAAGTTTACCAGAAGAAAAAAGCTAGAAGTTGCCTGAACAAATGAGGATAATAAGTCTATCAATTAGAAGCTCCCTCTCTTTCAAAAATAATGATTTAAAAAAAAA
>NW_004567138.1:10989994-10991129 GCF_000260355.1 Condylura cristata
AGACAGGGTGGCGGGTGTTGGGGAAACCCTCATTTAGTGCCTCAGCTGTCTGGGCGGACTTAGGGTCCTGGCCGGCTCCAGCTGTTCCTTGTCCACTGCATTAGATCCAGAGGAGGCCAGTCAGGGAAGTGGTCACCACAGTGGGCTTGCCAGGAACCACGGCAATCACAGCATCATCACCAGTTATAGAGCATTTGGGGCAGTCTTGTGATTTTTCCAAGGATGACGATCAATCTTCAACTTCCTGTCAGCAAACTTGCAAGTACAGTGTGACAGGGCAGCGCAGGTGCAGATCTAGCACTTGCCCAGGGTGGGCCAGAATAGTCACCTGACATGTGCAGATAGCAGACTCCATGGGGGGGTTTTATTGCTCTCACCGGCCCCACTGCCATTATGGACAGCTATGACAGGCACATTCTTGTCACTGGAGCCCACATAGCCCATGGAAGCGCTTCCCTCAAAGCCTCTGATGCAGTTTAACAGACTACTTCACATGTGACACTACCCAAGCACAGGTGTGAGAACACCAGTCTCAAGTCGCCCCCCAGGGACCGTCCCAATACCACCACCTCTGCTGTCATCCCAGAGGGGCAGGTTCATGGCCAGTCAGCTGGATGAGCTTGGCAGGAGGCAACCAGAGCTTCAAGCAGCAGGTGCCACTGGAGATGACAGGCAGGGGCCTCCTGCCTGGTGGTTCTGGAGGCAACACGCAGACATCAGAGACAGACATCCTTGAGTTGTGGGTCTTTTTACCAGAGGCTTCTGATTAGGACAGCAGAAGCAGTCTAAGGGGCAGGAAAAGACAAGATGTGGTTGTCCAAAATAAGGCTGCAGTGGCTGCAATCTGTGAGCCTGTGACTGCAGTTCCAAAGGACATTGAACTAACAGCAGACTCCATCACCTTATGACTGCATGAGCATGAGCCCATCCTTATGGTCTACGGAGGGTGAAGTCCAAGAACTTTAGTGACCAAGACGGAGTGCTTAATTATTGGGGAAGGGTTTCCATGAAATCAGCCTTTTTCATGGCTTGTAAACTTTAATCTTAGCTGTTCTCTTCACTTTCAATCTGTATTTCTTTTAGCCTTAGCCAGAATCTCTTTACACATTGCAGTGACATTTGGAAATTTTTTTTT
>NW_004567138.1:10991969-10992575 GCF_000260355.1 Condylura cristata
TATATGTTTTGTTATATAGGAAATGAAAACCCATTTTTTCCTACTGTATTCTTCGACTATTTTCCCCTTTCTTCACTGGATATAGCAACATAAATATTTCCTTAGAGAATTTTTTCAGTATCTAGCTGAGTATGGTCAGTCTCGGTTCTGACTTCGGGAGCACTGCCAGGCCTTCTGGGGTTTAATCTTTTATATCTCGGTGACAACAATGTCCACACAGAGAAAATTAAGGCCAACAAATAATTAACATCCTTCCTGTAATTCTTACAAGTGACCTGGGCCCATGTGGTTGAGTTCTGGCCAGTGAGGCTGTGAGTGGAGACGGCTGTGGCCCGTCAGAAATAAGACTTTCTTCACCCCTTTCTCCTTAGTCAGATCTCGGCAGCAGGGCACTGAAAAGAGACCTATGTCAGAACTGGAGGTGGTGTCTGTGCACCCCAGATGTGAGGGAGACCCACAGGACCTTACAAGAGCAAGAAATAAATTTTAGTTAAGCCATAGAAGTTTTGAAGAGTGTGAGCTATATGACTAAATAAATCAGCACAATTACTACAGACTCTCAGGCAGCAGAGGCCCAAGTCTGGAGAGAGCAAGCCAAACTCAACC
>NW_004567138.1:11009966-11010498 GCF_000260355.1 Condylura cristata
TACACTAATCCTCATTGATAAAATAGTTCAAGATACCCATTTATCTCAAGAGATTTTTTAAAAGGAGCCTATACTGTTACAGGGCAGTGAGGGGGGCACCCCTGAACCCTATAACCTGTACCCCAAACCTGAACCCCCAAACCTGCCTGCTCTAAATAGGTCCCGCCTCTGCCACATCAAGACAAAGCATGTAAGACCTTTCTTAGAAAGGAACTTTCGGGCCCCCCCTGGTGGTGTGTGGGTTAAAGAGCAGCGCTGTGATGCTTCTGGCCTCGGCTGATTGAGCAGGAGTTGCGTCCCCCGCTAGGGAGGTGACCCCCGGGGCAGAGTGGACCCCTCCTCCCTTGCAGCTACTCCCCTCAGCTGTGTGCGTCACAGACTGAGGAAGCCTGTTGTGCTCCCTGCTCTGTCTCTAGCGAATCCTCTCCCATCTCTGCACCTCTGGCTTGTACCCCAGTTCTGTATGCAAAAATAAATCAATCTTTTTTAAAAAGAGAAAGGAACTTTTATACAATTAGTGTGTAATACCAAA
>NW_004567139.1:0-69769 GCF_000260355.1 Condylura cristata
GTCTGGCCTGTACCCCAGTTCTGTAAGCATAAATAAATCTTCAAAAAAATTTATTTAATATTTCAAGTCTCACTTTCTTCATCTGAATCTAAGTTCAGAATGTCCTTTCTATAGATAAAAAGGTTGACTTGGATGTTTTGATGGATGCAGCGGATGCTTTTACAGGTGAGTGAGAATTTGTATAAGACATTATAAAGTTAAGAATCTGTTGCTTTGTAAAGTATCATTAAATTCATTCTGCTCTTTTTACTATTAATTGATTTTTTATCTTTTGGAAATTATTAGAGATTTAGGGAAAGTGTAGGCTCCCTCAAAGAGAAGCTCTTAACTCTCCTAATATTTTAACTAGTTATGTTAATTTTCCCAGTGATTAGAGAGTAAAACTACAGGTAAATACAGTGAAGCTTGATATTGTTTTTGCATCAAGAAAAGTGGTCACTATGAATAGTCAGTCATATAATTCAGTAACAGAAACCACTTGCCAGAGGAATTATGTAAATTCTATGTAACAGCAAAAACCATTGGGCCATTACACAGACTGTATATTAGTCCATGTTATATTGACCCACAGAATAGAAGTGCTTTCCGGTGAAAATTCCTCCTCAAGTACTAATTTCATAATAACCATGTCAATGATGTCAGGTCATGTATTTAAGCTTCTTCCTATGGTTAGAAATGATGTTGTACTGGGTCATATTTGCCATAATTTAGAATAATTAGTTCTCCTTATACCATCACCTGAAACAATTCTCATCTATTCAAAGGAGAAAAGATAGAAGCCAGTGACTTTAAAAATGTTCTGGGAAAAATGGGAATCGAGCTCACTGAAAAGGAACAGATGCTGTCAAAAGTTTTGCCAGTCTCAAGTGAGTACTTTACATACCGTTGTGATGTCAGGGAACGGTGGTATTTTGAGCTTCTGAGTGAGAATTGTCCAGTCCCTTGAGAAACCCCCTAGAAAAATGCACTTCAGGTATAAGAAACCCTGTCGCTTGTATTTTAATTTGGAAGTAAGAACCTTTTCTCTTTCCCATTCAGCCAATGGGCTTCTGCTAAATATTTTAACAATGACAAACAGCTAAATCCTCTGGAGCCCCCTGACTGTGCCAGACAGCCTCAATCCCTCCCCTTAGTACTTCCCATCTTCCCACATCCAACAAAGACCCTAGAAGCCAGCCTGCACTTCCTGCCCTGCCCCAGAACCCCTATGCAGACATTCTGACCGCCCCCCCCATAGCACCTGTCGCCCACTATAGCCCCAGATGAGAGCAAACACTTATCTCTGAAGGGGCTAGCGCCTATGCAGCCAGTGCTCAAAGCCCACCGCTAAGGTATGACCACCCACCTTGTCAGGTGTCCCCCAGATTGCTCCAGTCATGAGCACTGCAGACTTCTCACAAAAGTGGCTCTGAGAGAGCAGCATAGAGGTACAGAAAGAAGCAGGCGGCCTATAAGGAAGACATGCAGACACGGCTGGGTGCTGAGGGTTCGCTGCAGTCACACCTGCCACAGCACAGAGGCCTCTGGGACAGATAGTACTTGGGGAGATGGGTTGACTGACAGATGTCCCCTGTTCTCTGTCTCTGTAGGATTTCACATCCATTTATGAAAAGATTGTTTGAAAAACAAAAATGCTTTGTCAAATATTATTTTACATTCTTGTTTGGGTTGGTAACTTGTTAATATCACCCTTTATGGGCTCTACCACCAGGACTAAATGTATACTGAGAGGATCCCTCTTGTGGGCCTTGAACATAGGCAAAGAAAACAGACAAAGGCAGAGGAATCAAAGTGCAGTGAACGAGAAGGAAAAATCGTGTGTGTGTGTGCATGTGTTTTGCATGTTGTAACCTGCACAAACTCTTGCCATATATTCCAACTAGTGATACATTAACCACACTGAGAACAATTCCTACCTTTTGTTACTATTTGACAGTGATACAGAAGTAAATTTCTATAAAATGTCTCAAAATCATAGTGTTCCTTATCCTTTTTCATTTGACTCAAATTTTATCACATTTTACAGGAGATGGGAAAGTGCATACAAAAAGATTACTACAGAGAGTGAAGCCTCTCAAAGGTAAGAATCTATGGGAACAGTAACCAAAACATGTGTTTACAGTTGTCACTGTTTATTATTTAATGTTTATTTATTTTTGTGTAGAAGAACTGGGGTGTAGGCCAGAGTGCACAGATTAAGAGGATCTATCAGAGACAGAGTAGGGAGCAGAACAGGCGAATGTACTGAAATACACTGCTGAGGGGAGCAGCAGGTGGGACAGGAGAGGTCTGCTGCGCCATGTGGGTCAGCTCCCTAAACACAGCAGTGATAGTTCTGAGACTTAACCCCAAGGCCACCAAGGAAGCCCTGTTGCTTTTTTACTGCTACTCCTGTTCAATCTGTTTCATGATACTGAACTTATGCCTCATAACTGCCAATTCTTCTTTGGGTTTAACTACATTTAGGGAAGTAATTGTTAGTAATATGTAGCAAGTTTAAAATACTCACTTCATTTAGATCGGTTATCTTCATCACAATTCATCAAAACTGTCCTATTCTTTGTTTTCATCCATTACCACTTCAACAGAAAGTTGTAGCACAGTGTTAAGGAAGCTTCTCTTCTCTTCTCAACTCCCACCCTATCTGGGTTTACTTAAATAACCAGTTTCACTCTCCTCTTAGGCTGGATGCATACTCAAAGCTAGCGTCTTCTACTTTATTGACTTACTTGCACTTCTTATTTTCACTTCTTTCCTAAGGGAAAAAAGTCAATGTCAATAAACTGGATAATCTTATGAAGGCCATGGAAATTCAGCTTGAAAAAAAAGACTTCAAAGACTTACTGAGCCATGTGCCAGTTGATGGTAAGTTTTTCAGATACTAACATACCTAGAGGGAGTCAGGGTTTCTATGTGAGGACCTGTGAAAGTAAATCTCTTTGAAAAACTGATGAAATATTTCAAACACACATAAAGCAGAAAACAATATAATAAACAAATGACTTCAAGTTAGCAAGTATTGCTATATTGTCATATGGCTTCCTTCTTTTCTTCCTATGCCATTATTTCAATAAGATAAAATTTCATTAAATGATGCGGTAAGACAAATTTAGCTGGACAAAAAATAATGAGACAAAGAGAATAATACAGTAGGAAGAAATTGCTAAGGGATGAGCCCAGGCTAAGACTGTATCATTAGCGTTCTCTACATTCATATGCAGAGACAGTGGTTTTACCACTAAAACTCTAATGAAAAATAAACTTCCATCAGAGTGTCAGGCAGCATATCTTTAGGCAGAGCCAGACACACCAACCCAGAATAAACACATCATTCTTCTCTAATTCAGGGTTCCCAGTCTCACTCTGGGACTGGCAGTTAAGCCACCTACACCAGCACTTCCCTGTAGCTGGCCTTAAATACCAAACAGCTTTGGCCTCTCTTGTAGTTTAAAATTTCCTCTCCCTGGGCTTAACATTAACAGTGTTGGTCATTATCCATAATTTTGTGTGATCCCTCTTCCTATCAAGAAAAGACCACAAATCACTTCTTAATTGAGATATTGTTTCCACATATTAATTAGGGGGGGTCACTGGAATTCTTTCATTCATTTAATTAGCACAAACACTCAACTAGAGTGAACAACTGATACCTGGTAGTGAGAAGAAAATTAAGACATGATTCCTGTTCTCAAATAGCTTACAGCCCTGGGGGATGGACTTGAGGAACATAAGCAGAGCGCAGAGTGGGAAGATGGCATAGTGTCTGGGCTCAAAGTTCCCTGCTTATGTTAATAAATGACTTCTGGAGCTCGAGTTCAGTCACGTCTGTATTCCCCTTACTGCGTATGGAGAAGGGCGAACCTTGGTGACAGGGTGACTGGTTAAACTGTCTTCATCTCTATGTGAGGGGCATGTGGTGCTTTATAGAAAGTAGTACTGGGTAAGCAGATACTCGTTTTCAATTAACACCTTGACCTTTTTTTTATTGCCTCTGTTCCTTTCTTATTTTCAGTTTAAAAGGTAGCTAAAGAAAACCAGGGTCGGGGTGACTTCAGTTCCAACTTTGTATTAATTACAACCTAAATTTCCACATTATTTTCGAAGTCAAAAATTTGTACTCCCTGCCTGAATGATCTTTTGTTACAGAGAATGAAATGGCCGATTTGAGTGTGGTGATGGATGAAGCAAAAGCTTTTACAGGTGAGTAAGAAGTTATGATGACAGGGAATTCACAGACAAAAAAATTAGATGTTTTTAAACAGTAGTTTTATCTGCAGGCTATTACTGACATTCTAGGTGGACTCCCTACAAAATTAATGATTAAATCTTTGTCTTATAATCTTACTGTTCAACTTGGGATTTTCTTTTCCTCTATAGCATATAATGTTTTCCATTTCAACACTGTGTAAACAACCAAAAATACATGTCAACGCTGTTAATTTTAAGGTGAGTCTTTGTTGAATAGCCAGAAAAGAGTTACTGTGTCAAAAGATCCCATAATTCTGAGTATATAATGTCATTTGAATTGTATTTGGAATTACATCAGCTTTTCTTTGCTTGAATTAAAAGTATAATTTTTTTAATACTTAAAACATTTTTATTTTCAAGCACTTTTTAACTTGCTTATTGCTACTGAAGTGCATGGTCCTACATCCTTGCCAGTGTCTTGACAGGATAGAATTCCCCTGCGCTAGTATATTCTGTTTCTGACCTAAGCCACAAATAAATCCCAAGATGTCCTTTAAATCTACAAAGTTTAACAAGTTTTCTTTTCTATTGTCTCTTTTTTAAGCATGATGCCCCATAGGTAATCTTTTCCATGATTTCAACTCATTAGTTAAAATGTGTACATGTTAACAATTCCCTTCTTTCCTAAGGGGAGAAGGTTGATAACAACGACCTAGGCGATGTACTCAGAAAAATGGGGCTAGTCCTTCCAGATGAGGAGCACAAGAAGCTTCTGGAAACTCTGCCAATTCACAGTGAGAACTTGAACATCCTTTGAAGCTCTATAGGCGTGTGTGTGAAAGGTGCTGAATTTGTGTGCCTGTGTTCCAATAAAATCCATTCAGAAAATACTCTTCTCACACAAGAAGAAATCCTGTTCTTGTCACTTTCATTTTAGTACTGAAAGTTGGCAACATCCTTCACAAGTCCCTCAGCACCCAGGCTAAGTTATCCTGTCACCCTGGTAGCACTGCCAATGTTAGTCATGACCAAGGAGAAGAGGTGAATTAGGGGAGTGAGAGAAGGAAGGGAAAAGGGAGAAGCAGGGAGCAAAAGAGACCTATTTAATACAACTAATAGGTAGATTAATATCCGCTCTCATCTCTGGTTTCATTTTTACTTGAGAGAACAATAGAAATATATCTGAAGGATTTTCCCCCTCAACTTCTGGATGTTGTCTTTGTGCTGCCTTTTTTAACCTTCCAATCATCTAACTTTTTTTATATGTATTTCATATCATTTTTCATTTTTGTTCAATGTATGCTTTCTCGTCTCGTCTGTAGTCCCCGGGCACCAGTTTGCCCGCACACTGTCACCACAGCCCTTTGCCCTTCCCAGCCTGCTTTGATCCTCTTCCCTCTCCCCGCCCACAGAATGCCTCTGAGCCATCACTCACTTTTTGTCTTCTCTTACAGCTGATGGAAAAGTTTATAAGAAAAGATTGCTCAAAGGTGTGAAGGCCCTCAGTGGTGAGTGAGCATAGGGAAAGAGCAAGTAATCACACCAATTATATCTCTCTTTTTTTTAATGCTAATTTTTAGCATTTTCTTCTATGTGTTGTTCCAGTTTTGCTTTCTGGCAATTTCTTGGTCCATTATTCTGACTCAAAACTTACCATTCTTCTTTGGGCACATTGCTCTTTTGGGATAAAGTCAAAGTATTAGGTTACCATAGGAGGGTTCCTGTTTTCTGGTTTAAGATGCATAAACTGGTTACCATTTCAGCCATATCATTAGACTTGCCAATCTCTCTCTCGACCTCTCTTAGAAAACAGAAACAGAATGATGTAAAAAAGAAAACAGAAACAGAGTCATCTGGAGAGGTATTAAGAAAAATATCCTATCTCCATCCTAATTCTGTGCATACAGTTTTATTTTTGATTTCTAATGAAAATATTTTTAAGTAAAATAATACAATGATCCAATTTTATCACTTAAGTAATTGCTATAAAGAAATTAAAGTTAAGTCAGAAGACTGATAGACATTATGGTGACTGCAGTTAATATTACTGATTTGTATACTGAAAGTAGCTGAGAGTAGATCTTAAAAGATTTTACCACCAAAGAAAAACTATAACTACGTATGATGATGAATGTTAAATAGACTTGTTTTAATGATCATTTCACAAATACTGAATTATTATGTTGTCCACCTGAAACTACATGTTTCACACCAATTATATCTCATGTTTTAAAAAAATGAAGCCAGCCCTCCCTGGTGGTGCAGAGGTTAAAGTCTCAGCACTATCAAACTATCACCAGCCACAGCCAGGGGAGCTGACCCGCATGGCACAGCAGACCTGCTCCCCTCAGCAGTGTATTTCAGTGGGTCCACCTGCTCTGCTCCCCACTCTGTCTCTGGTGAATCCTCTCACACACACTTATCCCTGACCCTACACTTGTATGCATAAATAAATAAAAATATTTAAAAACAAAAAGAAGCCCCATCTTCCACTGATCTAATCCCTCCCCATGAAGGTAAACACTGTTTACCTTTGTCTCAATATATATCTTTCTTGATTTTTTTTTACTACTTTCAACAGACATTCAAAATCTAGGGAGATAAGAATATAATGTTTCTTTGTGCCCTTGTGCTTTACTTTCCACAGTGGGGTAAAGCTGCATGATCATGATCAGTATTTTTCACTATTAATGTCAGCATCCGTGTTCTTATTCCTTGCCTCTCTTTCCTTAGGACCAAGGGTCAAAATCAAAAAAGTGGAACCCCTTTTGGAAAACATGGGAATTAGACTTACAGATAGGGAAATTGAGGAACTCAGGACCCAGTTACCAAGTGGTGGTGAGTATTACAGACATCAGTGTGCCCTTTAGAGAAACACTGAGCCTTTCTATTAGAACTGCGGGAAGTAGATGTTTTAGTAGCACAATAAAGTGAAATAAATAGAAAGACCTAATCCTAACTCATAAAGAAATGTCAGTTTGAAAAAAGTTTTTAAAACAATGTTGGGGATGTTTTTGCAATATTCAGCCTTGCCTGGGAATGCCACACACTTGAGAAACTGAAAAATGAAATTTTTAATTTAATTCATAAGGGAACATTTAAAAGGAAAATTAGGGGACCTCCCTGGTGCAGGGGGTTAACTCTCGACACTGTGAAGCTGTCTGCAGCCACTGCAGTACAAGTTCCATCCCCGGTCAGGGAGCTGACCCACATGGCGCAGCAGAAATTCTCACTCGCTGCTCCCCTCAGCAGTGCATTTCAGTAGATCTGCTTTCTGCTCCCTTTCTGTGTCTGGTGAATGCCCTCACTCCCCCACCCGACACCTCTGGCCTGCACTCCAGTTCTTGTATGCATAAATAAATAAATATTTTATTTTTAAAAAAGAAAAATTAAAGTTCGAAGTTGAAGGTGAACTATGTCTAAGGTAGTTACGGACCTCATCCATTGATTGTAAAACACCAGCTGAAGGTGCAGCCTCCAGTTTTGAAGATGCTGCCCACAGGACAAAGCAGTTCTGGAAAAGGAGGGGCAATTCCACTATTACTCTTTATGATGTGGCACTAATTTATTTTGATAGCTTTTTAACAGTACTTCAAATAACCCTCTTTCTTATCTACACATTTATTTATTAGATGTTTATGATATCTCTGTTCACTAAATTGTACACTCCATGAGAGCCAGAGCTGCCATCTGGTTTTCTTTTGTGTTGTCACCTCCCAACCCCCAAAAACCTAGCAAAGTGTCAGGCACACATGGGGCAGCACTGACTAAGCAGCTGAATAACAAAGTCAGGGTCAGGTTTAGTTGTCCTGTCTTCCTATACTTGACTGTAACCAGTCGCTTCTTAACTTTATTCTGGTGGTCTCTAAAGCAAAGAAAAATGGAAGAGACAAGTATAATTCCGAGATCAGAGCTTTCTTTGTGCCAAAGATGACACTTATTTTCTGAGGCTAAATCTATAAAGTTACAAGGAAAATTTGGGAAAAAAATATCGACTGAACTCCCTTCATCTATATAAGTTCAGATCTTTATATAATCAGAACTTTTAAAAATATATTCATTACATCATCCTTCATTTTCGTACAATGTATGATTCCCCATGGAATTCCCACAGCCAATTCACCCGTGCACCATCACCATAGTCCCTTGTGCTCTTCCCACCCCTGTCCTGGTGCTTCTCCCTCCTCCTCCCCTCTGGAGTGTCTCTGCTCTATAGTTGCCTGATGATTTTGTATAAGCAGAAATTGTGTGTGTGAGTCCATATAGCTAATCTGGGGTTTCGTTCAGAGGTTCCGGCCCCTTGTAAAAGATCCTGACAAGGAGGCAGGACAGCCTACATTCAGGCAAGGCTTTTGTGCACAAGAAAGACAGCATCAGAAAGGGAAGTGAGCTAAGGGGACCACCATAGGGCTCTCAAGCTACCTCATGGGATGTCTGGGGCTGGACAACAGCAAGGCAGCCACAGTCGGGTCCTGCCAGACACTGCATGTCTCATTAGCCTTTTAAATCTCCACCCAGGGTGTGCATTTTGGCAAGCTAATGAAACCTTGATCACTCCTGGGCAAGCTTTTTACTAATTGCATGTATGGGTTCTCTACATCTCCCGCCTCCCCAGAAGTGGTGAGGCTATTGTCAGGATAAGTATTTGTCACAACACATGGTAACTTCAGTCTAGATATAGTGCCAGGAGGGCCACGATGGGGCCATTTGTTAGTCTGATAGAATATGTCAAGCAGGTTGTCAAAATAAAATGTTAAGCAGCTTCTGCCAGTGTGATTTCATCCACCTGTTGGACAGGATGCTGGCTGTTCCCTCCTGTCAGGTGATGATTTAGTTTATCTACACTGTCTCACCAGTAACATCAGCGTATCTGGTTCTAAAGTTTTATTTCCTTTGCCTTACAGATGATAAAAGAGTTGATCTGAAAGATTTGATGGATACTGTTAGTTACGCCAAGGGTAAGTTGCAAGCTATAATGGAAAGATTATAAATAACAACCTAATACTTCACAATTGGTGGAGAAAAGTATTTCCACTTCACAAATGTTTAAATTAATTTACATACATGCCACTTCTGCAGCTGCCACTAAAATTGGATAAACAATAATTAATCTATGTTTTTATATCAATTCCATAATACCCTTTGAAATTTTTCCCCAAAGAGCTCTAAAACATAATAGATATCAAAAGCCACATAAATATTCATACACTTTTCCTAGTACCCCACCCCCAGAAGTTTATACTCAGGAAATAATTCAATTGAATAAAAAAAAAATCTCTGCCTAAACACCTCCAGAGAAATTTGTAATAGCCTAAATATCTCACTATGTAAACAATGGTTTGTAGCCTAATGGGATATCATCAGTTGAAATGCTAACAAATCTTAATGCTGGTATATTAGTACATTTGTCAAGCAATGATATTAGGTTGGAAAAGCAGAAGACAAAAATGTATATTAGACTTCCACATTGCAAAACTATAATCTTATTGCCAAAAACCAGAAATGGAATATGAAAAAACTAGAAGAAACAGTTTTGGAGTAGGCTAGTGAAATTATATTTCCTCTTTTATATTAATCTTTAGTGTTATATTAATTTTACACTAAAAAAGAATTAATTCTGACTGTGTTGTGATGAATAAAATTCTTGGAATACATAGTCACCATGGAAGCAAGTAAAGAGCACCAATTTTTAGTATAAAATTTTAAACTGATCTGCAGAAAAATAATTAAATTTTAACTTGAACAGGTTTGAAATTTTCAAACCTGAATTTTCATGTGGTTTAGGATGAAGAGAAAAAAGTAAAACAAAACCCCTAGATGTAGTTGAACTTGCTATTAATTTTGCAGTAACCCAAAATCATTTTAAACCCATCGGGTACTCTTAGGCACCTTCTGATTCCCTGAACCAGAATTTGACAGGATGTTTTCCTGCTGTTAATTCTAGGTACATGTAGACAATGGTATATAGAAGCACAGATAGCGGTTTGTTTTTTTTTTTTTTTCATTCTTTCTGGATAGTTCTATAATCTTCCTGCAATTTATTTCTTACCTTTTCTAAGGAGAGTTAATTGATCTCCAGCACTTAGACAACTTTCTAGCAAGTAAGGGGATATATCTCACAGAAGAAGAAATGAAGGACCTGATGCCTCATTTGACGTATAATGGTGAGGCTTTTTCAACTCTGTCATCTTCCCAGAAGTATGTCTTTGTTATTTTGGACATAATATCCTCAGAAATGATACTCCTGTGAGCAACTGAGAGAGTGTCTGGGGGGCAAGCTCAGAGAGTCTGTCCTGGGGGGCAAGCTGAGAGAGTCTGGGTGTCAGGCGATGCCATTGTTGCTGGCCCACCTCTCACTCTATCACACTCTGAAAAAATGGCACAGTAAGATTGGGGCTGGCCTTTCATATCTTAACTTATAGTATTATCCCAACCCCACCCTACCCCAGCCCCCCCAAAAAAGAAAATACATTAGAGTAATTGAAATTAAAAAACAAAAATGAGTGTTAGGGAGTGAGACACAGGAGGAACGAGGGGACTACGGAGTTGATTTGTTTGCTAGTTTGTTTACTGAAATTTTTTTGTTAACAATCCATCCTGGTTACATGACTGTCCTGCTGGCTCTTATTTTTTATAACTACTTTAATTTTTTGTATTTCTACTACTGGTTTTCTAATATAAAAAGATGACCTAGAAGCATTTAGAGTGTAGACATAAACAGTCAGCAACGCAACCTTTTCCCACTAAAACTTTTTGAAATTTTTTTCAATTGAAATTATATTTCATTAAAAAGTATATTAACATGTACCAGGTTTATTAGTGCTTATTTTTAATAAATCAATAAATATTTTTAAATATTTTCAATTTTAATATATGGTAAATATCCATAGCTGTAGACCACACAAGCCACTTGGCGGTCCTTAAAATTTAAGACTGTAAAGAAGCCTGACACCCAAATGTTTAAGAATCTTTGACCCCAGATGATTCTTTTCATACTTTGTTTCATCTGCCTTCTAAATAGTTCTTTCTTCATGTCTCATCAGCACCTTCTTTCTTTTTTTTGCAAGGAAAGGGAGAAATTTCACCTTATCAGATGTACACAAGTTGAGTCAATCAGTTCAGGCACACTACATCATTTGTGCATGCAAGGATACATTATGCTTTACTTCACTGCATTCCCCTTTATCTCCTCATTCCTTCTCATGCTCATCAGGTGCATTCTCTGTCATACCTAGCATATGTCCTTCAAACTCACCTTCCCTGAGTTAATTTAGATATATGTATATCTCTTTAAGAATCCAATGTCTGACATTAATCTACTTAATGATGTATTATAAAATTCATTCTACATATTACTGTACTCAGCATTACTTTTTAACAACTTTAATGAAATGCAGTTTATAAACTATACAATTTATCCACTTAAATGGGTACAATTCAGTGGTTCCTCTTACCCACAGGTACATGCAACTGTCAAAATTCAGCTGTTGTCTCTACTTTATTCCTTTTAATGGTCAAATAATATTCTATTGTATGGATATGTCACATTTTGTTTCCTTCCCATTCTTCAGTTGGACATTTTGAATTGTTTGCACCTTTTGGTATTAACTGCTATGCAACTTTTTGTGCTGCTACATCAATAATGTTGTTGTAAACATTTATCACTATATTTGCCACTATAAACATTATCAATAGCCCTGCAAGAAATAATTGTGGGCAACTTTTTGTGTGAACCTATGTATCTGATTCAAACTGTTTTACAGAAAAAGGGAAGGTTAAAGTGAATTCCTTAATGGATGCCCTGAAGAAATTTAAATGTGAGTAGAAATTTACAGTACATTATAAAATTTATAACCTGATGGTATATGTTTAATTTACATGTGTTTTCTTGGTTATGAAGTAATTCATAGTCATTGTAGAAAACTTCTGGATCCAAAACCTGAAAGAATAAATGAGGAAGTTGTAACATTTCTTAACTTTATCACCCAATGATAAAAGAATGAATAGAAGATTTGATAATTCTGCTGTGAAACTGATTGGTTAGTAGAGGTCAGGTAAAATTTGTCTTCTGTCCTTCCCACACACACACACCTCAATTTGTACTTCATTCTGAAGTAATTTTATTTGCTCTGTGTACTAGTATTTTTCAACAAGATTATTTTTTAAAAATTGATAAGCCTCTGCCATCTTGTTTCAAAAAGAAGAGCTTAAGAATGAGTTGAGGTACTTTATACAAATATCTATAAAATGAATCTTTTTAATTAATTAACCTATTTATTTACATATTTTTTACATCAGTGTTCATCTTTGTACAATGCATGCTTTCTCATCTCAGGTATATCCTGTGAAATTCCCACCACCAGTTCACTCCTGCACATCACCATAGTCTCATGCTCTCTCCTCCCCTGTTTTGATTCTTCTTCCTCCCCCTCTCCTGCAGAATGTCTCTGATTTTAGTTACCTGTTAATTTAGTTTCTTTGGTTATTATTTTTTCTGATCCCTTATTTAGTTCCTCCTATAAGTGAAACCCTCTTCTGTTTTACATTTTCCCCTTCTAGCTTATTTCACTGAGCATAATCCCAGCTCTATCCATGTTGCTGTGAATGGCAGGATTTTGTCTTTTTTTGATTACTGAATAGTATTCTATGGTATATAAATACCACATCGTCTTGATCCAGTAATAGATGTATTTGGGGGCATTTGGGCTGTTTCCATATCTTACCTACTGTAAATAGTGCTGCGATAAACATAGGGGTGCAGGTGTCTGTTTGAATTAATTTGTTGTATTGTGTGCAAAACTTCCCCCCAATCAGTATAGCGTCTTTTTGTTTTGCTTAGTGTCTCTTTTGCTGTACAGAAGCATTTTAGTTTGATGTAATCCCAGCTGTTTACCTTTTCTTTCATTTTCTTTGCTTTGGAGGATGAATCTAAAGATGTTACTAAGATGTGTGTTCTGTAGTATTTTATCTGTTTTATATATACAAATATATAAAGTGAACCTTAATCAGAGAAGATAAATTTAAACTCTGGATATCCACTCTTCATATTTCCAAGTGAATAATATTTTGTTTTATTATGTGTAAAAGCAAAAATATTGAGTAGGTCATATCCCATCTATTGCTGCTTCTGTTGCTGGTACTAAAAAACCTTCAAAAGTATTTCTTGGTAGCTTTTAATCCCAAAATGTAAAAGTGCATTGCTAAATTTAAGGATGCTGGAAGCAAATATCCTTGATGGTGTATAAGATCAGTACTCATCAGTATTGATGCTTACTGAACAGGCACCGTTCAAGGAAATTTATCCATAAAAAGAAAAGAAAGTTCAATGATAAAAACAAACCAAGATTTTGCTCTCACTAAAACTTAGCTTACTAGTGCATAATATGTACTCAATAAATGCTTGTTAATTGACGAATAAAGGGAGGTTCCTAGTCTACTGTTTTCTGTCACTGAAGATTCAAAATCAACAGCTGTGGTTAACATCACTCTTGAGGTAACCTCCCAATATGAACCACTCAGAAGAGACAGTTGTGTGAAACCCCAGGAAACGTAAGTGGGTCACCCAAATCAGAATCCATTGTTTAAAACATTTACAAAGTCAAGAAAGCACAATTTCACATCCTCTCAGTAAACTTCTAATCACTCTTTTTTTTCTTCTATTTCTGCTTTTTTCCTATTTCTCCTATCTTCTCCATATCCCAATTGATAAATTATTGTTCTTTTACTACCACTTTCCCTATATATTCATCTATTCTTACAGGTTTCCTCATTTCTTTTCCTTCCAATCTCTATCAAAATACACTTCACACATCTACCCTTGCACATGCTGGTCCACTTTTCTTCACTATATAAGCCCCACTACACTTGCCATCAAAATAAAGTTTATTATTTGAAGTCTACAGTGCATTAAAGAAAATTTAGACATTTAAAAATATATTTTATAATTTTAGAAATTTCATATGATAGTACCCATTCCACAAATTGGCCAAATAATGTGCATTTCCACTTACTAACTTTTATTTATAGATAAAAATATATTTAGGGAACAGATCTTATTTCTGAATACTGTATTGACATTTTTATGTGTTTCAACATGTACTCCTGTGATTTAAATTTTCATATTCACATTTCAAATGAGTAGTCATTTTCTAGACAATGGTATTTTCACACCTAAGTATCTTTTTCCCTAGTTCTCACTTCTATTTTTCTAAGGAATAAAGTTGCACTATTTTTCTGAGGAATTGTACCTAAGCACAATAACATGGAAATGACTGTTCTGCATGAACAACTCTGCTAATATTTGTTATTTGATGGTGAACGCTCTACATTTCACCTTGACCTTCAATGGTATTTAAGTATAGAGACTAGATGAAAATTTCTGAAACCACACTTTTTTAAAACATAATAAAATTATAATACAATTTTAGAAAGACCTACTGTGGAAAAATAAAGTCAGCATCTTTTCAGGAGCAGGAATCTCCCACATTACCTTAGCGCTGCATGCAGCAGCCAGGAATGGCATGAGATGCCGCTAGTAAACTGATGTCTGCAAGGAGGAAGGCCAAGCCGCTGGGAAGACAGAATGAGAAAGTGGGAGAGCGAAGGAGAAAAAAGCAAGAGGGCAATAAGAGGTGTTTGATAGGATTGTCTTTTGTTTTAGCTATTAACCTCTCCTCTCCCACTCCAGAAAAACAACTAATGCTGCTTTCTGCATGACATTTTCCCTGTAAGCCTTCAATAGACTAAGCGCCCCACCAAGCATTCCTCTGTTTCCAGAAGCTGCCTTTCCTAATACTAAAACAGCACATCATAGGTTTTATCTGCCCAATTAAACCACTAGGAAATTGAGTCATTGCAAGCTAACCTTAAGTTTTAAAAACCAAACAGCCCTGCATTTTGAGAGGATAAAAGAAAAAGAGTTGAACTCATGCGATTAAGGCATTTGTTTGGTTTTTGTTCTGGCCATGAAGTGGGGGGAAGAGACTTAGTAGTTAATATTTTATTATGATACATATTGGACCCATACACTTCACAGAATTTACTACAGCATAGTATCTGTATCACTGAAAGGCATATAATTAGCAGTTTGTGACCAAAGTACTAGTGAAAATGAAATGGGTAGCAGACCATACTTCTCTAGAGTCAATAGGTTGTCTAAGTTTCACCTCTTCACAAACTAAAAAGATGTTAAATGACTAGTCTTGATGTAAGTGCTGATTCTGTCATGCTTTTCTTTTGGCACTTGATACATTAAAGCACCAAAAGAAGCATTATAAATTAAGATGTCTATCACATAGAACTGATTCTTTTCAGCTTCCCACTCATCTGGAGGAACATTATGATAAAGTTATATCCTCCTATTCTACTTTTCATAACTTTAAATAGATACAGATATTTTTAATGGTCTCTTACTCTTGCCTTTAAGCAAAGGAATGGTGCCTCTACAAAAGTCCATAAAAATTGCCCCTGGTACTAAAGGCGAATGGGAAACCTAGTGTAAAGGACTGTCAGGATGAGGTTTAATGCAATTGTTACAGGGTAGCCCAAAATGGACTTGGGCTGCCTGTCTGTGGGGCCTCACCCGTGCGCTCAAAATGTAATTTTCTGCAGACACACACAAAAAGGGTCATGAGTTTATTTAAAAAAAAAAAAGTGGGGGTAAGGGAAAGAGAGAGGGATACAAAGTAGCTGGAATACTTTACCAGCTCGGCTAACTTGAAGCTCTAGTCCCAAACTAACGCTGCTAGCCCCCAGCCCCATGATCTGAGAGCAGCTGCTCCAGAGAGAGAGAACCGTTACGTCTCCAGAGTCCCAGTTGGAAAACTGCTCCCTATTTATCCCCCAAAGTCCCAGAATGCCTGTTTAGCTCTGCCCTTAGGTCCTCGCAGTTCTGTCCTTGGTACTGCCGGGAGTTGTAGTTTTCCAATCACTGAAGTAGGAGGTGGAATCCAGAAAGCTGGAGTAGGGATGGAGTCCACAAGACTCTACAGAGTTCTTTTAGGACATCCTTCCCCTGAACACAATGACTTAAAAATCAACGTCATTAGTTTCCCCAGTTGTGGTGTCAATTACTACCCTCTATCTACTTGTTGATGGGAATCGAATACCATCATCTCTCCAACTGTTTTTCTGAGTTCCTTTTGCTGTACAGCCCATACCATACCACCACACATCATTTGTGATTATCAGGTGTTTTACATTGTTTTCTAGAAGTTTAATTAAACCACATTGCCTTGAGACATGTCAGGCCTTGAATATTGACTACTTGGATTTTAATTAAAAGATCATATGCTTATCTTTACTCTTTTTATGTCACTCCAATAATACTGTAGTCTCAAACCTATGGGAGTTGGATTTTTTTGTCCCTCTTCCTAGGCTTAAACAATTAGTGAAACTACTTCTAAGCATCATTTAGTCAAATAAAATTTTTCACTTGAACAACTTTCAATTCACTAAGTTTACCATGAAAGTTATCACTTAAACAACTTTCAATTCACTAAGTTTGCAATGAAATTTATCAATACAGAATTTTTTTTTAAATGACTTCTACTTTCCTGAAATCTCAGCAGTGTCACCATGTTCTGATTCTGTAATTTAAACCTATGAATAACCAAAGGTACTGACTGAACCACATTGAAAACACACAGTTGCTCTAACCCTGGAAGAAGCTGATGTTCAAATTCTCAGTGGGGCCTAAGTCTGAGTAGTGAATGAGGTCACAGTTGAATGATGGAACAAACCCTTTATTGGATTCTTGATCTGTTTGAAGGACAGAAGTAGTAAGAAGCAAGGCTTAAAAGTAGGTGACTATCCGAATTTTGTAGAAATCTATGCTGAGTCTTTTTTTATTTTTAATCTGTCATCTCTACAAGAGATTGAAGGTAATTTTTTTATTTTTTTAATGACAATTTTGAGCCACGGGGATGATTTCACAGCCTTTTTCAAGTGCCTGAGTTGTTGAGCCTCTCCGGAGTGCCCGCGCTGTGGTAGGTGTCCAGATTTTGAGCACATGTAGTTGGTTATTTACAGACAACTTTCTAGCTTCTGAGCTGAAGACCTGGGAAAACTGATCAAAACTTGCTTTTTTTCCTCTCAGCTTGATAGTATTTGATTGTCTGTTCTTCATGTCTTATTTTTGCCTGTGACTAATACAGTCTATATTTTGGAAAGGTCATTGGAGAGATACGACCAACAATAAAATAGGAAAGACCCTCTCACCCAACATTGGTCTGTAGGCCCTAGTTCCCAAATATGCACAATTAGGAAGGACTAGGGGGCCACAGCGGACAAAGGCCCTTCAGGAGGGTTTAGAATAGCAAAACAGCATTGTATCCCATCTCCATTCTTTTCTTTTTTTCAAAAATAATTTTAATAGATTTTATTTTTACTTATTTATGCATATAAGAGTGGGATGAGGGAGTTGAGAGGATTCACCAGAAACAGAGTGGGGAGCAAAATAGGAGGATCTACTGAGATACACTGCTGAGGGGAGCAGTGGGCGAGACAGGAGAGGTCTGTAGCACCGTGTGGGTCACCTCCCTGGTTGGGGGTTGAACTTGTGCCACAGTGGCACAAGTTTATAGTGCTGAAACTTGCCCTTTGTGCCATCAGGGAGGTCCCTCTACCCCCGTTCTTTCTTTTAAGAAGTACCAATGGACTCCTAAGAACTGACAAGGAAAAGGTAGACATCCCAGAAAGAGACTCTGGAAAAAGCGACTTCCTACCAGACAGGTATCCAAGATATAAACAATTAGGTAAATATTTTGGAAATGCTGTATTTTATTCTCCATCAACTATAACATATTTTATTTGATTGCAAAAATAAAAATTTAAAGAACTTTTCCACATATTTCCAAAATGCTTTATCTGTGTCACATGGTACCATGGACTTTTATATAAAATCCAAATGACAGTATTTGAAGGGGAGACAATGGCAAGAAGTTTGGTTAGAGATCTTAGGATGATAAAGGGGTCCTTCCCACTTTGAACAAGCCGATAACTTGAATTTATTTAAGATCTTGGACTTTAGATTCAACATCTTGAGCCGGAAAGTTACAAGAGGATTTAGAGAAATTAATCATTGATCATTAATTGTACCCTCTGAATTCAGACAGAGTTACTGACCACATGGCAGTTTGTGACCCTAAGCCAAAAGTTAAACTGAATCCTCTAGCAAAAGTTCCCAGCTCTGATGGCAAGAGGTAAGTAATGTGTGTGTTAATGTGATAAATATATTAGGATAAAGAATTGCTTAGATAATAAATATATTAATGATGAAATTAGAATTCTGTGATAAATTGCTATAATACCTCTGAATTGAAAATATTTGTATGTAAAGAAAAAATATATGTATGTATGTATGTGTATTTTGATTGGAAAAACAAAAAAATTATTCTTCCTGTTCTCCCAAATAATAGGCTATTTTTGTGTGAGGAGACAGAATATGCTAGGGGACTTAAGAAATTTTCAGGTAAACGTTGATGTTTTAAATGCCAGGTCAAAGGAAAATAAATTTAGAGGATCATAGGTAACCCTAAACCCCTAAGCAAGTAGCTTACTAGGAAAAAAGATAGCTGAAACATTGCAGGTAAAATGAAATCTGGAAAATTAGCCTTGATTGACTGTGGGCTGAAATTGAATGGAGGTTCCCCTTAATATTAACAACTTTTTCTCAGTCTGATAATTATAAAATCCAATAATCAGTAGTCCTAATGGTTGGATGTATTTTATCAGATCCTGAAAAAAGTCTCTCTCCTCTCTCAAAATTATCCTTTTTTTTTCTTGGCACTTCGAGAGTATTTCTCCTAGTGTGCTCGGCTATGCCCCTGGAACATACTGACTACCTCATAGCACCGAGGTCCCGGGACCTCATTGTTCCTGTACTCTGCGTTACGGCATTACAGGCTCTCTCTTTAAACGGCCTCCTGGTCGCTGAAAGTGTAGTGACTACAGGTAAGGATAAGCAAAGCCTAGAGTACCACAGGTAGAGGTGAGAGGCTAAATGGGATTGATTCCAGGTCGAAGGCTTCAAACCTCTGAGATAAGTAAATTAAAAAGACCTCATGTTTGATCCAGAGTAAGGCTTGAAATTCGTAAGTCCTAAGAGTCTCCTTTTTTAATGCAGCTAATAAAATGTTGGCCTTCTGTCATCTGGCCTTTTGCTTTCCTGCTGCTTCCTGAGAATGTCCTAGTTCTCTGTTAGTAGGTATCATTCAAAAGAAATGTGTATATATTTAAAAATACAACAAATACAAAACCACCTGAGTAAATGCAAACTTGAGTTTTAAAAAAATCAGATGACATAAAGAGCTACAATAAATCAATGTCAGTAAAAACTGAGAAACTAAGACTGAGATAAAATCCTGTGCTGACAAGGTTGACAATGCACTTTGTGAGACCCTATCACTGCCTTTCTCCTCAGGTCCCTGTTTGAAAATGAATCGAATCTGCTTAGAAACTCTAGAGAATACTAACTTCACAAACCATAATTTTTTTAATTTAATTATCATGCTAAATATTTTATTATGGTTTCATTAACCGCTTGTAAAAACACAAAAACTAAAAGATTCCATATTTCTTAAAACTTTTAGTTCTACTACTATCAAAGATAAATATACTTTAAGTAAAATTGATTTATGAAAGTATGATTATTATGCATTTACTTAAATTATCATATAAGCAACCCAGATTTTGCATAATACATTTTTATGTTCCAAAATTATAACTGCAAAATATTAATATTTTTCCATTTTTCCAAATTTCATTTTCCTGAAAAAGTGAAAGGTTACCCAGCTTTCCAGAAGTATTCTCTAGATAGATACAGAGTAGAAATAGAGATAGAGAAAGAAAAAGAGATCCACCTCGTTCTTATATATACTGGTAAAAAACAATTTGACAGTCATAAAGTAATCATGGTTGAGGACATTACACATCATAAGAATATTCATAATTCTTTAATACTAGTAAGAAATTTTTAAAACTCATATTTCTCCACAATAGGAATAGTATATAAGACTTACACTATTTTACTTTGGAGCACCTCCACTTATCTGTGTGACTTGGGAGAAGTTATTAAAACCCTCTAAGCCTCAGGTTCTTCTTTTGCAAAATGGGGGAAATCAGATTTTTCTTTAAAGATTTATTTATTTATGCATACAAGTACTAGATATAGACCAGAGGTTTAGGAGGTGAGAGGATTCACTAGAGACAGAGTGGGAAACAGAACAGGCAGATTGACTGAAATACACTGCTGAAGAGAGTAGCAGCTGATTCAGGAGAGGTCTGCTGCACCATGTGGGTCAGCTCCCTGCCCAGGGATTGAACTTGTGCTGCAGTAGCTGCAGACAGCTTCACAGTGCTGCGACTTAACCCCATGCATCACCAGGGAGGACCTGGAATCAGACTTTTTTAAGAGTTAAATGTGAAAGGCATTTCAGGGTGGAGGTTGACTTAGTGGTTATATTTTCTTGTCATTCCATGACTATTAACAAGTGATTGTAACAGGTCCCGTAGGTGGTATGACTCCAGAGATCCTGAAATGCATACAATCATTCCAATCTGCAAAAACTAATGACTGGAACTAATATTTTTTGGTTTCATATATGCACTAAATCTTTCATGTCTTTTCTCAGGGATAAAGATTCACCAGGATCTCCCCCATACCACTTACAGAAGTTGAATGCGTCCCAAATACAAGGTAATGAAAATTATCCCCCAAATGAAACTATAACTGGAAATCCCTTAACACATCTGATCATTTTCATCTCTAAGAGAAATCTGAGATTTCAAGAATTGTCTACAGCACTCTGTTATTTAAAGCAAAAGAAATTGTTTAAGTCAAAATCTAATTTGTTGGAGGAAGGAGTATTACTTTCAAACAGACTGTCCTAGAATTTAGATAGTCCTTACGGTAATGGTTTGTGGGTGCTATGGTTGTAGGGAAACTATGGGGACTATATCTGAGGGGAGAAGCCAATTACTGTACAAAGTGAACAATTATATAAGAAAATAAATAAATATAATTTATATGGCCCTGACCAAATATTATGATTTAAAAAAAAATAATTTGCACATGTGGAAAGAACAAAGTTAAATAGAAATCAGTATTGGAGCAGTATAAACATAACTAAAGTCCCAGGATTTCTCAGAGATAAAAAAAAAAAAGTGTAATGATAAGATGGGCTATACTTACTACAATTTATTAATCCAAACAACAAATATTCATTTAAAGTCACTAGTGTCCTAGGCGTGAGAATCATCACAGCTAACAAGTCAAACACAATTCCTTCCCTGAAAGTCTTTTTTTCAAGTTTTTATTTATATATATTTACATCATTGTATATTTTTAAACAATGTTTGCTCTGCCACCCCTGAGGTATAGACCCTATAGAGTTTCCTCCCCCGATTCACCCATGCACCATCACCACAGCCCCCAGCCCCTGCAGGATGTGTCTGGTTTATAATTCTGTTTTGTTGGGTTTTATATTGTTATGATTTCCCCTGATGCCTTATTTGGCTCCCCTATATTCCTCCTGAGACCATCTAATATTTTTCTTCTTTCTTCAGACTTATTTCACTGAGCAAAATTCTTCTAGTTCCATCCATGTCACTGTTAATGGCATTAGTTTATCTCTCTTGATTGCTAAATAGTATTCCATTGTGTATATATACCATATCTTGATCCAGTCATCTATTTTGGGACATTTGGGTCATTTCCAGGTTTTACCTATTATAAACAGTGCTGGACATAGGACTACAGGTATTCTTTTGAATCAGTGTTTTTATATCCTTTGAGTAGGTCAGATGTAGAATTGTTTGGTCATAGGCAGCTCCATTTTTAGTAGTCTGTGGAAACCTCCACACAGCTTTCCATAGTGTTTGGACCAGCAGTGTAGGAGAGTTCCTTTTTCATCACATCCTCCCCAACATTTGTTGTTGCTAGTTTGTTTTTGTTTTTTTTTTTTATATGCACTATTCTTACTGGTACAAGGTGATATCATTATGGTTTTGATTTGGATATCCCTTATTATAAGGAATGTTGAACATATTTTCATATGCCTGTTGCCATTTGCATTTCCTCTTTAGAGAAATGCCTTTTAAGTTCTTCTGCCTATTTCTTGATTGGATTGTTTCTTTGTTTTTGTTGAGCTGTGTGAATTCTTTGTATAACTTTGTGATCAGTCACTTATAAGATGTATGGAGTGCAAAGATTTTTTTCAGTAGGGTATCTCTTTGTTTTGGTTAGTGTCTCTTCTGCTGTCCAGAAGCTTTGCAGTTTGGTATAGACCCAGGTGTGTATCTTTTCTGAAGGAAAGTCTTGTAGGGAACACAGTCAGTCAAAACATGAATTTGTTGATCAAAACGTATTACAAGCTATGATAGAAGTATAAAGTGTTAGAGGAGCATACAAGAAAGTTTCCTGTCTTGAACTTGTTAGGACAGGAGGGGAGCCTAAAGAAAGTGAATAATGAGTAGAAGTAAATCAGATACATAGAGCACAGAGCCATGTTCTGAGCAGTAAGTGTGAAATCTATAAACCCCCAAAAGAAAGACAAAGCCTAACACACACTTTTTTTTTTTAATTGAGGTAACAATGGTTTACAACTCTGTATATATTTTCAAACAGGCTCACACTTTTCCAAATGCATGTTACCACACCACACCTACTAACAGCCCTCCATATTAGAAAATTTTTTAGAAGTCAAGCTTCTGGGAAGGCTGAAGCTTCACCCCTTCAGGTTTAGAATGCTCCTCAAAATTGTCATGATCATCAAAGACAAAGTCTAAAAAGCTTATAGAGAAGAGCCTAAAAGACATGTAATATGGGATCCTAGAACAGATAAGGACACTAGGGAAAAACCAATGAAATCTGAATCATGTCCAGTTTATAGTATTATGCCAGTGTTGGCTTTTTAGTTGTGACAAACACACCACAGTTGTGTAAGATATTGACATCAGGGAAAACTCCAGATACAGGGACAACCTACAGTAAAATATAAGGCAAATTTTAAAACATCACATCCTGCCCACACATTATCTCTCTGACCTGCCTTTCTCTTTTCTTGCTCACTCTGTGATGGCCACACCAGCAGCTTGCTGTTTCTGGAACATTCCCAGTCCAGTGCTCTTGTGAACTTAGCTCCAGACCTTCCCTCTGCTAGTGCTCTCTTCCCCTAGCCTCACCTCCTTCAAGTCTTCTCAAATCTTACCTATGGGATACAGAAACATCCCTTAAGGCCTAGAGCCTCCAATTCCCTGATCTGATTGCCTTTTCTTTTTCCCTTAGCACTTTCTACCTTCTAATGTTACCCAGTTTACCTACTTACTCCATCAGAAGGGCAGAGCTCTTTGTCTGGCATCTCTTTAGGTATCGTAGGGGCCTGGAGCAGCACTGGCACATAGAAGGCATGCAGGAAGCACTTGTCGACTAAGCTGCATGAGTGGATGAATGTCTTGAAACATGAATGTCTTCTGGAAATATCAGGAGAAACTAGAAACAAATCAGAGATGGTTCCAGTCCTAGAGAACTCTGCCTTTTATCAAGGGAGAAAGATGTTAACTTTTCATACAACTATAGGGGGCAAATCATCATTATCGCTACAGGATTGATCACTTGCTTACATAGAGACACCAACATTAATATCACATGTAATTAGTTTTCTTCTAGCACCATTTGGGGTGTACTTTGTTCTGGGTTTAGTTCTTTACTCAGTAACGTCAGGAAATAAATTGGCTGCAGTATTTTCTTTGAAAAAATTTGAGCCTGTACAAACATAAACAGACATATAATTTGGGCTCAAATTTACATTAGTTTTCTATCACTTCTGTAACAGATTACAACAGTGGCTTAAAACAATGCAGATCTATTATTATTTAGCTCTGTAGTTCAGAAGTCTGGTTCCTTTTCTCTGGGTCTAGAAGGTAGAAATGAAACTGTTGGCCAACCTGGCCTCTTGTCTGGAGACTCTGTAGAAAATCCTCCATTTATTCAGGTTTGGAATTGAAAGTTATTCAGAGTTGTTTACAGGACCCATATGATTAAGGTCCATTTCGCTGCTGGCTGGCTGTCGATTAGGAGCCTCTCCCGCCCCTCACAGCCACCTGCGTTCAGTGTCTCCTTGCCCCTTCATCTGCAAAAGAGCAACAGACTTCAAATCCCTCTTAGGTTTTGAACTTTTCTCCCCTTCGCCTTCTGCACATCTCCTGCTTCCAGCTGCCTGAGGGACATTGATTAGGTTGGGACAACTCAGACAATCCAAGATTAACCTCTGAATTACATCTGCAGAGTCCCTGCTGTCAGGTAAAGCGATACAGTCAAAGTTCCAGGAATTAGGGGGTGGACATCTCTCAAAGACCAGTTCAAACCCCATGGGCGAGTGCTGTCTCTCACCAGAAATGTCAGTTATGTGTCATTTTACTCTCAGTTCTTTTTCAGAACATCAGCTGTTCTCTCTGTCCTCATTTCATTAGAATTTGTATTTATCCTTAGTAACTGCCCTAATTTAATTCCATTCTCCAGCCTTCCAAGATGCCTACAATTTCTTTTACAAAGATAAAACTGGCTGTATTGACTTACATGGAATGATGTGTACTTTAGCAAAGCTGGGAATGAATCTAACCAAACATGATGTCTATAATGAATTGAGATGTGCTGATATTGATCGTGAGTACTTTGACTTGTCATTATTTTTTTCATAAAAGATAAGAATGTGAAACTCATAAAAATATACAATTTAACTTGAACGATGCTGGGGAAAGGCGGTACCCGTGTACCACATGAAGTGAAAATCTTCATATAGCTTGGCTCCTCAGAAATGTAATTACAGGGCCTCTCTGGTGGCACAGGGTTCAAGTCTCAGCACTATGAAGTTGTCTGCAGCCTCTGCAGCACGAATTTGACCCCCAGCCTGGGAGCTGACCCATGTGGCACGGCAGACCTCTCCTGTCTCCCTGCTGCTCCCCTCAGCAGTGGATTTCAGTAGATTCACTTGTTCTGTTACTCACTTTGTCTTTGGTGAATCCTCTCATTCCCCCTGAACCTCTGGCCTAACTGCCAGCTCTTGTATGCATAAGTAAATAAAAATAAATCATAAAAAAATACTACTCAACAACACCACCCCTTGGTATCATCGGGGGACGGTTTCAGGATTCTCAGAAGATACAATTCCCAATGCTCAGGTCCTTATTTTCAGCCCCTTATCATCTTTTCAGTTCCCCATTCTTGGAGTAAACCAACATTTGCAATAAGAAGAATCTGTGAAGGCAAAACTCACAGATAGGAAAATCCTACATATAAGTGGACCTACAAAAAACCATTGTCCAAGGGAAAGTTGTTTATTTTTTTCTCTATATCTGTATAAATGAGAAATAAATCTAACCTATTTTCTAAAAGTATTTGTTTCTCTTTAAGGATATCAGTAATGTTATGTACAAGCTATGAAATCAAATTAATGCTACAAAATAGACCATCCTTTGAAAAACTTGTGTTGAAACTAAACATGTTTGTCACATTATGATGCCAAATTCAGATTACCTGTCCTTTTTGGAGGGCGCCTTCAAATAACAGAGACAAAGGCACTGACAATTTCAAAAGTGACCTGTTACCATGGAAATCCAAGATTTTTGCTTCTGTTTGCATCATGTTAGTGCAAACCTTCCATCATTAGACTCTACCTGTGTTGAATTTTAAATGCCACAGCATTGTGGTTGGTATTTTTGAAGCGCATCAGTAATGTTTCCATTGGCTTTGCTGTCCCACCGACTAGTAACCCAAACTGGCATGCTGGTGGCGTGGACAGTCAGCCAGCTAGTGGCTCCTCCCCTGCTCTAGCCCTGTACTGTTAGCATCCGCGTGTGAGTCAGTTGTTTTCACCAACTCTGCCCAATTTTCCTACAGTTCATCAAAACACACAGCCCCTCCTATAGCACTCACTACCCTTCCCTTTCAGAGGAAATGGGTTACAACGCGGGGCATCACCGTAGTGGGAAGAGTAGAGGCAGGCATGGAGGAGAGAGGTAGGAGTAGTTCCCTGCAAAAATAGCAGCTTGGGGGGGGGGGGATGAAGGGAGGGCAGACTGCAGGGGCCCCCTGCAGAGCTCCCCCTGTGGAGCTTTTTGTCCTCCGCCCTTCTGGAGGCGGGGTGGCCAGGTTCCCCCACCCCCACCAGGATGCTCAGACACGCCAAGACCAGTGCTTACTGAGCATATTTCTAGCTCTAGAACGCATTCTGAGTTTAAATGTTTTAATTGTTATATTTAACATATAATCTGACAATTAAAATTTGCTTTATGTCCTTGTTCTGAGCCTTTGATTTCTCCTGCAGGAGATGGGAAGGTGAATTTCTCAGACTTTATAAATGTGCTAACAGACAAGAACCGCTTCTTTAAGGCTGTGGGTGAGTAACGATAGGACTGTGTGCATGGCAGGTGGGTAGAACCAGTTCACTGCATGGCAAATATTATTCAGTCAGCCCTCCCATCAGGAGACAGGTCAGGAAGACACCAGTTTAGGACCTGCCTGAATTTCATGCTGCTTCTCCACAACTATTTGCTGAGGAAATCTATAGCTTTAGAATTTTAATTTAAATGTACACAGGCATAGTCCTTATGCAGAAGACCTTGCTTTTGATCTCCAAGGAGAACCCTCAGAGTGACTGGTGTAGAAAAACTGGTCTCCTTTTTTGTCATATTTTAATTCTCTGCCAAGTCATGTGCTGCTTGGGGAGGCATTCCTTTTACAAAATAAGGGAAATGTCTTAAGAAAAATGCTCTTGGGCAAATTTGGATATGGAGAATTTACTGTTCCTGAAAGATAGTTTCCTCATCCTGATGAAATCTCCAGCGCAGGCTGGAGATTCTGCTATAGGTTAAAGTGCATCTTTTCACTCGAGGTTAGGACTGTTGGAGGAGCACTGGAAATATTACTGTTAGCCCTCTAAATTGCTTGTTTACGAGTTTAACAAGCTATTTCACAGAACTTCACCCTACCCATGTTTTCTAGGGTAACTCAATTCCAAATAATGTATACAATTTTAAAACAAACCCATTCATAAGCAGGGAACAGTCCTTAAGAGAAACAAAAACCAGTGCTTGCAAGTGCCTGTAAGACCTTACAGGGGTCTACTCACACCAGAAACGTATCTGCCCATCACTCTTCTACCTAACTGAAGCAGCCAATAGTCTCATAACACACAATCATGTTTATATTAGATGTATCACTGTATTTACTTAGAAGTCACTGAATGAACCCTTTTTTAAAATTCTGTGATTATTTGGTCTGGTAAGTCATCAAAATGACTTTTCTGACAAGTGGAACAGCTCTTGAATGTTTTCCTATAATTCTCTAGTCTCTGACTTTACAATATTAATACCAAAGGTATAGCCAAAGGTCTGTTTGTCAATTTGTTACTGCTGTGTTTCTTTTTTTCAAGTTTAGTCAGAAAGCATTTAAAAACTTTTTTTCCCTTCCATAGCTCCAGAAAATCAGACCTGTTTAGATTTGGCTGGCAACCCAGGGATCCTGTTGTTTGAAATCCTATCAAAGCTTGTGGAAACGTCAGCCCTACCCAGAAAGACTATAATGGAAATAGTAAGGCAAGTGACAAAGGATGGGGCAGACACAGCCTCCTCGGAGACACTTAGGAGAATATCAACAAGGCAGTCACCTCGCACCAACATTCTGCTCCCCAAGGTCTGCACCAGAGCAAAGGCGGTGTTTGTACAAATGCTCACAAGCCAGTTTGCAAACTTCATCCTTCACAGCTTGAGACTTTCGCATGCCACAGTTTGAGACCTTGCCCTTCATCCCCACAGCACTGCCTCGCTCCATAACTGCAAAGCCCATCTCAGACATGTAAGGGCCCTGCACAAGGCCCAACACAGTCAAGAAAGTTCAGCCTCTCCTACCCTGCCTAGAGAATTCCTGCCTAGAGGAATAAGAATTTTTCAAGGTTGGTTTTGATGGGCTTGGGAGTCCAGTTTGGACTACAAGACCTTCCACCTCGTTCTGGAAACAGCAGCAGCTCCCGGAAGGTCGTTTGTCTCTGGGGTGAGATCCTCCGAAATAGCCTTTGGACTGGAGCACAGACAGAATGTTTTCACACCATGCCCACCACCAAAGCCCCAGTAATCCTCCTCACGTCCCCTGGGGCCACTCCCACCCGCCCCTGCCCTACACCACCCTTCCTTTCGAGTTGCCTCAGTTTTTAAGTAATGTCACGGTTTTGTAATTGGTTTTGTTTTGTCTGACCCTTTGTTTTGCTTCTCTATACTCCACATAATACCAGGTTGGATTTAAGGCATGTAATTTTTCTTACAGAATTTATAACCTGTATAACCAATGCAGAGATATGGATAGTAACATATCTCTTAGATATGTTCATGCACATACGTAAACACAGACAAACACAGATTGCAAAGACATGCAATCAACAGTGATTTACCATGGGTAGTAAGGTTACTGGAGTCTATCCTACTAGTTTCTTATGCTTTTCTATATTTTCCAAATTCTCTACAACAAGATTTTCTTTTAATTTTAAAAAAGTACATTTCAAAACTCAACACAAGGTAATATAATAGAAGGCATGATTGATGTTTATACTTGAAGGTACTACTTGAAGGATTTGTTGAAAATCATAACCCATAGGTATTTTTCAAGATAAGATATGAAGGTCTTGGCCCTCCCTAGTGGCACAATAGGTTAGGATACAACACTGCAAGCTGGCCTTAGCTGCCTCAGTGTGAGTTCGATCCCCAACCCTGGAGGTGACCCACATGGTGCAGCAGACCTCTCTGACCCACCCACTGCTCCCCTCAGCAGTGTACTTTGTCGATCTGCCTGTTCTGTTCCCCACTCTGTCTCTGGTGAATCCTCTCACCACCCCTGCACCTCTGGCCTGTATCCCAGTTCTGTATGTATGAATAAGTCTTAAAAAAAAAGAAAGAAAAAAGTATTTAAAAAAAGATATGAAAGTCTTGGAAAGAGGAAGGAAACTAAAGCCCAGGATTATAAACTATCAAATAGCCCAATGACCTGTGGAAATTAATAATGACTGTACAATAAATGTCACAAAAATTGGCATCAATAAATAATACTCAATGGATACACAAATTCAATTTAAAATAAATTTATTTAGTTTATACAACTTGCAGCTTGACTATTTTTTCTTTCTGTTTAGTACTCAAGCACTTTTTCACTAAGTTCATAGTATTTTTTAACATCTCTGTATTACTTTCTTTTTAGCTATTTCCGAAAAAAATTGCAGGAAGCTTCAGGAATATCATGGAATCCCTATACTACTGATCATAGTAAAAGGAGGTTTAAGTCAAATATATGCACCCCTCCAAGCTCCAGCACAGCTGCCTTTGCTAATGCCGCCCGCATGACCATAATGACAGAAAAGGATTTATTCAAATTCCTTGAACAACTCAAGAGTAAGAGCCATTGTCCTGTCCCCACTGTTGTAAAGGATTTGTCTGTTACTGATCAGAAATAAGCAGTAGAAGTGCTGTCACAGCAGGCTCACTGTCCACTCTGAGTGGCCTCTGTCATAATAGCATGAGCTCCTGGATGAAGCTGTGGGTGGGGGGGAGCAAGAACAGGAGAGAGAGGAAGGGAGCCGGAGCCCCTAAGGAGAACAGACAGGCTGCAAAGTAGGCACCCTGTGTGTCTTTCGTGTGATTTCTTCTTGTGTTAACTATCTTTGTTTCTATCTTTTTAGGATGCAATCCTCCTTCAGATAGCCCATATTCAAAAATACCCATCTTCCCATTGTTTCCTAATATGGATGGGATAGTAATGGGAAAGCCATACAAAGACCTACAGAAACTAGAAATGCTAAGGAGGAAACAACCTCTGAATTTCTTTGAGAACTATTTTTTCCATAAGAGAGACTGGAAAACACAGGTGCAGTATATCATATTCCTAACTTTAAATGCTAAGGGTTTTGAGTTCTAATTTAACAGAATATGTAACATACTTTTTTTTTAGTTTATTTTTACTTATGCATACAAGAACTGGGGTGTAGACCAGAGGTAGGAGGGGGGTTGGAGGTAAGAAGGTCCACCAGAGACAGAGTGGGGAGCAGAACAGACAGATCTACTGAAATGCACTGCTGAGGGGAGCAGTGGGCGAGACTGGAGAGGTCTGCTGCACCATGTGGGTCAGCTCCCTGGCTGGGAATAGAACTCATAGAATTAGTGGTACAGTGGCTGGCAATAGCCTAATAGCACTGAGACTTTATAAACCCTCCGCCACCAGGGAGACCCCACAATGTACCTGTTAATGATATATATTTTCAGTCATTACACTTCAGTATAATGCAGTTATGCCTTATACTTCAAACCAGATTCCAGTGTTGTATTCCTAAATTTAAAATTAGGTATATGGCAGGGGAGATACCATGATACCATGATCACCAAGGTGGTTTTCCCAGCGCAAGGCTTATCCAAGATGTGCTGACCCCTGTGATTCCCCCAAATGTGGGAAACTTGACTGCATTATTTGTGGCAGTGGGGGACTGAGTGTTCACGCTCTCCCCTGTGAAATAATTAATAAATTAAAAGCAAATAAATAAACTTAGTTATAAATATTTCGTTTAATTTCAAGTAGTTAAACTTACTGAAAAATACAATCCTAGTCTTGAGGTTGGGGTTTGGAGTACTAAAGAATATAAGAATGTAATAATAAAAAGACCCTCCCATCAATTCCGGGATCAGATGCTGCTTTATGAAAGCTCTTAAATCCCAGCTCTGGATCAGAAGCCCACAGGCCACGCAGCAATGCTGAGAGGAGGTGCCGGAACTCAGGCTGCCCGTGGACTAGCAGCCCACGTATAGGCCCAGCTTCCCCTACCCACTCTGTGGCCTCCAATCTATTTGCCCCCCTCCCAAGATACGCTTGGTCGTCATGTTTATTAAGGTCTCAGGCCAGTATGCCCTCTTCTCTCAGGAAGCATTGATGTCACCCCACATCTGGCACAGGCTTCTAGCCTCAGAATCAGGGATCAAGATTTGACTGGAGGTCAGCCTACCCTGTAGGCCAGCTTCCAAAGCTCCATTTGTTGTACCCCTCTGAAATCCTTGGGGAGCCCCTCCAGACAGAGGACTTAAGACTTCCAGAGGCTGAAGAAATGGGAAATGGGGAGTTGCTAATCAATGAACATAAATCTCAATTATGCAAGATGAATAAAGTATAGGATTGTACCTTAGTTAACAGCGCTGTATTGTACGCTAAAGAGCTTGTTGAGAGGATAATTCTCATATTGTGTTCTTACTTCAGTTATCTAAAATTTTAAGATAAAAGAGTCCAGGGGAGTGTCACAGACACAAGTGTCATAAGTTCAGACTTTGTCTTTATTGCTCAGATGTGTGCTTTCAAGGAAAATAATCTAAAATATAACACTTATGAAGGTAAAGGGAAAGAAAAAATAGATTAGATAGTAGACTTACTATTAAAATAAAAATAAGCCAGTATTATATATTAGTTGAGGAAATAAAATTTAAAAAAAATATAATGTAAATGCTATTTAATGATTTTTTTAATTATCAAAGATTTTAACCATCCTGAATCTGTAAACTTCAGACTACTGAAGGCATTTTGCATACTTAAAAAAATGTAAGAATAATTCCTAAGTGAAGAGGCAAATCCATAATGATAGTGGGAGATTTTTATCATGCATCTCCAGAAGCTGGCAAAGGAGACAGAAATAAACCAACTCCTTACAAAAAAAACTTAACTGTTAAAGAAGAGAATGTGGTAACTTATAGAATCTGAATCTAAAAAGTCATATCAGGACATGGAAGATGTAAGCGTTTAGTCAGAAGGCCCCAAGCTCTGGTTTTGGTTGGTTCTCCGCTGCACAATAGGACACCCAGAGAGCTTTGAAAGTGGGTGGTGCGGAGTCCTCAAACCTACCCAGTTATTCTGTTCGCAGGATGGGGCCCAGGCCTCAGGAGATTTTAAAGTTCCTAATGCAGCCAACACTGAAAGCACTTCTCAAAGAAAGGAGAAATTGAAGACATAGGGAGACGCAAGGCTGGCTCTTTAATTTGCAGAAACCAGTGCAAAATGAAAACATAGGGCCCCTTGCCCGATAGTAATTCCGAACCTGAAGACAGCACAGTCGAACATTACACCAAACACCGGCCCTTCCGAGTAAGAGGTCCTGCATAATCACGCCGGTCACATGCCCTGGGAAGAGGAAAACTAATGGGATAATGTCCAGCGGAGAAGATGCAGGGAGAGACTCTGGCCGTGGAAACTGGGAACAACTCGTACTTCTGTCTGAGAGGGAGAGGGGAAGTGGGTTAAAAGATGGCAAAACCTTAAGATAGAAAGATTAATTACAAGAATTCATATTCGTCAATCTTAAAGAGAGTCTCGCGGCCTGGTTTCCCAGCAGCACATATGAGGGCTGCAAGAGAGCTCACGGCAAGCAGAGAAGTAACATCCAGAGCACTGAGGGCTAGGGTGAGGCTGGGTCAGGCACATTTTCAAGGCCAGCACTCACCTAACTATGTGATCTCCAAATGTGCTCAGCAGCCCAGGAACTGGGGAGGGGTGGCTGCTTCCTCCTGAGAAGTGGGAGTTGATACAGGTTGTACTCTGAAAAGGACACGCTTGCTTTTTACTGCTGTGTGACGGCTGCTGTGTGATGGTGGGGAAGTTTGGGTGTGGATGGCGCTGGCTCTCCTCTGCCCTCCAAATCCATTCCACACAGAAACTGTCTTCTGGTCAATACCTCTTATGAGCAGGCTTCAGCATGAAGAGAATTTGCCAAATGTCCACGAACACATGATTCTACCAGGTGCCCGAGTAGGCCGGACAAATGGTTCAGCCGTAACCTTACAAACCACATGCAAGCGCTTCTGTTTGTTATGTCTGATGTATAATTCAAACTAAACTGTATTACTAACCTTTTTTTTTTTTTAATATGCATAAAGGCAGCAAATGTAAAGCCTCTCAGCCCTACCTCAGGCTACCCACCGGACATCCTTGCCATAGACCAGATGCTCAAGAGAAAGCAGAACTGGACAGTGGCCGACGTGGCCACTATCAAACAGCATGTGAGTATTCACTGTTGAATGCCTCCCCAAAAGCAGTGACGAAACTATGTTCCACTTCAGCACTACAAACGTAAAACCCAGATATATTTTTTCTGTTCTGTCTTTAAAATAAGACCTTTTACTGCTTGTAATGACAGTTCTTTCTCTATATGCAAATGAGCTTAAATGGTAATTGTAATTCATGCTGCTGGTGACCCTTGGAGCCACCATCTGCCCAGGACTGGGACATTCATTTGTTTCTTGCTGGAAACAGCAATAGCCAGGTCATAAGTCAGCAGCCGCAGTGAGTGGTGTGTGCAGAGAGTCAGGATGAGAGAAAGCGTCTTCCTCAGAGCGGCTCAGGAGGAATAATAGTGAGTGTGCTAGTGCCGAGCGCTACTCTGCAAGTGCCCCACTGACTCACCACCACCCATGCCCAAAGGCATGCAGCTAGGGAGTAAGAGAGCCAAAGCCATGAACGTGAGCTTGGTCCCAGAGTCCACACCGGCTAGCCACACCCTGCACCCATCTGCTTGTGTGCCCTTAGTTATTAGCAGCTTGTACCCTCGACAGAGACAGGCTGGGCTCTATTTATTTTATGCTTCCTCCCTCTGCATTTGACACTCGCGATCAAGCTTGCATAATACTTTTCTGCTTCCCTGGACTTTTTTTTTTTTAAAGATTTATTTATTTATACATAACTGGGGTACAGGCCAGAGATGCGGAGGGTGAGAGGCTTCACCAGAAACAGAGTGGGGAGCAGAACAGGCAGATCGACGAAGTACACTGCTGAGGGGAGCAGCGGGTGGGTCAGGAGAGGTCTGCCATGCCATGTGGATCTCCTCCGGAGCAGGCGGGAATCGAACTCATGCAGAAGTGGCTTAAGCTTCTTGGTGCTGTGCTTTAACCTGCTGCGCCACCAGGGAGGGCCCTTCCCTGGACTTTTAACACTGCACCTTCAGTGCTCCTTGGAGCTCTGTGGCCTTTCCTCCTCCTCCTCCTCCTTCTTCTGCCTGTTTATCCCTTTAGCCTTTGTGTTTCCATTTTCAAGTCTCATCTGTTCATTTGTCCAGTTTTTATCTGGTGTTTACTAAGAGCCATCACAAAGAAAAAAATACAACTCCTCCTCTCCACGAGTACGGGTGGAAAATGTAGGGGAGCAGCGGTAGTAGACAGGGACAAGTGGAACTGGGGGGGCCAGTCCGGCCACAAGGACACAGAGGAGTGAACTCTCGGCCTGTCACATCAGGACATGCTCACACAGGAGAAAATGGATGCTGCTTACATCCAGAGACCTCCAGGCTGGTGCGCCAGTTGCCCCAAGGGCTCAGGAGCCTGAGGTCAAGGATTTGGGCTCCCAGCTACAGCAGAACATTGGGGCATCTCTGTGTCAAGCAAAGGAAATGTTAGGGCAGCTTCTCTTTGGCAGTGTCATTATGGCCTCCTCATTTCAGCTGCCTCCTGTGTGCTGGTAACTCTCACCCTGGTCACCAGTCTAACTGTGTACTGTTAGGTACAAACTACCGTTCAGCACCTCTATCAGTCTCATTGACCACCTAATGAGTAACTCTGTTCTGTTCCCTCAAAGCATCTCATCAATTTGTGCATCAAATTGGCTCTTCCTTGAAAATTCAGTATCTCAGTTGATGATACACCAGTCCCTGGAACTAGAAGGCCAGGAGCCATCCTTAACTTAAGTTCTTCCTCACTCTCCATAGTAACCAACCACCTAAACTGCCTACTACCATTCTCAAGATTTTCTATACCTGCCCCTTCACTTCTCCTATCGCTGCTGCCTTAGCTGAGGCCCTCCGGTCTTTCCTGGACTACCTGCCTACCTCACAGTTGCCCCCCTCTCTTGTTCCCCACAGAGCTGCTAGTGTCCCAACATGGAGATGCAGTCATGTCACCTTCCTGCTTGGGCCTGAATGACTCCCTCTCGGCGGTGCCAGGGTCTTTCAGCACACTTTCAGCTCCATAAACTACCCAGGGAGGGAGGTGTCTCACGCTGGAAACAGATGCTCCCACAGCATGATTTTCACTGAGAGCAAGTCTAGGAGCCCAACCAGCAGCTAATGCCCACCCGCCTGCATCACTCTGCCACCACAGTGACCTGGACACTGGCCTCACCAAAGTGCCTCCCCGCCTTCCCACCGCAGGGTGTGTGTGGCCCTGGGGACTTGTGTATGCTGTCCCCTCCCCCAGCCTGGTAAATTTTGAAGACTCTCAGCTCAGCACCTTCTCTCATTCTGTCTTCATCTGCACCTAGTCCCCTCCCTGGCATTCCCCTCACATCCAGCGTGGATCTCCAGCCCACGACTCCTCCTTGTTTTAGTCTCTGTGTTTTTAATATTTTACAAGGACTTACGATCATCTCATCATTTGAAATAATGTTTTTCATTTTCTCTCATTTCTAAGTAACAGTGCTCTCATATAAACAAGTGACTTTCAAGCAGCCTGGGAATATGACTCTTTAGTGTATCGATAATTGTGATCTACAAACAAAAGTTATTTTAAGGTAACTGTACAAACTTGTGCTCTCTCACGACAGGTAAAGAGAGCCACAGATACCTATCACTTAGGAATTGCTCTTGAACACCGAAAAGAAATGCTAAACCTCTGGCGGAAGATCCGAGGAGGCCTGATCGGGATAGACACTAAAAATGAATCCTTCTATGATACCTTTTCTACTTATACATGGTCCTGGAATGTTTGCCAAGAATTGCTCTCCCCAAAGGACTTAAGGCTATACGATGCCTACATGAATAGAAATTCCTACCACAACTCTATATTCTGTTCCTCTTCAGATACCAGTGAATGTGACACAGAGATAGGAAGGAAAAGAAAACGGAAAGGTTTCAAAGGCTTTCAACAATGAAATGTCTGCATTTTCTTTCCTAAACAGCTTATTGCAAACTACTTTTTCATAGATAGAAAAGTTATGGTTTCCTGCTTTTGTCTAGCACATTCTTAGCAGCTGTAAATGTTGACATCTTTTAAATTCTGACCAGTAAAAAAGTTTAAGTCATGAGATTGTTTTCCTTTCTTAATTAATAGCGACACCCCTTGCTGTTATTTCCAAGAGCAAGAAGTGCACTCTGCTGCCCCCACCTGGCTCAAAAAACTGCTTGGGCCACAGCAAAGAGAAACATTGAAAGCCGCCCTTAACTTCACCAGAGGGCTGCGGGGTGAGCTTCTAAGGGCCATCTTAGCCATTAGCTAAGCGACTGTGAGTGACATTCGGTTTTTGATTGATTGTAAAAGAGGAGAGAAAGGCAAAAAATGTCAGTGAACTTTCAGTTTCAGGGAATATTACATCCCCCAAGGAATCTTAATTAAATGTGGATGTTCTTAAGCCTCCTTACCATATACCTTCAAACCAATCTCTTGGGTGACTCTTAAAAACAAACGACTTCAACCATTACAAAATTTTATGGCACTGTTGTTTAGTGCATTTAATAAAAGAAACATGTATTACTTTACTACAAATTTGGGTGGGTTACAACTTTATTTTCAAAAAATACACACAGCGTAAAATTTACTTCTAAGTCATAAAGGTACATCATTCATTGCATTTCTTTTTCCTTTGAGAAAGGAAAATAAACATTTCATATTAATGGGCACAGTGTCTTATCGTGTAAAAGTATAGTAGTCCCTCCCCTATCTGAGGGAGATTTGTTCCAAGACACCTGCAGTGGATGCCTGAAACCACAGGTAGTACCTGTAAAAGTTAACATCTGAGAAGCCATTTCAACTTGGAGCCAGGAAGCTATTACAGAGGAATTGCAGTACCTGACTCACTTGAGCCAATGACCTTTAAACAGGATCAAAAATCTCTGAACCTGGACATGGGTAATTGTTTTAAGAAAGCACCAAGCAAACAATTGTTTTGAGAACAGGCAATTATAGACTTTTAGCCAAGAGAATAGAATCAGTGGTTCTCCTTTCAGCCTTTCTAGAGAATCAATAAACAGTTATGTATAATCGAAAATAATCTCAAGTATATTGGCTCTTATTGGAACGTTTTCTTTAACTGTTTACCTCATGTCCCTCTCTTCTTCCCATAAAAAACTCTTATTTTATCCCTGGTAAGGGTACATTCTGAATTTTGTACTTGAATCTGAATACCCTGATTAAGAATTCTTTGACCCCCCCCAAATAATTTCATTTTGTCTTTTTAATTGCCTCCTGAATTTTTAAGTTGACATACCAAACCCTATCCTGTTTTTCCTTTACAGACATACCTATGACAGTTTAATTAATAAATGATAATTTATATAAACTATATATAGAAATACACTTCTAGAAATTAATCCTTTTTAAAAATCATGAATAAATCATGATGCAGCTATGCAAAACAATTCTAGAATCGTTAACATGATGTTATGAAAGAATAACCAAATAAAAGAGTGATAGTCACAAACTATTACTGTAAAGAGTCTGGGTATAAGTACTAAGAGGTATGAGGGAGCTTGATGGGGTTGTTCTAAAACAATTATGATGAGTTCACAAATGGAGTTGAATGAATAGTCATTGGACTGTACACTTAAAATGGATTAATTTAGCTGTATATAAATTACACCTCAAGGATGCTGTAAAAAGGGGAGGTACAAAGCAATTTATTCTGAAACTAAGTTTTTTCTATAAATTAGAAATAACAGAAGCATGTAAACCAGTGTTCAATGGGTTAAACCAAGAGTAGAATGGGGCATTTTCTTCTTTACGTGTGTCTTATTTATAGCTTCTAAATGTTCTACCATAAACACACATCTTGCCGTAAGAAGAAAATCTCAAAAGCTGTTTTAAAGTTGTTGAGTCAGTTTATTGGGTTATCTGGGACTAAAGCTTTAAGGATAGCAAATTAGGATATCAGAATCCCTTCCCAAGTATTTCAGCTCCAAATACATGCTTACAGAGCAGAATTTCACTGTTCTTCACAGAACTGGAAGAAAAGCATGAAACAATGAACTGCCCGTGTACCCAATTAACACCCAAAACAATAATCCAGAGTTCTTAATCGCTTCATGTTTTGAATCTGTGGCATCCACTGAGCGAGGAGCATTGCCCACACTCACCAGCAGAGGGACCCTTAACTCCTCTGAAACGTAGGAATCGCTGTAGCTGCAGGCAGGTAAGTCTGAAACCTCGGGTTCAGAACCATGTCTTCCAAATTTCTTCCAAACAATTATTTTCGTCGTATTAATTTCTTCCAAAACAATTACTTTCCCCCAAATATGGGGGGAAAGTTAAGTTTAAGATCCCTTATCATATGTCATAAAAAGGACCCAAGTCGTTTGACATTTTAAATGACAAATATAAAGAACTGACATAACTTCAAGTGAAGACGGAATGAGCGCTGTGCAAGAAAATTATATAGTGGAACTGTTGATCTAGGAAGCACCTAGATGAGAGGGCAAGATGCCGAAAAGAATTATTAATCAACCACTGCTATCTGCAAACTGGTGGCCTTGAGAAAAGAGAACTTGTACTTGTTTTTTGGAAAGGCTTTGTTCGAAATGTTTCAAGCCACCATGAAAATCACAGAAGTATTTCGTCTTCCAATAAAGTACGAGTTTTTTATTGTCTTAATTCACGTGTTTTTAGATTTAGGGCTTGTTCCCATTTCTTTAGTGGAGAAGATATAAATTTCTCAGTTGTTCCTTTTAGTTTTGCCTATGGAAAGAATCTGCAATGGAGTGGACAAATCACTGGTTCCCATTGTGTTAATGTTACTTAAATAGGTCCAGTTCTGCATTACTTAAATAACTATGCCCTTCCACTTCTTCTAAACGGTAATCATGACTCAGGAAGTCTTCTCAACGAGTCTCATGCTGCCTGTATAATCTTTAGATTCTTTTGAGAATCACTTGATAAGAACTAAGAAATAGGCTAAACCCTATCAATATAGTAAACTATTTGCGTGGACTGCAATACCTGCTAACAAATTCGGGTAATTCAAAAAGGTAGGTGCCTATAAATAGAACACTCGTCCTCGTTTCCTCAGCATTGCTAGCCTCCACGCACCACTCCCTGAGGTGAAGACGCAGGTGTGCACGTAGAGCTGGAGTATTTCGTAGTTTCTCAGGCCACGAGCACGGGTGCCGGCCCACTGCCCTATTTCATCAGCCTGCTGCTACCTTCCTCAATTCTTCTGACCATCAGCTCTATGGTTTTTCCTGTCTTACAACTTAAGGGCAACCGGGGAACCGGCAAGAGAATGCCAGCAGTGACCCGCGTCAATGTCGCCCACTGTCTTGCCGGCCCCCCCGTCCACCGGCGCCTTCTCAGCGAAAACACGAAGCGGGCGCAACCCCAGAGTCCCCCAGCCCAGGGAGCTCCGTCCCGGCAGGGGCTACGCCAGCCCCAGCAGCCCGGGGCGAGCTACACCGAAACGCACTACGGCCGCCGCGCCAGCTTCCGTCTTTTCCCGCCCAGAACCCGCGTCTTCCGGAAGAGGGCGTGGTCCCGCGGGAAGATCTCGCGTTGCTAGCAAACGCATTTCCGGCTCCGGTGTCATGGCTGACTCCTGTCCTGGAGACTCTGCCGCCTCCGTGGGCGGGAAAAGGCAGCAGTTTGGGAACCGGTTCCTGAGCGACCCGGCGCGCGTCTTCCACCACAACGCTTGGTAACTGCTCTGCCCCTCGCCCGACCGGCGCCTCGCCCTCCCCCCCCCCGGAAGGCCCCGCTTGCCGCCCATGAGTCGCGCCGCCCTCCTGGAGACACTCTCCCGCGGGGAGAGACTCCCCTGGGCCAGCCACTCACCCTGCCCGCAGCTGGATCGTGAGGCCCCTAAGTTGCCTGTTTGATTTTCCCAGGGACAACGTGGAGTGGTCACAAGAGCAGGCCGCGGCGGCGGAGAGGAAAGTCCAAGAGAACAGTGCCCAGCGGGTGTGCCTGGAGAAGCAAGGTGCGCCAGGTCGGCCCTCAGTGGCCTCGGCAACCAGCGTGCTGCGGGGCGCGCTTTCCGGGAGAGGCCAGAGAACCTGGATGCTCTGTAACTGCGCGAATACCGAGCAGGGGTTGAACGGGGGGGGGGGGGGGGGGGGCGGTTGGCCAAGAATGGAAAGTCTGTACCATAAAATCTTGCGCACATAGAGGATAGTTGGGGGTTGGTTGGTGTTGTTTGGGAGAAGGCAACTGACTTTATTTTGTAGTAGTTGAATTTTCACTTGTCATTTCTAGACCCAAGTTAATGTGACTGGTCTCTGTTGCCACACGATTGTCTTAGACACTATGCTTGGTGCATGATTATACGTTGCCGTTGAAGCTGTATTCAGGTCATCTAAATATTGTTGGGGAAACTAATGACTGACAAGTGGCCTTTCCTTGTGTCGTGGCCATGAGGACTTAGGGATTCTTCTGCCTAAAAAGATGGAATGAACAGCATGGATAAGTCTGACCAAAGAAAGAGACCTTATCTGGAAAGGTGGAGTTTTCTCTGCAAAATATCCTTAAGTACCAAAAACTAGGACATCCTGGGTCCATTCCTAAGATACAGTTGAAAGGCAAGACTAGAAATTGGAGAGTAATGGCCACTGAAAGAGCCTTGTACAACTAGAAGAATCCACTTACAAAGTATTCACCTTGCATAGTTTGACAGAGACTAGAACAGAGCAAGTTAGAGTTGGAAGGGATTTTGAAAATCATGTAGTCCAATATCCTCTTTTTGCAGTTAAAGAAACTTGGACCACAGGATATTAAGTGCCTTGCCCAAAGGTAAGCAGTAATAGCAAGGTAGAGCTAAAATCCAATTTCATAGGTTTCTGTTCTTTCTGCTACATTAGGTAAGGTTCAGTATTGCCAAGTACAGAAAACTTAAGGACAGTACTGCCTTTATCCCCTAAAATAACAATTTGCCTTAAAATTGTCAACATTTACTTAATCTCTCTTGTCTCTCACCAAACTCTTCTCATCTGAAGACATTTTCCCATCTTATCAGCATTTTCTAGGTTTTTTTTTTTCTTTCTTTTAGCCCAATTCCACTTCTGGAATCATTACTAGTATTCAGTTCTAAGTTCCACACTCTAAAGAGCCATATACTAGGACTTGTTTAAGGAAGATCTGTTTGTGACATAACTTGAATTCGTACAGGAAACTGAAGAATGTGGGGCATTTGGTTTGTAAAAAGACTTAAAGGGAAGATAATTGCCCTTTATTTAATTGGTCCAGAAAAGTAGTAGAACCCTTTCACTGCTGTACTTAAAGTTTTTTATTCTTGTTTTATTTTCTAATAATGAAAAGCAATCCGAAAATACAGGAGGTGGGCTGGTAAGTAAGTTACTTGGGAGTTGATCTCTGGGAAGAAGATAGAGAGGGAATTCAAGTACAAGGATAGATGATGGTACTGAATGACCTCAGAAGTCCCTCCAGCTCTGAAACTGGCACTTACTTGAGGATACCTTTAGTTATAAAGTGACATTGATAGATCGTTGACGTTAGATACAAATAGAGATGATTCTTAAATTTCTTTTTTAATTACAGTTGATTATGAAACCAATGCCCACAAATATTGGAATGACTTTTACAAAATCCACGAAAATGGGTTTTTCAAGGACAGACATTGGCTGTTTACTGAATTTCCAGAACTGGCACCAAGCCAAAACCCAGATAACTTGAAGGATTTGCTCTCAGAGAACAAGAGTGAAATATGCGAAGGCAGAAACAATGAGGATGGACCTGGTCTAATAATAGAAGAGCCGCACGTGTGCTCTTCAAACAGCCTTGAATATGAGACACAATCGCCTCCTGTGGAGAAGACTATAACTCAGAAACTCAGTCAGCTGGAAATAAATGCTGAGGAGTTTCCTGGATCCTCAGCCACCTACCGAATATTCGAGGTACCGTCCCTTTATGCTCTAGGAGTGGGGTGAGGGAAGGTCCCTCTATCTGTTAAGTGTTTCCTGTCTGATGTTGGCCTCAAACCACCTCTATTTTTAAAATAATAAAATGCCTTAAATGCAGCCCATATATCTGATGGTCTTGGCAGTCAAAAGCTAGATTACCTGAGGTGCTTTCTGGAAGCATCATATTGCATCTCAGACTTGTGTGCTGCCATCTGGAAAGGAGTCCCAGTCACAAGACAACTCAGGCCTCCTGCCTTCCACCACATTCTAGTAAGATGGAGGTGGATTGGGATGCTGCCTGCACTGTCACAGGCGAACACCCACTTCTGAGTTTGCATGTCTTACAGAGACCCAGCTAGAGCTCCCAGAGTGTAGGTGGACTCTGGCCTGTGGTCATACATGGTGCCTGCACACTCCACAAGAAACAGATCTGGACGCTGGTCAGCCTTGGGGTTGAGTTTTGCCATGACTTTGTACTGTCCTTCACCTCCCCAAGCCGAATGGAACTTCTTCCTCTCTCTGCCTCATAGTTACGAGGATTCGTGGAAGTGATGTGGCTAAGAATAGTGTTTGGCACTTGGCACATAGTAAGCCCTTGGTAAATAGTTTTTATTTTCATACCCAGCACTCTGTCAGGACACTATTACTATGGTTCTCTTCTTGTGACTGTCTTGGCCCAGGCTTCTAGAAATGCTTTTCCAGTAATCTTATAGCAATGCTCAGCAAGAAAATATTTTCAGCTGCAGCACCATACCCTTTTTTCTAGACCAGTGTCTGCTCACGGTCTTATCTTAAATCGCTGCCTCTTTGAGGGTTCCCAAGTCAAGGGTTGTCATGGATACAGTGTCAGTCCCCGTCTCTAATAATTACACAGACTGATTTTCTGTCTAGTTTCAGAGAACTCAATCTTCGGAAAGTTCTGAAATTAATAGTTGGTATTTGTCTGTAGGTTGGTTGTGGCGTGGGAAACACAGTCTTTCCAATTTTACAAACTAACAAGTAAGTATGTTGTAAAGTTTTTATGACAACTAAGGGGGAAGGTGGGAGGGGTGTCTTTTCAACTTTACTGCATCAGATTGGTCACAGTCGTTATGGGGACGTATGGATGATGGGCGACTTAGATATCTGCATTCTCCATGTGGAGATTCTTTTGATTTAATTTAATGCATGGCTTATCTTTGTCCTCAGGAGAATTAGAAAGATTTAAAATCTGTTATAGTGTTAATATAAACGTGTTTATTGTCATTTCACCCCATGTCTCCTATTCAAGCCACTCATGGAAATGACATTCTAGTTCCATGTTCTCCACTGGAACACACTATTTCTCAAAGGTTCCATATAAATAATTTAGCTAGATTAGGCCACAGTACTTACTAACAGGATTTAGGAGCCACTGGCCTCATTAAAATGTGCATTTTGGGACCTCCATGGTGGAGCAACAGATGAAGTGCAGCACTTCATGGAGCTGGCCAGAGCCGCTTCAGTGCGAGTTCGATCCTGCCACGGAAGTGACCGCATGGCTTGGCAGACCTCTCCTGACCCACCTGCTGCTCCCCTCAGCAATGTACTTTATCACTCTGCCTGTTCTGCTCCCTGCTCTCTGGTGAATCCTTTCACCGCCCCATGCCTCTGGCTTGAATCCCAGTTCTATATGTATAAATAAATCTTTTTTTTTTTTTTTTTAAGTTTTTTTTTAAATGTGCATTTTGGGCCTCCTGGTGACACAAAGGGTTAAAGTGTAGCACTATGAAGCTTTTTTTTTTTTTTTTTTTAAGTTTTTTTTTAAATGTGCATTTTGGGCCTCCTGGTGACACAAAGGGTTAAAGTGTAGCACTATGAAGCTATCCACAGCCACTGCAGTACAAAGTTCAATCTCCAGTCAGGGAGCTGACCCACATGGTATAGCAGAACTTTCCTGTCTTGCCCACTGCTCCCCTCAGCAGTGTGTTTTGGTCAGTCTTCCTGTTCTGCTCCCCACTCTGTCTCTGGTGAATTCTCTCACTCCCACACCTCTGGCCTACACCCCAGCTCTTGTATGCATAAATAAATCTTTTTTAAAATGTGTATTTTACTTATTAGTAGCTTATGGTAGCTTTGACTCTTAGAATCACATTCTTTGTGGAAAACGGAGAAGGCTTCTTCCCCACAGTCTGCTTGTGCTGGTGAAATGAGATCGGTGTCTTAACCGAATCCTCTTGTTCCTGTGTTTTGTTTGCTTAGAATTGACATCAAACTTAAAGCCTTCAGCATCGTTTTCAGAACCCTAGGGAAGATAGTACCCTATGAAGCAGGTCTTGTTCCTCGCTCCTCACCTGAGTGGATTGCTCTACATGTCTTTACTTGATTCTGTTCCCTCTCAACATGGCCTCCTTCAATTCTGTTAGACCATCTCCTTCCTTCTTTCCTTCCCTCAAATTCTAGGCCAGAAGTATCCAGGAAACATCAAATTGATATCTGTCCACTTGGTCGTTTTGCAGTTAGGCAACCCTTTTGTGTGTTTCTTGTGATGCTTAAGGCCTGCTTCATTCTGGTCAGGGTTCTTACTTCCTTTTTCATACCACATCTGGTAAACCTTTGGGTCCCTTTTCAACATAAGATACTTGTTTTTCTATATAGCAGCTTCATCAATTTAGTTTATTTAATGAGTACAGTGTGGTAGTGTTAATTATTTTCATAGAGGTATGCCATCATCCAGTAAATTTAAAAGACTTTTATCACCCCAAAAAGAAACCCAGTATTCATTTCCCACCTTTTCCTCTCCCTCATCAGTCCTAAGCAGCCTCAAATCTACTTTCTGTGTATAGATGTGTCTCCGGCATATAAAGAAAATAATTTTTCCGCATACTTTTTTTCCTGTTACTATTCTGATTTCAAAAGTAGTACACATCAGTAGAAAAACTCAGAAAATAAAGAAAGGAACAACAAATACACCTTATCCACAGCATCTAAGAATGTACACTTTTTTTTTTAATCTTAACCAAAATTAAATAATCTGTGGCTTAGAGGTGATTGCTTTGATTGCAGGTGCTCTGCCGTTTGCTGGTTTACTGCCACTACAGGGGAAGGAGAATAGATAGTCAGTTTGTCATCTAATTGTTCTACTGTTTTTTCTGCCCACTTCAGTGACCCAAGACTCTTCGTTTACTGTTGTGATTTTTCTTCCACAGCTGTAGAGTTGGTCCAGGTAAGTGAGTGGCCCCTTTAATTTTGAATGATTAAGGGCAAAGGGAGGGGTCACAGCTTGCAGCTGTGGGACTGTGTACCTGTCTCTTGGCCACTTTAAACTTAGAACTAGGAGTTACAGAGATTCCTAAACTCAAGCAATGAAAGGAAACATCACAGTACCAAGGGCATAAGGGCTAGCCAGGACTAGAACTTAGTCCTGAAACGCTGTCCAGCATAAAGCAGGGAATCTAGAATACTGCATTTTAAAAGGGCACTAGATTCCACAGGCCCTCCTGAGAAGCGTTCCTGACTCTTACCTTTGGGTAAAAATGTGTCTTGATGACTAGAACTCTGGTCCTCACTGAGGGGGATCGCAGCTGTCACACTTAATGCAAGACCAGCTTTTCTTGGGGCTGTGTGACCAGTCCCTAATACCTGTGTTTCTCTTCCAACTTTGCGCAGACAAATTCGGCATATGACCCCTCTCGGTGTTTCGCCTTTGTTCACGATCTGTGTGACGAAGACAAGAGCTACCCAGTACCTGAGGAAAGTCTTGATATCGTCATCCTCATATTTGTTCTTTCAGCAATTGTTCCAGACAAGTAAGTTTTAGGTCCCTTAAACAGTAATGTGACAAAAGTAAAGCTTTGGGCAGAGGCCTTGCTTTGGAGATTGGCCCTAATTTAGAAATTATATGTAATTTTAAAATTATACGTAGATTATATTTCTGTTCTGACAGAAAGATGTTACTCCACTGAGATGCACTTCACCATTTTCTTCAGTTTACATGGTGACTGTAGTTGATTCTTCATATGGACTCAAGCCCCCCAAAGAATGAGGTGCAGTTTTTAACCAGTGGGATGATCCTGTCTGTATAGTCAAGATCTTGGGCCTGGGGCAGGCAGCCCAGTCCCCACACCAAGTGGTCAGGGCTCAGCTCAGAGAGCCCCAGGGACACAAAGGGATGGCTTCCCAGGCGGAAGTGAGCCAGGCAGAGTGGAACTCCCCAGCCGGGGATCTGCCAGGGACCCAGAATCACTCCATTCCTTGGGGCTCCTCTCTCTGAAAGGCGATGAGGGAAGCAGCAGTGATGCCACAGCAGGCACAGTGAGGTTCAGTGAACGTTCTGGGTTCTAGCTGAAGCAGAGCCAAGATTGTGGGGTTGGTCTGACAGAATGAGGAGATCCACTGGCTCCTGGCTGTGCTGCAGGGAAAGGAGCCCTGGCCTGGGAGACCTGACCCTATTCCTTCCTGCGTGCCCCTCAGGATGCAGAAGGCCATCAGTAGACTGAGCGCGCTCCTGAAGCCTGGAGGGATGATGCTTCTGCGTGACTACGGCCGCTATGACATGGCTCAGCTCCGCTTTAAAAAAGGTGATTAGTACCTGTGGTCTTCAAGGAGCTGTTGGCAAATTGATAAGGAAGATATCAATGACCTTCCCCCAAAGTAAGCAGGGGCTATTACAGGTTGAAGAGCATGGCCAAAAAAGAAAAGAGACACCAGTTCTTAAACATTTCTCTGCTTAGCTCAGAGAAAGCCACACCTCTGTTATCGGTATAAACGTTGGAAATAGTCCGTGCTCCTTGGTGGGGGACGGTGGCTGCTCCTTGGTGGGGGACGGTGGCGTATCCTCGAGGCGGGCCCCAGCTGCCAGTCTGAAGGGCTTCCTTGCACAACCAGGAGAGAAGAGCGCAGTGCTGGGGGCAGCTCACGCCTGATGCCCTGTGTGTTGAGAGCTGGAGGGGAGTAGGTGAGTCAGACTAAGGCAGAGAACAATTTTGCACCAGGTAGTTAAATTGAGGTTAGTTTGGGGGGTGGGGGAGCAGCAGAATTAAACGGTTGCAGATTCGTGAAGAGGTGCCAGCGTGTGGAGAGACTAGCCGAGGGGCAACGCGCACATGGTAGAGGTGGCTGCCGCGGGTTTCTTTAAACTTAGCTGTACTGCTTGGGCTCCTGTCGGGCCTTTCTGTTTTGATTTTTAAACAAGAACTGTGTGCCATTTACTCTGGGGTGGGGGGAACAAGCTGTTCTCATCATGCATCGGAGGACTGTGTATTGCCTGGCACTGAAGATGGATTATTCCCCTTGGGCTGCTCTTCAGAGTGCCCTCCCTTGTCAGAAATGACAGGTTCCTGCGCAGTACCAAACCTAACCAGGAAAGGATCCCTTTCTCTGTCCAAGAAATGGACAACTTGATGCACTTTGATTGGCAGCGAAATTCAAAGAAGTGCTATAACGTTTCTCTAATTTTTTTTTTCTCCAAACCACCCTGCAGGTCGATGTCTTTCTGAAAATTTCTATGTCAGAGGTGACGGCACCAGAGTTTACTTCTTCACACCAGGTATGCACACACTCGCTTTATTTATGGTAGCAACTCCCCAAATATCAGGTTAAACAATCCACAGCAGGCTTTCAGAAGTGAAATCTCTGGCGCTTCCTGCCTTTTGTGGTTCTTCCCTCTCCTTCCCCACTCCTCTTCCTCTGGCCTGCAGCCATCAGCACCTTCACTTTCCACATAGCCTCAGCCTGTTTGCTTTCCTGCGATTCCTCTCATTTTGTCCAAAATGGGAAACGTGGCCTCCCTGGTGGCACAAAGGGTTAAGTCTCAGTGCTATGAAGCACTTATACTTGAGCTTGATCCCCTGCCAGGGATGTGACCCACATGGCACAGCAGACCCCTCCTGACCCGCTTGCTGCTCCCCTCAGCAATGCACTTCATCAGTCGGCCTCTCCTGCTCCCCGCTCTGTCTCTGGTGAATTTTCTCACCCTCTGTATCTCTGGCCTGTACTCCAGCTCTTGTATGTATAAATAAATAAATCTTTAAACAAATAAAACTGGGAAATGTGACTTTTGAGCAAGATTCCAGTGCGGCTGCTTCGCCTCCTCAGCTAAGTCAGGCTTAAATGTACCTGCCTTACAGTGAACTCATTTCTCATAGCACTTCAGGTAACCCTGAACCCAAAACTACTTTCCTGTTGCTTGACCTTCCATGGGTGTCCTCATTGGGCTTTCTCTGTTGGTCACATACTTTTCTTTAGCCTTCGGTTAAAGCGGTGGAACTGCTGCCCAAGAAAAGATGGCTTTGGCATACATACATGTGGGTGCTGGCATACAATTTTCATGTGTCCATAGAGCTCTTCTTGAAAGCTCCTCCCTGACAGCTGACTCTTAAGAGAAACTGTCCCTCCGGTTCCAGACTGCCCTTCCCAGATGGTGTGGCTTCCCCTAGCTGTTGGCGTGGGGCCTCCCTGGTGGCTCAGGGGTTAAAGTCTCGCTCTATCAAGCTGTTCACAGCTGCTGCAGCAGGAGTTCCTTCTGACCCCGGCCCAGGTTGCTGGCACATGGCACACAGGCCTCTCCAGTCTCGCCTGCTGTTACCCTCAGTTGTGTATTTCAGTAGCTCCACCTGTTCTGCTCCCCACTCTGTCTCTGGTGAGCCCTCTCACCCCCGCACCTCTAGCCTATAGGCCAGTTCTTATATGCATAAATAAATAAAAATCTTCTACAAAAAATAAATAGACTTGGCGATACCTGATCAGTACAGCATTTGAACTGAAGAGCCCAGCCAACACTGCTTGAAATGAATAAACGATGGCCACAGGCTCAGCCCCACTTAACAGGGGCGTGGTAGCCATTCATAATGTTTCTTTTCTTTTGGGGGGAACTACATAAATGTTTTTTCAAAATTAGATGAACTGGACACGCTTTTTACCACCGCCGGCCTGGAAAAGGTTCAGAACTTGGTAGACCGCCGATTGCAAGTAAACCGGGGGAAGCTGCTGACAATGTACCGAGTTTGGGTCCAGTGCAAGTACCGCAAGCCTCTCCTGCCCAGCACCCGCGCAGCGGCCGTGCGACGGCGCTGACATGAGGGGAGCTGACTGCGGCTCGTAAGAAGAACATTCCCAGATGCTCTTGCTGCTGCTGGGCGGTTCTGGACCCAAGCGGACATGAACCTCAAGCCAAGGAAAATGTGCTTCTTACCACCTTTCTAACAGCTGTGCTTCATATTTGTGAAGCCCTTAATATATACTTAAGTGTTTTCTTGAAATCTCAATGAATCTCTTACCGGTTTATAATTTCTATTATTAACGAGTATTCATAGTACTCATGAATTTTAAAAGCATCAAGAATTATATATGAGATGTCATTTGACTCAGGTTGCATTAAATGTTGGGAGAATTCAGATACGTGGTCTAGGCAGTTAATTGCCTAGAGGTCTCCTTCAGTGGTGGGAAGCAAGATGGGAAGATGCCCCTGGGAGTTGATTCTTGATTCAAAAACATTGCCGTAAAGAGCATCGTATTGTGTCTTTGTGAAGGATTCGATCATGTCCACTTGACCTTGGTTACATGGAACTTCAGACACTGTCGCTCCCTCCAAGTAACCTGTGTCTAGAAAATTAAAAGAATCTTCAATTTTAGGAAAACTGTCTCGTGTGTATATGTGCCCTAAACTGTGACTCAGAAGCAATGAAGAGAACTGTTGGGCCGCATAGGTTCACCTCTGATGTGAACTGCGCCTCAGTGCTGTTGCTGGCCTGTGTTCTGGGTATGTGCTTTGTATAAATGTCTGCTTTGTCAACAGGGTTTGCATTTCTTCCCTACCTTTTAGATTTTTAACTTGAGCGTTCTCAGCTGTTTTAATTACACATAATGAAAATGTGCTCAGACACAGCAATGTTTTAAGTAACTCCAAAAAATATAGTGCAGAAAGAGCCCCTGGGGCGGCAAGTCCATCATTTAGAGGAAGTTGCAGCTGATAGCTGACCTGACTATCTTAATGTGTCAGTCCTGTAACAGGGCGGTCTCTTCTATCACCAAGTACACTCCTCAGAAGCAGAAGTCCACAAATAAGCAAGTTTTCCCAGTAGTCGCAGTGAACTCCTTTATCACCAAAACAAAAGGTCTGTTGTGCTACATGGAGTAGCAGTAGCTCCTCTCCTTTCAGTGGGACAGTCTTTCAGGCTTACGCGATTGACCTTGACATTTGAAGATTACAGGCTGTTTTGCAAATTTGGCTAAGGCTGTGGTCTTGGCAGGAAGGTCTGCTGGTGCTGTGTTCCCACCGCCTCCTGTCTGGAGAGACCTGTTTTAATTACCTTGTTACTGGTGTTCACCTTGATCACTTACTTGAGGCAGTGTAGAAGTCCCTCCACAAAAAAATAAAGTGTTTTGTGGGGCCGTGTCTGGAGATTAATCCTGCACTTCAAGTTTGCACCCAAATCAGTCTGCTGCCGTTTCCTGACTGAATTACCGTGACGATGGTCGCCAAGTGGCATTGCTTCATCTCCCCATTCTGCTTTGATTTCGGCATTCTGTAAGGGAAGCTCTCTCTTTACTCATTAACTTTACATGAACTCACCGGTTCCTGTTTTCCTCAACGATTATAGTCCATGACTAGCATCCTTTTGCCAGTGGGAGTCCTTCACAGCGCCCACAGCCAGTTACTACGTTCCCTTTATTTGAGCTTGTCTTGGGTATTCCCTGCTGGAGACTGAATCAGCCCCTTTCCCCAAGGAGTTCTGGTTTCTTTTAGTGGAGAGAGCTATTTAGAAACCAAGAACTGAGTGCGTGTGGCCATGAGGTATTCCTACCTGCAGACCCTCTGCCTGGGCAGAGCGCAGTGCTCTGTGCATGTACAGCTATTTCAAGTCTACGCAGATCCTGAGTACCCAGATACCTTTGATTCCAATCACAGCATTCATTCTAGTCATCTTCCCCTTTGTGCCTGAGGTTCCCGTTTCCCACAATCCCGTGGTCTCAGTGTTCAGGCTCAGCCCCTCACATACAAGCATTCCTTGGCCACCCGCCATGCAGGAGCCCTCTTGGACTCTGACCCCCAAATCCAAGCCTGTTAACTATCAAAAGCTCACACCCCCTTCTCATTTCCTGGCTCCAGGCTCCGTGGGGCTGCCACCACCCACTGCCCCTGCACTAACCTCCTTGTTTGTTCTCACCTAATGAGCTTCATAAGGTGGAAGGAAGGGAGCTCCCATCTTCCCCTTGTGAATTTTTTTTTTTTTTAATACCACAATGGTGTGCTGGCGACGAAGAAGTTCAGGGAGGCACATTTCGCACAACAGCGTGAACACCCAGCCACCACGCTTACGAACCAGAAAAGTATCTGATGAAGTTATTTTAAGCAAAAAGGCTTGAGTCTCTGTCATTTCATTTTCCTTTTGAAATGAAGACTAGATCTGCTAATAAATGACCTGCTGAAGACCTTCCTTTGGCATATCAAGCATTTCAAGGCAACAGGAACAGATTTTATTCCATCTTCCTGGCATCTGGCGTGGGCTTTGGGCTTAGGTACTTAAAAAGGCTTTTCCTGCCCCCTGTTCTCTGCCCTTGCTGAGTAATCTCCTTTGTTCTCTCGCTTTCAGGCTCACTTGAACGCTTAGGGGCTGTAGATGGTGTCATCCATAGCCTCTTAAAGGTGGGCAGAAGACAATTAAACATGGTCAGGAAGAGCCAAGGACGCCCTCCGTGCCACTCCGCCAGGCGCTAACTGGCCTGTAGTTCTGACTCTGAATTGTACCCTTGACAGTCACAAGGCAGAAGAAGTGCTGCGCTGGCTGGGAAGGCGGCTCCATGTGTGAGGCCGCTCAGGAAGTGGTGTGGTTTAGATTCATGTCTAGAGGGGAGTTTCTGAAACTGGTCTTCCTCAGCACCGCTCATTTGGCTGAAGAGGTGAGTTCAATGTTGTTTGAAAAACTGAACTTGACACAGGTGCACAGCAGCCACTGGTGTGCAGCCATGTCTGGAAGGCCGGGCCCAGCCTGGGTTGCAACAGCAGGGGCCCCTGGAGAGTCCATTTTGTGTGCTTCCTCCTGAGCCTGGCCCCGCCGGCGCTCACCCGCCTATTTTGCAGTGAGCCCCACTACCTGCCTTCATGTGAGTTCATCCCTTCTTGGGAAAATTCGAGCTTTGAGAACTCAGCAGTGAAAAGACCAGCAAGCCAAGGTTCCTGCCTTCCTCTGACTCTGCGCTCCACTTATAGACACTGCCCTAGTCAATGCGGGGAGCTCTGTCTGAGGCTGAAAAGAAGAACTCAGGACAAACAGCTTCTTTCACTCTGCTCACAAAGGCCTGTTCTTCGGTGTGTGGCCACAGCTGCTATTTTCAGAGCCTGGCTGCATCGATGCGTTGCAGATGGTTAAAATACTTCTTAAGTTGGTGTCGGGTTGTGATTTGGGAAACTCGGATGAAAGGTGGAGGAAGCGCCGATGGTGAACTTCACAGGGCAGCGTGCTGAAACGTGCATCGTGGCTACTTGGCTTCAGTGCAGTGCATCCCCAGGTTCAGGATCAGACACGGTCTCTTCTGTCGTCATCGGAAGACACTGCACGACCAACGCACAGGACTAAGAGCCCTGGGTGGCTGCCACGCACCTGTGGGGCCCTGAGACTCAGAAGCCAGTGGCCTTGACCAAAACCTGACACTTGGCCTCGTGACCCCAATGTGTCCTCAGATTGTGTTCATTCATACCCACCTTTGTTTCTGAATTTAGGTTTCGCCATGGAAATTTAAAATACCTTTGGAAGCGCCATACTGAAACATTCATCAAGAGTAGCGTGTTACAGAAACACCTTGGCGAGGATGAGTTAGACTGGAAAAAGCCCCAAAGACCCCCTGGCCTTGCTCCCCAGGACACAGGACTTGCTGAGTGGTGATGGCTGACACCGAACCCCACTAAACATGGGTTCGTGAGGGAGCTTTGTATTCTGGACATTCAGCAAAGTAGCAAAGCACTTGGCCCATGATCCAGATACCATGAACAAGGACTGAAAGACAAAAATGGCTTTTTTCCTGCATTATCTCCATGGCCCCACCCACTGCCACAGTTTGTAGTAAACTTCAAAGATCTTCAGCGTACAGGGCTATGGCTGTATCATCTCCAGCTGGCTTAAAGGTGTAGGCGAGGGTAGAGAGACACAGGTGTCTCCTGGTGGCACAGCAGGTTAAAGCACAGCTCTAAGAAGCTAAAGCCACTTCAGCGTGAGTTCAAACCCTGCCCACCCCGGAGGTGACCCACATGGCGCGGCAGACCTCTCCTGACCCGCCCGCTGCTCCCCTCAGCAGTGTACTTCGACGATCTGCCTATTCTGCTCCCCACTCTGTCTCTGGTGAATCCTCTGGCCATCCCTGCACCTCTGGCCTGTACCCCAGTTCTGTATGCAGAAATAAATAAATCTTTAAAAAAAGAAAAGAAAGACACGGGTGTCTCATGCACCCCTGGACAGAAATGTAAGGGAGCAAGTGTGCACTCACCCCAGCAAACCTGGGTGCTCTCGGCTACTCGTCCATGTGTGGGAGGTGGCCCTACCAGCTCCCGAGGCTGGAGTCCCAGCAGGATGGCGTGACAGCGTATGTGCCCGCGCACAGCCAGAGAGCGCTGTGCGTCCGCAGAACACGTGTCTAACACACCAACTCGCCAGCACGGCAGTTAAGCTGCTTGAGACTTTTCTATTACTTGGCTTCTTAAATTTACCTTTAAATGACTTTCTGTCATGGCAGTAAATGGAAAGTATCCTTTGTCATGAACAGAAACAGTTCTTGAAAATAAACACAATGAAAAAGGACAATTACAAGTCGGAGCTGAGGCCGTGACTGGCACAAGGCCCAGAGCCAGAGAGGGGAAACCCAGCAGGGGCGGCATCCCGCGCTCTGCAGCTTGCCCCTGACTGGAAAGATCCCAACAGCAAGCTAGAGTAGGTATCAGGTGCCCATGTACTGGCAAGAACTGAGCAGGGTGGACAGGACAAGGCGTCAGCTGCGGTGGGTGGGTCCACTGAGATGGAGTGGGCAGGAAAGTGTCCAGAATTCCAGGCAGAAGGAGGCCCACCCCAGTCAGAGAGGAGCTTAAGGAACCACTGCCCACTTTCAGGATAGTATCAGCCTGGTGTATTAGGTATTGAGAAACGAGTCAGAAAGGTCACCTGTTTCCAGCCAGCATTCAGCTCCAGGGCCTGGGTTCTTCTCCATTCACCGAGGACCCATTCAAAGTATGAAGTCAGAGACTTCATCCAGGGCCTTGCAGGGCTGGTCCCCACCCAAGGTCTCTCCACAGCCAAGCCCCCCAGATCCTCAGGCCAGGAAACACCCCAGTGCCATCCTCTCCTGCATCGGGGGCTGGCACCTGTGTGTCTGGCTTTGTTCAGCCCAGCTAGGACAGAATAGCCAGAAGCCTAGGACAGAAGGAGTCCCCAAGACCAACAGCAGCTCTCCTCAGTGGGTGTGATGACCGCGGCTCAGAGAGAAGATCCAGCTTTTAAATGAAACATTCCACTAGAAATGTTGCTGCTTCATGGGAAGGTCTTCCAGAAGCCACCTGCACAATTTCCCACCTCACCTGGAAATAATTCCCTCTCAGTGTACGAAATCGTGTTGGTGTATTGTGCTGGGGTTGGTGACGGATCATAAACATCGGAAATGGCATGAACCTGAAATTTAAACAAGTAAAAGATGAAGTCGGCCCAGCTCACGAGAGTGATTATATAAGCCAGGATTGTTGACCTATGACCTGAGACATTGCTGATGAGCCCTGGGGATCTCCCCAGGAGAGGAACGTGCTTGAGAATTAAAATCAAAAGTTGAATGTTAAGAACACACCAGAGCCCAGAGAGGTTTCCTGCCCACTGTTTGGCCCCCAGGCCTCCTGTTTGCACCAACAAAGCAACCGCTGAGCAGATCTGTGGCGACACTCACTGGCTCTGACTTAATACCCTTAAGAAAGCTTTTCATAGGATTAATCCTCACAGTGCCCCAGTGAAGTATAAGTATAATTATCTCCATTTTACAGATGAGGGAATCTGAAGTTCAGGCAGGGTAAATGGTTTAGCAAGGTCAGAGACGAGTGTTAATCATATGGTAATTAGCTTCAAGATTAAGGAGGAGTAGTTTGATATAAATGATATTTGACATAATACATGAGTTTAAACACTGTTGGCTCCAAGCAGCTGTGGCTGTGCAGAAAGCATTGCACCTGCTCAGAAGTTAACCCTGCAGAGCCTCCCACCCCAACCCAAACCTGAGGAGGGCAAGAGAGCACGGCCAGGTCCCCAGAGTAACACAAAAGTCCTTGAAGTCAATGACACTATTGGCTTGGCGATGGCAAAGCCAAGCCAATAGTAGATTCTACTCAGAAAGCAGAATCTGCTCTGTGCTTGGGGCATTGCCTGTGAGCATCTGCTCAGCAGGGTGCGGGAAGACCCCATGGGCAGCACTGTGGGCTGTGTCCTGTGCAGTCACCCAAGGCCGAGCGCTCACAAGCGCCCACACCAGCTGCAGTGCTCGACGTTGTTGTCCTGAAATGCTTAATTTTTCCACAAACTACGTAGTTTTGCTGCCGCTTGTTGCTGCAGCTCTTAGGAAAGAGCAGTGGTCTCCTGGATTTTTTTCCTTCCTACTTGATCAGCTGACCCTCACCTGTCCAGCTGGGCCTGCTCAATAGGATCCCCTGGGCTCCAGTTCTTTTCTTTCCAAGCCCCTTTCCGCTCTCCTTTCAAGGGAGTCCTGACCTGGGGCCCCTCCGTGTAGAGAGACGGCAGCAGAGTGAAGCAGCTAATCTACTGGGAGTCTTTAAACGCTGCCAACAGCCAGATAATTCCCAACCTGTGTCACCAGCTACGGAGTTCATCTGCGTCTTGAACTAGTTTATCTAAATACCTCCCAGAAGTCTCTCTCCCCTGGAAGGCCCGTGAGCACCTCAAACTCAATCCGTTCAAAACCACTCAGAGGAGTGCAGGTGGGCTGGAACGGGGTCCCCAGTCCCTGAGCGCCTTCTGTCATCTGGGCCCAGGCACTGGGTTCCTCCAGGTTCTCAGTTTCCTTAAAGGGCAGGTGGAGAATAAACAACGGAACCCACATAACCTGGCAGCTTGGGGGTTCGGGTGCGCTCATGTGACCCTGATGCCATGCAGAAGGCAGCACCGAACGCCAGCCTTTGTGAGTTCTCCGTTTACGAGCGGGTAAGGCACGCCTCGCTATCTGCTGTGTGCATGCCAGGAGCCTTGGTGGAATGGCCTTCGGCAGCTTCTGAAGAGAGTAAACCTGCATCATTGTGTGAATCCTGATGAGACTAGCAGAAAGCACTGATGGGACATTTCTTCTCTAAGAGCTTCAAGAGGACAGAGTTTGTCCAGATGAGGGTTGAGACCAGAACTAGCAGAGGCTAGTTAGCAAGTTGTCATTTGCAGGTAGAAATGTGGGACCCCCTCCAGTCCCCCCACCATGAAAAGTTGACATTTGTGAAGCCATTTTTTAGATGGAGCCTGTCAGCCACAGCAGAGATATTGCATCCCTGCCCTGTTTGAACTAGGTCAGAGACCTTTAAACCGGACCAAAGGTGACTGGGCTGGGTCAGAAGCAGTTTTAAGGAACCACCCAACGAGCAAGATCATGAGAACTGATGACTATAGACTGCGAGTGCGCTGAAGGCTGAGCTTGCAGGTGGGCGTCTGTTGTCTGCCCATCAAGAGGCCCAGTTCTCCAAGAATTGCTCAGTTCCCAGCTCTGCAACCCTTGAAGGAGCAGCCGTGCCTGGCCCGGTGACCTGCTGTCTGTGCTCTGAGGAGCGGGCAGGTGTGTGTGCAGGTGACTCCAGTTAAGCCAATCAGCCCTTCCCAGGCCTCTCTGGAGAGGACGCGCTCCAGGCAGGGGGTGGGCAGAGTGAGTTCAGGGACAGCTGACAGACCACCATGGGGCTGGGGGGAGGGCAGCCATTGAGAGCTGGACAGCGGCAAGCAGGTGGAAACAAAGCCCTTATGTAGGACAATCTCACGTCTGAGGACCCACCGGGAGGGTGAAGGGCCATCAAGGGCAGAGGGGGAGGTTGGAGAGAGGATGGGGCTGTGAGCCCTGCAGACTGGGGTGTTTTCTCTCTACAATGAGGAGCTGTGGGAAGGTGTCCAGAGAGGCATGACCGATGGGATTACGTCTGACAGACTAGCACCACTGGGAAATCCAGTGCATGGGTGGGCAAGGGTGGAGAGACGTGGGAGGTCCCCGGGGTGTCCAGGCAGCTGCATGGACCAGCTTTAGTGGTGAGTGAAGATGGAGCAGGCCCTAGTCGAGCCAGGCCCCCCATGAGGCTGGAAGGAAGGGGAGAGGCAGAGGGATTGTGGGAGGTGAGAAAGGAGGGGAGACTTGGAGACTTCCACTTGGGCATGTTAAGTTGGGGGTGCTGAAGTCCTGTGCAGGGGGAGAGTGGAAAGGCGGTGGGCTAGTCCTGCGGGTGGGGCAGGGCTGGAAGGCCCGGCGTTGTGTTGTGCTGGCCACATCAGTTCACCTGACCATTACCCTTTTTGTTTAAAACAGACAAAATCCCTTTCGTTGAAAAGTGAAAGGGCAGCTCCTATACATTAAGTGTGGGCGCTGTGCGGCTCGACGCTCCAAGCACTGAGGGGTGAGGTCGATTGCCCACCCGCTGTTTGAGGAACTCTTCCACCCCTCTCCCTTGCCCAAACCCAGAGGGGCCAGGGTTGCCACTGGCCAACCTACTCCTGCCCGGAGACCGCGCTCGCCCCTGGTGATTGGGCAGGGCTGTGCATGTGACTCCGGCTAAGCCTATCAGGGCACCAGCCAGCGCAGTGGCACCAGAGTGCAGTGTTAAAGCCTCAGGCCTGATGAGCCCCCCCCCCGGGGGCTCCCAGGAGGAGCCCAGCAAGGCCTGTGGCCCCCAAACATCCAAGGCCTGGTAGGAGGCAAGAATCAAGGAGGAAGTCAAAAGTGTTGAGACCCCAAAACCCAGAGCAAGCTGCCATAGGTGAGCCCCAGAAGGGTCCTTGAGGGCTGGTGATACGTTCCCGTGATGGTGGCAGTTGGTGTGGCGGATGGCGGGAATTGGAGAGGGCCTCACTCCGGCCTGGAATCTGAATTTTAAAAATAGCCGTGAAGGATATTTGGGAGGCAAATGGGGAAATTTGAAGACTTTATAGTAGATAATATTGGTGGGTGCTCAACTTCCTGTGTGTGCTGACAGCCTGCAGTTAGATGAGCAAGAACTTGAGAACTTGGTCCTTAGGGGACACACATTGTGATTTTTTTTTTAAAGATTTATTTGTGCCTACAGAACTGGGGTACAGGCCAGAGGTGCAGGGTGGTGAGAGGCTTCACCAGAGACAGAGTGGGGAGCAGAACAGGTAGATGTTCGAAGTACACTGCTGAGGGGAGCAGCAGGCAGGTCAGGAGAGGTCTGCCTTGCCATGTGGGTCACCTCCGGGGCAGGCAGGGCCCTGGGGATCAAACTCATGCTGCAGTGGCTTTAGCTTCTTAATGCTGTGCTCCAACCCGCTGCACCACCAGGGAGGGCCACATTGTGATGTTTACTGTAGTATTAGAGGTAAAGGCCCAAGGGCCTAAACCTCGTCAGTGGCTCAACAGTAGCAAAGTGAACACGCATTTACACATGTATTATATAGCTATCCATGTTTACATTATATTACATGTGGGTATATTATCTGTGAGAGGAGATGTGGCAAAATGCTGGTGGTAACATCTAGGTGAAGAGTATTTTAATGTTTTTCAACTTTTCTATAAGTTTAAATTTTCCTTAAAATGGGGAAAAATATAAATGATGGAGTAAATGGCAGGGGAAGGGGGTGTGGAAACAGCAACATTTTTAAGGAGGAAAATGGCCTAGTAGCTGGAGGGGAAAGTGAGGGGGACGGGGGACTTTCACACCAAACTCTAAGAAGCGTACGCTTCAACAGGCCTGTTAAAGGGAGCAGGCGATGATGTAAGAGTGGGGAGAGGGCCTCCCTGGTGGCGCAGCGGGTTAAAGCGCAGCACTGTGAAGCTGCAGCCACTGCAGAACGAGTTTGATCCCCCGCCAAGGAGGTGACCCATGTGGCATGGCAGACGGCTCCTGACCCGCCCGCTGCTCCCTTCAGCAGTGTATTTCAGTCCATCTGCCTGCTCTGCTCCCCACTCTGTCTCTGTGGATCCTCTAGCCCCCCACCCCTCACCTCAGGTCTTTACCCCAGTTCTTATATGCATAAATAAATACATCTTTTAAAAAACCATAGAAGGGCAGGGTGAGAGTGCAGGGCACAGTCCAGGGAGGCAGGGGTGCCCTGAACACAGGGAGTGCAGCCTTGGCCAGAGGGGGGACTGACTGGGGCTCTGGGTCGTGGGGTCATTCTGTCCTGGGGTCACTGGCCTGGTGACTCTGTTTTTTTCCCCCGAAAGGCAGGATCTGAGGCTCTCAGCCTGCGGCTGGAGGACACGTGGGAGGTCCCAGCAGCTGGGGCACCAGGCCAAGAAAAAACAGGGAAATTTGTTGTTTTGTGTTTAAGACCTGAATGGAGATTATTCAGCAGTTTAGGGAAGAAGCTAACAGAGGAGAGCTCACACTCCTCATACCCCTTCAATTATCTCTTCTCTGCGACAGGGGCGGATTGAACTGGGAGCTCTGAAAGGCCCCTTCAAACTCCTGTACACTTGGGGGCTCTTTAGGACGCAGGATGAAGACAGCTTACTGAATAGCAGGCTTGGGGGGGTTGAAGAATCCAGGACAGTCAGTAGAAACCACCTTGCCTCGTGGGTTTTCTAGTCTCAGATAAAGCCAGTATCTGCAGACGCTTGAAAGGCAGGCTGCATACGGCTTGGGGTGCCCCTGGGGTTGGGGTGCCCCTGGGGGAGCGAGGGGTGGCCCGAGGCCGCTGGGGCTCAGCTGCGCCTCGCCTCGGCAGGCGCGTTTGGGTGAGCTCAGCACAGGCCCCTTTGAGAATAAATTCTGCTCTCCCGGCTCTCGCTGGAGCTGGCATCGCACAGCGTGAAATGAAGCAGCACATTAATGTGATTAACACTGAATAAACCTCCGTGTGTGAGCAAATATAGCATGAAGTGGGTTCCGGAATTCTAAAATATCTATTATTAAAGACGGCCCGCAGGGCCGCGGTGGCCTCCGATGACAAGCCCTAGGCGGCTGCGGAATCCAGTATTCCCACGGCCCCTTCCCGAGCCCGGCGCGCGCTTCGACCCGGCTCCCTCCAGAGCCTCGGGGCCGCCGCCGCCTGCCGCCGGGCGGGAGACGCTGAGCGAGGCCAGCAGCAGGGTGTTCGTGCCACAGAGGCGGTGGCTGTGCCACCTCGGGCTCGGCGACCCGCAGGGCGCCGGGGGAGGGAAGGAGCCGGGGCCCAGAGCCGCCCCAGGGCCGGCGGCTGCCCGGGTCGGGTCGCGGCGGGCGGGCGCTCTGCGCAGATGGTCTCACTTAGTCTTGCTGACAGCCCCTGGCAGCGGGAGGATTAACCTCCAGAGGAAACTGAGGCCACGGAGATTAAACAGCTGGCCAAAGGTCACCCAGCAGAATCCGGATCCGAGCTCGGATCTGTCCAGAGGGCAGCCTGCGCGGGCCGGCTGCCCGCTGCCTTCAGAGGAGCCCCGCCCAGAGTGGACTTCTGGGACCCTCGCAGTCACTTGTCTGCCCGCGCCTAGCACCCCCGGGCTGAGCACAGGTGTCGGGGTACCCCACGTGGCAGGGCCTGGAGGACCCACAGCCGACTGATGAATGAGTGCAGATGTGAACTGCTGTCTTGTAGGGTCTTTCTCTTCAAATTGAAGATTTCCCCATAGCTTATGAATGTGCAATCTAATTAAGGCAAAAAGGCATCAGAGAATTGCGAGGCCTTTTCTTTATTGACTGTCAAGCCCAATCTGTAGGCTGTTTATGTGCCAAGGTCAGAGATCAGGCGTTAGCTGCTCTCCTTTCATTCATCCGGCAAAGCCTGGAAATAAAGGTCACTGGTGCAAAACTGACTGGCAGGTGGGGCAGGAGGCTGGGGACAGGGACTAGCGCAGGGCCAGGCTGCTCTGGCTCAGTCCTGCCCCTGTGCTGTGCTGACTTTCTGGACCCCAAGTTCCTGCACCCCAGTCAGTTGGCCTGTGGACGGAGCCCACCCAGATGGGGGAGGAGCCCTGACTCCTGGTTTTGTCTGTTGGGGAAGAGATAGGGATGGGCTTGAAACCTCCCAGATCAAAGGGATTCCTGTGAGGTGCCTCCGAGCCCACCCTGTCCACCAGCAGAGGTTGTGGGGAGGCAGGTGGGCCTACCGCACACCAGGCTGCACTGCAGAGACCCTGGGGGCAAGAGCCAGGAGGTAGGCACCCAAGAGGGAGGCAGACCCAGGAGTGGGGCTCAAGCCAGCCAGAGCGGGAAGGCCGAAGGCCTTCAGGACTAAACTTGACCTGAGACACAGCACCCTGACTGTGAACCCCTGAAAACACCTCACAGTCTCTGGAACTCAGAAAGTAGTTTTCCATGGCAGAATGTTCTCTGAATTTAACTCTACACTCACATTCACAAAGTAAAATAGCCCATTTAGGAAAAAGAAAAAAAATAAACCCCCAACCCACCCTGCTTTATTTCTTTAGGAAGCAGCCCAGGTTCCAGGTCTAGTTCAAGCAGGAAATGTCTCCTTTCCTGGTCTGATTCTGGCCAGGGTGGGGGGCAAAGTCCTCTTTCCTCTTTTCTATAGCAGGACAGGGGCCAGCTTGCACAGAGCTCCAGGGAGAAACAGCCACTGAGGAGCAGGCAGGATCCAGGTGTGCAGGTCCCTGAAAGTTCAGTCAGTGAATGAGGGGCAGTTGCTCTTGGCAGGCACTGGTACAGGAAGGTGGTTAAAAGGGATCCCAGGCCCTCCCTGGTGGAGCAGTGGGTTAAAGTGCACACTGCAAGCCAGCCACAGCCTCTTCAGTGCAAGTTCAACCCCAGGCCAGTCCCGGAGGTGACCCACATGGCCTGGCAGAGGTCTCCTGACCTGCCTGCTGCTCCCCTGTACTTCATCAGTCAGCCTGTTCTGCTCCCCACTCTGTCTCTGGTGAATCCTCTCACAGCTCCTGCAGCTCTGGCCTGCAACCCAGTTCTGTATGCACAAATAAATAAATCTTTAAAAAAAAAAAAAAAGGGATCCCAGAGACCCCCACACCAGCCATTTAACCATAATACAGTAAAGGCTATATCTACAGCAAGAATACATGTTTTAAATGGAGAAAGAAGGGGGTAACCCAAGATTTAAGGTTCTCCAAGCAGTTCTTATAACAGCAGCTTCAGCCTTACCCGGGTGATTGGTGAATGTCAAGTTCAATTGGTTGACTCACCCCAGACTCACTAAATCAGACACTTTGGGGCTGAGCAATCTGGGTTTGAGCGAGCCCTTGGGGCAATTGTGATGCAAGCTAAACTTGGAAAGTCATGCCGGCCGGCATGCCCCCTGCCACCAGCAGCCCATTGCTGCAAATAAAGTTTAATCAGAACAGAGCTATAGTCACTTATTTACATGTTTTGTGTGACTTTTCTATGAACCATCCAATAGTTAGAATTTAATCTTTTGGGGATAAGAACAAGCTCCGGATGTTGAAACTCACTGCAGCACAAAACTGCCCAGTGGCCACTGGAGAAAGCTGTCCTGACTTACCCTCTGTAATGCAGCATCCACACCCCCTGGGGTCGAGCTCTGCACCCAGTGACTTGCGTTCTGATACCTCCAGCACTCTGCCCAGGCTGGGATTCTGTTTATTGTCTATTCCTCCTACCAACATATACAAAAGCAAAGGTTTGGTTTGGTGCTTTGCTCTTTATATTATTTTTTTAAGATCTATTTATTTATACACATAAGAACTGGGGTACAGGCCAGAGGTGCAGTGGGTGAGAGGATTCACCAGAGACAGAGTGGGGAGCAGAACAGGCAGACTGATGATGCACACTGCTGTGGGGAGCTGCAGGAGGGTCAGGAGAGGTCTGCTGCACCATGTGGGTCACCTCCCTGGCCAGGGATTGAACTCATGCTGCAGTGGCTGACAACTGCTGCACCACCATGGAGGGTCCTGCTCTTTTCTTTTTAAAGATTTATTTATACATACAAGAGCTGGAGTACAGGCCAGAGGTGTGGGGCTCAAACTCATGCTGCAGTACTGCTGATAGTTTCATAGCACTGAGACTGAGCCCCATGCATCACCAGGAAGTCCCCCTTTGTTTTTTAAAAAAAATATTTATGGCCCTCCCTGGTGGCGCAGCTGGTTAAAGCACAGCACTGAGAAACTAAAGCCACTTCCGCATGAGTTCGATTCCCGCCTGCCCTGGAGGTGACCACATGGCATGGCAGACCTCTCCTGACCCGCCCGCTGCTCCCCTCAGCAGTGTACTTCATCGATCTGCCTGTTCTGCTCCCCACTCTGTCTCTGGTGAAGCCTCTCACCACCCCGAGCCTCTGGCCTGTACCCCAGTTCTGTATGCACAAATAAATAAATCTTTAAAAAAATATATTTATTCATGCATATAGAACTGGAGTACAGGCCAGAGGCAAGGGCAGCAAAAGGATTCACCAGAGACAGAGTGGAGTTACCAGAGAACAGGCAGATTGATGAGGTACACTGCTGAGGGGAGTAGCGGGCGGGTCAGGAGAGGTCTGCCGCGCCCTGTGGGTCACCTCCGGAGGCAGGGATCGAACTCATGCTGAAGCAGCAGCAGCCAGCTTGCAGTGCTGCACTCCAACCCATTGCGCCACCAGAGAGGGCCCTGTTATTTCTTTTTAAGCCATCCTTCTCACGTCTTTCTGACTGAAAGCCTGCATGGTTGTCTCTGGAAGGCTCCTGGAGGGTCCTCTCACGCTATCATGAGAAAGTAGCTGCTTGCCAGCTCAGGTCATTACTACACAGAGAAGATGGGACACACGCCAAACCATGTAACAAGTACATGGCTGTGCTTGCTAAGTTACCTGTCCGAGCACTCCAGGTAGAAACAGTGCAAAGGTCTTGAGGTGGGAGTGGGCAGGTGTGCTGCTGGGGGAGCTGCAGGCAGGGCAGGAGAGAGAAGTCCAAGGTTTTCTGTCTAAATCACAAACCCAGGAAGTGACATTTGCTAAAATGGGAGGTGGGGTGGGGGCTGGTGGGGAGGAAAACAGGTTTGGGATGTGTTAAGTTACCGAGTTATCTCCAGGTAACATAATAGATAAGGAAATGAAGTTGCCAAGATTATGAGTCCCTGTACCTCAGAACGAGAGTGTGGGAGGGCTGGGATTGGGACCCGAGGCTCCTGGGCCTGAGCTGTGCTGGTGAGTGTGAAGATTCCTGAGAGGACTTGTCTGAGATTGGAAAATTTGAGATTGATTTTAAAAAGGTGAACTCGCACTCTTCCCACTCCAACTCTGGAATCCCAGGGCCGAGAAGGCCCCGCTGTGGCGGGCTGATTTGTGCAGGGTGCATTTGGGCATGTGACAGGCAGCACCGGGGCTGCAGCCCTGGCCTCAGTGAGGCTGCCGGCAAATCAGGGTCCACCTCTGGCGAGGCCGCCACTGGGAGCCCAAGCACTGCAATTCCAAGTTAGAATTGTGGGCTACGAGCAGTTCTTCCTATTTTCTGAGATTTGCTTACTTAGAAAGCATTCACAAAGGCCACACCGGACTGGACGTGCTGCGTGGAGGCAGCCACCCAGCACGCGGGCCGACGGGGTTGGCCACTGCAGGCGCCGTCCCTGCTCTGGGCTCCAAGCCAGCGTTCTGTTTTATTACTTTTTAAAAAGTTTTATTTATTCATGCCTACAGGAACTGGGTACAGGCCAGAGGTGCAGGATGGGAGGATACAGCGGGGAGCAGAACAGGCAGATGTGCTGAAATCCACTGCAGAGGGGAGCAGCAGAGGCGGGTCAGGAGAGGTCTGCTGCGCCCTGCGGGCCAGCTCCCTGGCTGGGATTAGAACTCATGCTGCAGGGTCTGGTGATAGCTTCCTAGGGCTGAGACTTAACCCTTTGGGCCACCACGCAGCCCCCCCAAACCAGCCTGCATTTTAGCAAAATGCCCTCGTAATTTCAGAAGCCTTGGCCTTGAGCAGAGATTGAGAAGCTTTTTCTGTTACAGTTTAGGTGCTGCCAGCCTGTTATAACAACTCAGCGCTGCTGAGTACAAAAGCTGCCACGGTTTGGAGAAATAAGTGGGCTGTGTCCAAAGGATATTTTACTTATGAACATCAGAATCAGAATTTTACATGCTTTTCATGTGTCATGAGTTAATGTCCTTTTCCTTTAGGCCTGTCTTCTGACTTGCCTGTATGGGCTGTGCATCCCCAAGTCTTCTAGCCTGACTCCCCCTCTTTGTACTTTATGCGCATGAGGCTCTGAGGCTCTGATTCCTTTCCTCTGTTACCTGACTCTGATGGCGGCTTATTTAAAGCAAACACAAAAATTCAACAGAAAAGCTGAAATGCAAACAAACAAACAAACAAAAAAAACACCCCAAAACATTTTGCCAGTTTCCACAAATAAGAAGGGGTGGGGGGACTTGGTACATTTAAGTGGAATTGAGAAGGCAGAAGAGAATTCGTCTATTTGTCTAGCCCACACTTTAGCTGCTGGGAAGTAGGAATAGCACTCCCACTCGGAGAAAAAAAAAAACACTGAAAAAGAAGTTACATTTGGGGAGGGAGCTGCAGAGGAACTCAGAGAAGGGAGGTGCATCCAGAATAAGATTATTCCAGCAGCAGTGGGCTGTGAGGAAGAATGCAGGACTTGATAAAGAAAAGTGTGTCAAGGAGAGTTGCTTAAGAGGAAATGACAAGCCCAGAGACAGCAGAGGGATGGCAAGGCTCACAAAGGCTGAGATCGGAATTTTAAAAATCTGTCAGTGCTTTCATGGTAACCAGAAGCTTCCATTTTGTCAGGAATGAAGAACTTTCACACTGACAAAAGGCCCCCTGCACACCAGACCTGGTCACCGGGCTTTCTCCTCATAACTTCAGTTTTCCTTAAAGCCAGTTGCGCAATTAGGAGGCACTTTTAGACGGGAAGCCGAGAGTGAGAGGGGGTGGTCATCACAGGGCCCCCAGAACTCCTGCTCTCAACCTACCGGTTAGCAAGATGCCCACGCAGCCAGCTGAGGAAAGTTCTGCCTGTAACTGTCCCATGCCGTCCTGCCTAGAGTAACCTCCTTGTGAAGTGTCTCATTTCTTCACACCACTAAAACTCTCAATTCTCGGGGGAGGGGTGAACATACACAGCCCTGGTGACAGCCACCCCATACCTGTAATGCTGTCATTTATAAACATACCAAGCATGTCTTCTCTCATGAAGAAAAAGAGCACTGCTGAAAGACAGTATGTCAGCAGCTTGGTTTGCAGTCAAACTGGGTGCTGTGTCAAATTAACCTAACAACTGGTGTGGCCATTTACTCAGGGATTACTACTTATCTAAATATGTTCCTATCTGTAATAAGTAAGAGACAATATGATATCTAGTACCTATAGGTGTATAAATATATAACATTATCTTAACTAATCTCCCAACAATTTTGTGAGATTTATTTTTTAAAAGACTTCACTTATGTAGTAAAAGCTAGGGTGCAGGCCAGAGATGTGGAGGGGTAAGAGTATTCACCAGAGACAGAGTGGGGAGCAGAACAGGCAGACTGACTGAAATACACTGCTGAGGGGAGCAACAGGCGAGACAGGACATAGGAAGAGGTCTGCTGCACCCTGTGGGTCACCTCCCAGGCTGGGGCTCTAACATGAACTCATGCTGCAGTAGCTGCTGACAGCTTGAAAGTGCTGAGACTTAACCCCTTGCGCCACCAGGAAAGTCCAATCTTGTGAGGTTTTATTATTTTTTAAAGACTTATTTACTGATGTATACAAGAACTGGGGCACAGGCCAGAGGTGCGGAGGGGGTGTGTGTGTCTATGTGAGAGAGGTTTCTCTAGAGACAGACTAGGAAACGGAACAGGCAGTTCTAATGAAATTCATGCTGAGGGGAGCAGTAGGCAGGTCAGGAGAGGTCTGCTGTGCCCTGTGGGCCAGCTCTCGGCAGGAATTGAACTCATGCTACAGTGGCTGTGGATAGCTTCATAGTGCTGCGTTTTAACTTGTTGTCCCACCAGGGAGGGCCCATCAATCCTATGAGATTTTAATACCACTTTATGGATAGTGAAGCTGGGGCTTAGAGAAAAGTATCTTGCTTCAGGCGACACAGGGCCAGGAAGAAACCAAGTGTCAGTAGGAAATCTGTCCTCTCAGCCACCACACAGCAGGCTTTTATAAGAGGACTATAGGAGAAGTAGGGAAATCATGTGAGTTGACCATGAGGTTTTTGTTGGGGAGGAGATGGTAGATGTTAAGGAACATTCGAGAGGAGGCTTTACAATACCCAGAAGAGGAAAGGGGCATTAGCCTATTCAGAACCCCTTTCCTAAGAGTACCCTGAAATGAACAACCAACCAACCAAAGACCAGGTGGCGGGTCCCAAACCCAGTAAGAAAACGGTGACACACTCAGTGCCCCCTGGGAGAGGTCAAATGCACAGCACACATTTCAGGCCCTAAGTTGTACTGAAATACAGGATTCTGCTTAATTTTAGTCCAGACTGACCCAAGGCCCAATATAATATCTAATCCTTTTAAAGCACATTAACCTCTCAAGCCCCAAAGAGCACACCCTGGGGGACACCAGGGCCAGCCTAGGGTGTGTCTAGTCAGTTCTTTGGTCCTCTCTGTGACAATGAACATGAACCTGGTGAATCTGTCACACACTCCCCTGAAGGCAGGAAGGACCAAGTGATCAATACGCACATCTTCTGGTTAGGACCCTGGTTGGGGCTTCCACAGCAGGTAAGAAGTGGGCCTTTTCAAGGCAAGGCACCATTTGCCAGTCTATGACAAGTACAGTCTGTGATGCCACGTAATCAAACATATTTTTTAAACAATTAGGCTCATGACTCAAGGTTAAATCACATTGTAAGAGGAACCACCTGACAACAGAAATTTCTTTTGAAATTAGCCATCTTTCTTTGGCAGAGAGAGAAAACTCTTTGTCTATGTTTTTCTGCCTGTTGATATTTGATGTTTTTATTTATATGAGGTTTATAAATAGAAGCACCCAATCTCTGTAGTAAGCAAATTCACTAGATTCCTAGGCGCAATTTCTTTGGGGAGGTGTGTGTTAAATCTGGAGTAGGGCTGTGAGACCAGTGTCCTCCTAAATTCTTAGCCACACAATGAGAAACTAGGGAAAGTGAAACTAACCACTTTGTCTTTCCCTGTGTTCAATGATTAAATGCTGGAATCCAAAAGAACTACGGAAATCTAATCCAAATCCCTTCCACAGCTCGGGTTGGTGAAGCTTGAAAAGGTTGAGGAACAGGCCCATGGAGCTTGTCTGTCCGGTGTTCTTTCTCCTTAAACCTTCTCTCCTGTAAGGAACTCCAGTGTCATTTTAAGGTGTTACTTTTTTGATCAGTCACCAGAACCAAGAAGCTGGTCTCACCTGCTTTTTTAGTATTAGAGTGGAAGCCAGGCCCCATCTTGTCTTCCCCATCTCTCTACCTCCACTCGCTCTCCCTCACGTTTGCCTTCAAACTCTATTACCTTTGGCAATACTGACACAGCCCTGAATTTCCTAGGTTTGCTGGGATCTGGAGCAAGGTGGCTCTTGTTGGTTTAACGCGTCTGTCCCACAATGCTTGAGCTGGTCCCCAAGGGTTTGGAACACAGGCCTCAAAACCAGCAAACTGCCATCCTTTGCCCTCTGGCAGGTCTGCGTTCCCTTACTGTGTGGAAGAATTAGGAAGCCGCAGGAAACAGAGGCAGAGACTCCACTCGATGGGCTTGCCGTCCCTTGGAGAGGTTCCAGGCTGTTGTTCAATGTCTGAAATTTTCCCTCGTGACTTGCCTGCGTCCTTGCGTCATCTCCAGACATTTGGTCAAGGAAGTCACCAGAGGAAAACTAAAAGTTATGTATTTGTACCGAAGTCGGTGTCCCAGCTCACGGGGCGCCTAGGCACCTGTGGAGAGCGCGCAGGATGAGGCGTGTGGGGGCCTCAGGGCGCCCTGCTTGCTGCGGGGGTGACTGTGCTCAAGGGCTCCCTCACCCATGTTTCTCACTCCGCAGATGACTGTAGGGCTGGCCTGTTTTTCCTTCTAGCACTTACCCTCAGACTCCCCTTAAGTACCCAGGAGGGCCGTGTTTTTAATCGGAGGTAGAAATGGAAGCTCCCCCAGGGTGCCCGGGAAGCGTCCCTGTGGGGCGGCGCCCCCCCTTCCGGAGGGCCGCATCCTGGTGGGGGTGGGGGCTCGGCTTTGATCCCAGGGCACCTTTTGTCCCTGGAGACGCCCAGCCAAGCAGGTACGTGGAGCGGGGCGCTGCCCTCTCCGGGGCGGCCGGCGTGGGCTCTGGGCGCGGGAGGGTCACGCTGGAGTGGCGGGGCGGCCGGCGCGGGTGGGCACAGGAACTCACTACCGGGGCGTCTCCGGGGAAGTTCGGGCGGGGTCCGCCGGCTCTCGCGCTTTTCTTCCTCTAAAATCCACGCCGAGCAACCCCACTTCTCACCCAAACTCGCGGAGACGCGGGGCTCGGCGGGCGCGGGCCTAGCGCGGGAAGTTCTTGGGGTACAGCTGGAAGAGCTTGCCGTCCTGGGTGGGCTCGAAGCCGTACTTGTCCAGGCGCTCGGGGTCGAACGCGCCGTCCCGGACGTCTCGCGCGATGGCGGGCGCCGCCGCCTCCTGGAAGAGCCGCGCGGCCGTCAGGGGCGCGTCCTCGCCCTCGGGCGC
>NW_004567139.1:70745-140427 GCF_000260355.1 Condylura cristata
GGAGAGGGGCGCCCCCTCAGCTGGAGGCCCGGTAGCCTCCCGGGCGCCCCCGAGAGCCGGCCCGCCCTCCCTCCGTGACAGGTGGGCCTGGAGTTGGGGAAAGTTTGGAGCCGGCTGGAGGCGAGGGGTGTCGGGACCAGGCCCCATTCGTCCTGCTTCCCGGCGGTGGGCTCCGGGGAGGATCCCGCTCCAGGCCCCGCGGGAATGAGACAGAGTGGATGTTTCCTTAACATGAGTTGACATTAAATGGAATAACCGCTGGGGCGTCATTTTCCGGGCTCGGCCTGGGGATGGAGGTTTGGGAAATGCTCGGAGAAACCCCTGGGTTGAGGGAGGCAGCCACCTCTGCCATTCCGGCCTCGATCGGGGCAGGGTGAGACGCCAGCAAGGCCACGATGGGGAAACTCACTCTCTTTCAGTCTCCTTTTTTCTTTCACCGAGAATTTTCCGATTCCCTTGCTAACCTGCACTTGTATGTGTGGGTGAAACTTTGTCACCCTCTCATTCCCCTTTGCCCCAGGCTCTTAATCCAGGAAGGGAAATGAAACTGGAAGACTTGGAGGGTTGTTACTGGAAATTGTGGAGTTGTTAGATAGCAGAGGACAATGTTTAACTCGTGTTTTCCGTCAACTTTCAAATCCTGCCAATCAGGCCAATAACGAGTGTGTTCGCAGGGGTTCCATATAATGGTGTATGCTCCTTTTTCACTTTTAGTATTCAAGAGCGATTTCCAGTGGGTTCTGCCAGAGTTGATAGCTTGCAAAAGATGGACATTTTTTTTTTTTTTTTTGCTGAAATAAGCCTGTGCATTAGTTGGTTATGGAATGAGTTTAAAAATGGTGTCCTTCTGCCCCTCCCTGCTTGGAAGGAGTGCTAGAAGCAGTCTAGAGTCTAGAGAACCTACTGCTCAGGGAGTGGTCACAAACAGATTTTGTGAAGAGAGGCTTATGGAGCTGTATTAATTTCCTCAGTGACGGCTTTACCATGGTTTTCTGTTAAATTTAAAATAATTGCTTTTATCGTGAGCTGCTGTGAGTCCTCCAGAGGAAGAAACTATATGGTGTTATTTGAAATTATCTGTAGCTTCGGATTCATACCATGTTATTTTGAATTTGCTGATGATTTACATTTTTAGTTTAAGAACTAGTTTCTGTCTGTTGGGAGACAAATATCCAGCTAGATTCAAAGGTTGACAGAATTTTCTTGTTTTGCAAACTAGCCCTTTGTTGGGTTTTTCCCCTCACTCAGGGTTTAAAGAGATTAAATGAAGGGTTTGATGTTTTTGTTGTTGTTGTTGTTAAAATCAAATCAGAATAAGGTTAGAATAAGTGGCTGTCCTAGAAGAGACTTCTGAGCCACTTTGTAACTTTAAGTGTGTAACTAGTTCATACATTTTAAGTTGTTCTCTATCCCTTGTATGCTGTATTTACTTGGGATTTACCTGTATGTGAACGTTCAGTGAAGTAATGTTATATCTAAAAACTTGCCTTGGTGGCGCAATGGGTTAGAACACAACACAGCACTGCATGCAAGCTAGCCTCAGCCGCCTCAGTGCAAGTTCAATCCCCACCATCACCCACATGGCTCAGCAGACCTCTCCTGACCCACCCGCTGCTCCCCTTAACAGTGTACTTCATCCATCTGCCTATTCTGCTCCCCACTCTGTCTCTGGTGACTCCCCTCACCTCTGGCCTGCACCCGGGTTCTGTGTGCATACATAAAGAAATCTTCAAAAAACAAAGCAAACTTGGCTTCTTGAGTTTTAGCTTTCATGGCCTTACAGTCTCCTTTTTTTTTTTTTCCCTTAGAAATGATGGAAGAATTGCATAGCCTGGACCCACGACGGCAGGAATTATTAGAGGCCAGGTTTACTGGAGTTGGTGTTAGTAAGGTGAGTAAAATCTTGATAATGAATACTGTTTATAGTCACATTTAAATACATTTACAAAAACAGTTGAGCAATTTGGGGTAGACCATACTGATTGATTGCAGGGGGAGAATTTGGGCTCATGGTTCCAGTGTACTTTTAAATCTTACCTGTCGCTCCAGTAATCATTTAACAGCATGTTTGAAGGTTTTCTGTGTAGGTGTCTACGCTTCTTTCCCCACACACCTTAATATGGGAGCGGATTCCCATGAATTTTGCTGTAAGAATTCTAAGGGGATGTCTGTTTAGATTTTATGCCCCATTTTGTCAAAACTTAACCATAGAAAACTATTAAGGAGAAGATATTGACACAGCCTTATTACGCTGCATTTTTTTTTACATAGTGATATGATAGAGTTTTGAAAATATTCTTCTGCTTAGTCTTGGTTCTGTTGATCTGCAGCTTGGCAAATTTCTCTTGGTTACACCCCAGACTGCTTTCTCTTCTTATTTTACCTTGTGTGTTTATGGTGGGAGCATCAAACAACATCAAGCGTTGAACACTGTTACTGCTTCTTGTGTGGCCTTCAGTACCTTCTACTCCACCTCTTAAGAGATGATTTTAGTGCAGTAAGACATTTCTGACTTAATACAATATGTAAAATAAAGCCATACTGTTTTATTTAAACATTTAAAAAGATTGTTGGATTACTTAAGCTTGAGACTTATGAATTGTTGGTCTTAGAATTCATGAGATATATTTCTTTCTGTACTGTTCAAGAAATCTTGTGTTTTGTGGTGACCTGGATGTTAGTCTCATGCTTTGGCAGTCTCATGTTTTGGTTAATTACTTGTTAGGTTTAGTTGGAAAACTAGCTCTTTTGATGGGTCTCATAATTTTGGTAAGTTGGAATAACTGTTTTGTTCAGTCAACAAATACTAAATATCTACTACAGGGTGTTAGGGCTGACACCTTTAGCATAGTGCCTCCCATCCCTCATTGGAGAGGGCCAGAGAGAGGACTCTGATGAGTGTTGTATTAGAACTGTGACATGGTGTGAAGGGAACCCAAAATTTGCTGTACATTTTGAAGGTCTTGTTTTCTTTCAGCCACCTTAATTAAATTTTGTGACACCCAGGGGAGGCTGTGCTCTACTGATTGTTGTTGCATACTGAAATTATACTTGCAAATGTAAATTCTCTGATCTAAGTGAAGTAGCTAGAAGTGAGCAGTATATTTGAGTACAGATTGATATCTGATTGAGTTGATTACCTGATAATAACCTTTGATATGTCTTTTTGAGAATTTATCAGAAGGCTCATATCTAACTCGTTCAAATGCTCACTTACAGGGTAGAAGCAAGTATTCAAATTGTATTCTGTTAGACTTTTCAGTTTTCATTGTTAGGATGCTTTTCTTTTCTGCTTTAGATTCTTATTGTACATCCACTATATATTTTACATGGGCTAGAGTATAAGTGATGAGAATGAATGACATTGTGACATAGTTGTCCAGACCCATTTTAAAATCATTTAACTAAGGTGTCAGAAATCTTTACTGCAGTATTTAGTCCGTTTAATTAGAAGTTCTACCTTTTATAAGTATACAGAGAAAGAAATTCATGTATATTTGTATGTCTTTATGCCATTAATTGTGTGTTATTCTGATGTTTCCAATTGTAATACTGATATGTTGATTATAATGCACATGCTATTTTAGGGTTAGAAAGAGAGTGTTGTTTTTTCCTGTAGAAAAGAAACTTGGGGAGAAAAAGCAAGTAAATTATTCTGTACTTAGTAGAGTTAGGAAAAAGAAAATCCCCATTTTGTTTTTTACTTGTAAGCCTATATCTTCTAGATCACTGATTCTAGATCACTGATTTGAAATAGGAATGGGGAAGGATCTTACTACTAAGAGAAAAGGTGCTTTAGGAAAAACTCCAGTTCCTTGCTTTGAATTTGCACTATGGGTTATCATTTTTCAAGGGGATGGCACTGTGTTGATGATAGCTTTCAGTTTTGCGAAGATCAAGAGAGGTTTCAGCTCTTGCTGGAGTGTGGCGAGCAGTGACTTTTTGTGATGGTGCCATCTAGTGGGGTTGGTGCAGCATCATGCACTGTCTCTTGAGTTCCTCTGACCAGAACATTTTCAGTACTTTTTGATGTCCATAGAAGGAAGAAAGTCATTCCACTGTGGATTCTTTCTTAGTGGACAAGAGTGTTTTAAGTACTTGCAGTTTCTGAACTTCCTGGTTCCTGTAGATTTTCCATCACATTACTTCAGGTTTTTTATACCTGCGAATGAGGTATATGTCACAAAATTTAGTTTAAAACAAAATGATCAAGTGTTACTTACATTTAATTTGCACTATTTGTTTAGGTTTTTATTTGTAGATTTTTATTTTCTTGCACATTTGCTTATATACATTGTTCTCCCCCCCCTTTTTTTTTAAGATTTCTTTATTTATGCATACAGAACTGGGGTACAGCCCAGAGGTACAGGGGCGATGAGAGGAGTCACCAGAGACAGAGTGGGGAGCAGAACAGGAAGATCGATGACGTACACTGCTGAGGGGAGCAGCGGGTGGGACAGCAGAGGTCTGCTGCGCTGTGTGGGTCAGCTCCCGGGGCAGGGGATCGAACTCGCACTGAGGTGGCTGTGGCCAGCTTGCAGTGCTGCGTCCTAACCCATTGCACCATCAGGGAGGCCTGCATTGTTTCCCTTTTGTTAGCACGTGCTATTTAGAATCCTTGGTAAAGCAAAAATCATTTACTTTGAATTTTGGGATTCACTGTGTGACTTTTTGTTTAATAGATTGATGTTTTCTTGTCACTTGAGAACTTATGATAGAGGAACGTGTCCTGATGTGCACTGAGGAGCTGTGTGTGACCGGCTTTCTTCCTCTAGGTTAGCTGCTAATTTTTAGGATCTATAACCAGTTATCATCTTAGCATTTTTAAGGTATTAATGTTAAGTTGGGTTGCTCATCTTCTAGTTTCTTGTTGTTCTGATATGTGAACTTTAAGATCTTTTTCTTTAGCCCTGGATAGTGTGTTTCTAGCCATGTGAAACTGTACTATCTTTTCATTGAGGACCTATTTCTGTTTAGACTCCCTAATCTGTTCTCCCTTAACAAGCTAAGTATAGGTAGTCTCTGTGATTCTGGCTATTGTAAGTAGGTAAACTTCTACCCTTGCATAGCACTGTTACCTGTCCCTAGTTGAATTTTAATGCTGTCAATAGTATAATAATAATTACTTACAATATGTCAGGTACTGCTACAAGTATAGTAAAAGGTGAAATTAGATTTTTCATATCAAGGATACCAGTCTTAATAAATCTCCATTCTCTTTTTATAAGACATATTGATTGTCCATTGTTTTGCTAACCAAGAATTAATTTATGACCACTTATACTTGCAATTATATAAACTATTACAAAATTGTATAACCTAGTGGAATGATTGCAAAATAAAGGAGCTGTTGAGTCTATGAAAACTTAACTGCCTTGGAAAGACTGAATATGCGTAAGGAATATTTAAAAGTCTTAGATCCTTGGCAAATACCTTTTAAGTTCATGATTTGCTTTTTTTAAAGAAAGTAAAACTGGGCCCTCCCTGGTGGTACAGTGGTTTAAAACACAACGTTATGAAGCTATATGCAGCACTATAGTATGAGTTCAGTCCCTGACCAGGGAGCTGACCCACACAGTACAGCAGACTTCTCCTGTCTTGCCCGCTGCTACCCTCAGCAGTGTATTTCAGTGCATCTGTCTGTTCTGTTCTCTACTCTGTCTCTGGTGAATCCTCTCACCCCCTACACACCTCTGGTCTGTACCCCAGTTCTGTAGGCATAAATAAATGTCTTTAAAAAAAAAAGAAAGTGAAACTGGAAATTGGAGGGTGCAGAGGAGGTGTGGTCTGTGAGAAAGTGTGGAGCTGTAGTCAGCAGATCTGTAACTCAAAAGGCCAGCGACAAAAGACTGGTAACAGAATATACGGTTATATGTTTAAGTGAAAGAACATTTTTATATGGTACTCCTCTAAGCTACTCTTCTGATTTTGCTGGTATTGAATAAACAGGATTTTGCAGTATACTGATATTACAAAAATGAGAAAAAGTGGGACTGTCTGTTAGGGACAGTAAGGACCTTCATTTTACCACACAAGACTGTACATGTATCTGTCTATATATATTATACACACACACACAGATGTCTTCTTAAAGAACAATCTCTTTCCTTCCCTTATAAGTTTATAAGGGAAGAAATTTGAAAAGAAGTTTAAGCAACTTACTTGGTTCTCTTTTGTCATATAATGAATTGCAGCAATTAAGTTTCAGTTATATATATGTTGTGTAAACTGTTTCATATGCCATTCTCAGTAGTGAAAAAATGTTTGGATATTTTACATTTAATACATAATTAGATAATGCTCAAGAAGCACAAATGCTGAAAAATTGTGTACACTTACACTGTTAAATTTGAAGGAACTGTTGATAAATTTATTAGTGTGCTTACCTTTATTTTGTCTTTAGCATTTATTTGATTCTTCTCTCATTTCATATGTAATCAAATAGTAGTTCATGTCTTTTCTTTCTTTGAAATTTCTCAAGCATTTTATGTGTGACTGTTACTCTTGCCTTAATCCAGACCTTTCTCATTCATATTGTAATAGGTAGTCCCTCCAGTCCCATTCATCTTTCTCTAAACTGCCACTGGTTGTATTTGTAAAATTGACAATATTTTTGTGTTTTCCCCTTGCTTTAAAGGCTCCTGTTGCCTACTAGACAAAAAAGCTTCCTAGCTCTAACTTTTGGACCTCATGGCCAGTTGTATTCTACCCTGCTTTGCTCTGCTACTTTAAGCTACGACTGACGGACACTCTCATGAGAGCCCGAGGAGACTTGTGCTATCTCCTTTAACTTTCCTCTTCTATTTGCTTTATGCACTTTCAGCTACCTTTTCAAGGTGTATCTTCTTTAGGACTTTTCCATATACCTCCAGCAGTCTCTCTTATCAATGCTATCTGATTAACACTTGCTAACCTACTTTTTTTTTTTAAAGATTTATTTATTCATACAGAACTGGGGTACAGGCCAGAGATGTGGAGGGCGAGAGGATTCCCCAGAGACAGAATGGGGAGCAGGACAGGCAGAGTGACGAAGTACACTGCTGAGGGGAGCAGTGGGCGGGTCAGGAGAGGTCTGCCGCGCCCTGTGGGTCACCTCCAGGGCCGGGATCGAACTCGTGCTGAAGTGGCTTTAGCTTCTTAGTGCTGTGCTTTAACCCGCTGCGCCACCAGGGAGGGCCCTAACCTACTTTTAATACAACATGGTACCATGCTTTCCCTGTTAGTCTCCTTGAGAACTTGGGTCATCTCTTCACCTCTGACTTTAAATGCTCAGTGCATTATAAAAAGTGAATATATTTTTGTTGTATTAGAAAAGTGTATTGAGAAGATGAAAGTAGAATGAATTAGTTGTCCCCATATCATTTAATCTTGGTAACTATAATTCATTCTACTCTTAAAGTTAATCTCAAAACTTGTTGTCTTTTAGTTGGAAGATTTAGTTAATTTACATTGAATGCAATGGCGTATTTGGGATTAAGTCTTATGTTTCTTTTAAAATATATCTTATGCTTTTACCTTCTTTTGGATTTTTTTTTCATTATGGATAAGTTCTCTATTATGAGAAATAAAAATTTCCATACTTTGTCTTTTTCCTTTCTTGCCTTCAGATTTTTGTCAATTATATTATTTGAAATGTTTTTATTTAAATATTTATTTGTTTATGCATATAAGAACTGGGGTACAGACCAGAGGCATGGGAGGTGAGAGAATTCACCAGAGACAAGAGTGGGTAGCAGAACAGGTGGACTGACTGAAATACAGTGCTGAGGGGAGCAGTGGGGAGACAGGAGAGGTCTGCTGTGCCATGTCGGTCAGCTCCCTGCTGCAGTGGCTATAGATGGCTTCAAAGTGCTGTTCTTTAATAACCCTTGAACCACCAGGGAGGGCCCTGAAATGGTTGTTTGTTTTTAACATGCCATTTCCCCTTCATCTAGTTCGAAAACTATATACTCTTCCTATTTTGCTGGTTACCACAGAAATTATAAATGTATCCTTTTTTTTTTTTTAAAGATTTATTTATTTGTGCATACAGAACTGGGGTACAGGCCAGAGGCTCAGGGGCGGTGAGAGGCTTCACCAGAGACAGAGTGGGGAGCAGAACAGGCAGATCGACGAAGTACACTGCTGAGGGGAGCAGTGGGCGGGTCAGGAGAGGTCTGCGGCGCCATGTGGTCACCTCCGGGGCAGGCGGGAATCGAACTCATGCGGAAGCGGCTTTAGATTCTCAGTGCTGTGCTTTAACCCGCTGCGCCACCAGGGAGGGCCCCTAAATGTATCCTTAACAAAGATTAATGTCCATATTTTTGCACTCTTAGTCAATTTAAGAGCCTTGAATATTTAACTTCACTTATTCTTTTCCCAATTCACATACTGTTTTTGTGCTATATTTAATTGTAATATGTATGCTTAATTAATAGACTTAAGTTTTTAGAGTAAAGTGTACAGAAAATTGAGCAGAACAATAGAGTTCTCCAGATGCTTATTACCCCTACCTCCAGTTTCTCCTGCTGTTAACATCTTGCATTAGTATAGATTTATTATAACAGGTGAAACAGTATTGATACTTTATTAACTAAGATTTACAGTACAATTTCATGAATTTGGGTAAATGCACAGTGTCATGTGTCATTGTGTGTGTGTGTGTGTACGTTCACACATACACACAATTTTTAAAGAGTCTACCGGTTATTATCACAAGATCATTATTCATTTAGCACACCTACATATTTATCATTTTATTTGGTTTTCATTCCTTTTTGCATTTCTGCACTCCTATCTGGAATACTGTTTCTTTTACCTGAAATATAGTCTTTGGAATTGCTCTATTGTTGGTCTTCCAGTGATTATTGACCCATTTTATCTACTTAAAAATCTTTAAAAAGTTTTCTTAAAGATGTATTTATTTATGCATACAAGAGTGGGGGTGTAGCCAGAATGGGGCAGAAGGGCTAGAAGATTCACTAGAGACAGAATGGGGAGAGAAAAAGTAGAACCACTCAAGTACTCTTTGCTGAAGGGAACATCTGGTGACAGCAGAGGTCGCTGTGCCCTGTGAGTCAGTGATCAGACTTTGCTACTGACAGCTTCATAGTGCTGTGACTTAACCCTTGCACCACCAGGGAGGCCCTTAAATTTTTTTAAAAATGAAATTAACACTGATTAAAAATATACATAGGTCAAGTATAGATAGCATTTTGTTTGACATTTATATATGCTACACTTTGATCTCTACCAAAAGCCAATTTCCATTGGACTTTTTTTCTTGAATGGCATTTTGCTAGGTTTAAAATTCTTAGTTGGCTTTATTTTCGTCTGCATATTGTTCACTGTTGTTCATTGATTTACTTTAGGTCTTTTTTTATTTTTAATCATGTTGCCATTCTGTAGAAGGTAGTACTTCTTTTCCTGTTTTTGAAATTTTCATTTTGTCCTTGATTTCCTGTACTACAATGCAGGAACAAATGTTTCCTCCATGGGCCTCCTCCGTGGCAAAGGGGTTAAATCTCAGTGTTCCTGTTGCCTGGGTACCTGAGTTCAGTTCCTAGCCTTATTCACACATGGTGCAGCAGACTACTTCTATCTTGCCAGTAATGTGCCTGTTCTGCTCTCCACTGTCTCTGGTGAAACCTCTCATCACTGTACCTCTGACCTACATCCCATTTCTACTATGCATAAATAATCTTTAAAAATTCTTTTTCCGGGCCCTCCCTGGTGCGCAGCGGGTTAAAGCACTGCACTGAGAAGCTAAAGCCACTTCCGCATGAGTTCGATTCCCGCCTGCCCCGGAGGTGACCACATGGCGTGGCAGACCTCTCCTGACCCGCCCGCTGCTCCCCTCAGCAGTGTACTTCGTCGATCTGCCTGTTCTGCTCCCCACTCTGTCTCTGGTAAAGCCTCTCACCGCCCCTGAGCCTCTGGCCTGTACCCCAGTACTGTATGTACAAATAAAATAAATCTTTAAAAAAAAAAAAAATTCTTTTTCCAACTTTATTTTTTAATTTACATTGTATTTTTCCTATTTTTTACTTTATTTTTCTATGCATTATATCTGACTTTAAAAATGAAGATTTTGTTTGTTAGAACAGTTTTAGGCTCACAGCAAAATTGAGTGGGAGTTACAAATTTTTCTCATATATCCACTGCCCCACACCTGTGTAGCCTCCTCTTTACCAACATTCCTCATGAGAATGGTACATTTGTTACAACTGATAAGTCTACATTGGTACATCGTCATTGTCACCCAAAGTCCATAGTTTACATTAGGGTTCATTCTTGGTTTTGTGCATTCTTTGAGTTTAGTCAAATATATGACTAATGAATGTGTCTATTACAGTGGCATACAGAGTAGTTTTACTGCCATAAAAATTTCTGTGCTCAACATTTTTTTTTTTGAGGAGTAAACTTTTTTTTTTTTTAATAACAGTTTATTTTTATGTCATTTTGTACATTTTTTTTTCCACCTCGGTTGTAATCCCCGCGGGTTTCCCATCACCATGTCACCCGTGTGCCATCACCAAAATCCCATGCACTTCCTCCTAATTTTTTTTTTAAGATTTATTTATTTATGCATACAGAACTGGGGTACAAGCCAGAGGCCCAGGGGCGGTGAGAAGATTCACCAGAAACAGAATGGGGAGCAGAACAGGCAGATAGAGGGAATACACTGCTGAGGGGAGCAGCGGGGGGTCAGGAGAGGTCTGCCATGCCATGTGGGTCACCTCTGGGGTGGGGATTGAACTCATGCTGAAGTGACTTTAACTTCTTCAATGCTGTGCTTTAACCTGCTGTGCCACCAGGTTGAGGGCCCTGTCTTACTCTTTCTTTATTGATCTTTTTTATTGTCTTCAGAGTTTTTATTTTCTCTAAGATCATATAGTTAGCATACAGTATAAAACCTTTTCATTTATTAATATTCATTTAAGCTTCCTTCTTGTCTTTTCATGGATTGGTAACTCATCTTGTTTTTAACATTGAATAATATTTTATTGAGCATAGTACAGTTTGGAGGCTTCCCTGGTGGCACAAGGGGTTAAAGCTCAGTCAGCACTGTGAAGCTATTCACAACCACTGCTGCATGACTTTGATCCCCAGCCAGGGACCTGACCCACATGACCCAGCAGTCCCCCCTTTTCTAGCCCACTGCTCCCCTCATCAGTGTATTTGAGTTGATCTGCCTGTTCTGCTCCCCACTCTGTCTCTGGTGAATCCTCTCACCCACCACACCTCTGGCCTTGTATGCATAAATAAATAAATCTTTAAAAAAAAAAAGAATGTACTACAGTTTATCCATTTACCTATTCACCTACTGAAGACCATCTTTGTTGCTTTCAAGTTCTAGTTGCTACAAACGTGTTCAGATTTTTGTGTGGATGATTGGATTACTTGAAAGTCATTGGGTTTTTTTGAATCTGGATTTTTTATCAGTTCTAGACTACTGTCTTGTCTCTGCTCTGTATCTGTCTTCTCTGTCATTTCACTTAACCATGTGTTAGCCTTTTTCTAAGAAAAGTACTATATTTTCTCTGCCTCTTACCCTGTTTTCTGTATTACAGGTTGAATGCTGGGTAGTTTCTTCTGACCCATCATTACCTTTATTGTCTCTTTAAATTAGTCTGATCTGCATAAACACTACATTGAGTTTTCATGACAGCTTGTTTATTTCAGGATTGCTCTTATCTTGAAAGGTAGCCCTTGTGTTCCTTATATTAAAAACATGGGGTACGTTTTCTCCCTAACTTTGTTTTTTCCCTGCACTCCCAGATCTCCTAAATTACAATTGAAGTTTCAAAACTTTTTCTTTTTGGAATTATATCAGCAGCTGCCTTCAAATAGTAATAATTTGTGTGTGTGCTGGGCTTTCTGAGTTCTTGGTATAGTAGTTCCTTAATTTCACTGTTTTTATGCAGTAATATAAAACTGTCCAGCACTTATAGAGTATGCACACACTGTTGTGCAGGGTTGGATGAGGAATTCATATATAATTTCCCCTTGGGATTTTGCATTTCTGCTTCCTTCCTTCCTGTGTGTGGTTGGTACTATTATTGTCTGTTCTTGTTGTTAGAGTCTTTTATGCTAATTCTTTTTTTCGTTTTTTTTTTTAATCAGCCATTTCTTGGTGTTAATTTCTTGCATTTGCAGTGCTCCTCAGTGACATCTTTGGCCTGAGTCTCTTTGCCATAGTCGGTGACTACCACATATCCGCAGCCAGCGCGTTACTGGGATTCCCCTCTGTCATTTTCATGGAGGCCTACCCATTCACCTAGTTTTTATGTCAGCAACCTTAATTAAGCTGATCAGGTGCTCAGCACAAAGGGCCTCCCCTGACTCAACAGATGTAGTTGTCAAGATGTGCTTGGGGCTTGTTTAAGGGCTTGGCGGTTTTGTGAACTTTGTGTGCTTTCTCTGCCCTTGTGGTGGGTTAATGGTGGAGCTGAAGCTTGAAGGTCCTGGAGTCTACCAGGCCTGGGGTGACTCAGTGGTGTGATTTATGTTAATGACTATTTAGTTTTAGTTAAATAAAGACTGAATGGAAAAATTTTTGACTTTATTTTTTTTAAAAAGCAAGAAGGAAAACAAAAAAGCTATATTATTAATGGTTTCTTAAGATAGTTGAGTCAGGCCCTCCCTGGTGGCGCAGCGGGTTAAAGCACAGCACTGAGAAGCTAAAGCCACTTCAGCAGAGTTCGATTCCCGCCTGCCCGGGAGGTGACCACATGGCCTGGCAGACCTCTCCTGACCTGCCCGCTGCTCCCCTCAGCAGTGTACTTCATCAATCTTCCTGTTCTGTTCCCCACTCTGTCTCTGGTGAAGCCTCTCACCACCCCTGAGCCTCTGGCCTGTACCCCAGTTCTGTATGAATAAATAAATAAATCTTAAAAAAAAAAAAAGATGAGTCAAGGCATGATTGGGCTTGATCACTCTTGTTCTTGTTCTTTTTCTCCACCTTGTCTGGGTCTTAGTGGTAGGTTTTACTTCATGTCTAATATTACTAGATGTCATGGAGTGGATGAGTTTAGAATTTGCTTCCTAGTATGTTCATTATGGCAAAGTGCTCTTAGGCTATTCTGACTTTTTATAGTGCAGTTGCCATGTTTCCCTTACTAAAAAGAGACCTGACTTTTTCTCATCTCACTATTCCTTCCTTAAACATCATTCCAGGAGTACTTGGTGGCTTTGGCCTGCAGAAGGGTTCACCTTTTCATCTCTGTTCTGTTTGGTTTGTGGGGGCTAGCCTTTTAGCTTAGTATGGGACCACAGAGTTTCTGTTGTAGGGTCATTGATCCTGATGCCTGACCTGGGCTTGATATCCCATGTAGAAACTTTCATGGGAAACCTTGCTTTGTAATTTGTGGTTTTCTTCTTTTCTACCCAGGCAACATTCCTTTGCAGATTAAAGCAATCTGAAGGATGCTTAGTGCTAGGGAAAACTCTTCTCAGTTTATTAGTTTTCCCTGTTCTCCCAGTATCTAATTTTCTGTCCACTCCCAGTACCTAATCTTCTACGACTTTATCTTTACTGTCATACTATGATAGCCACCAGATAGAAGAGGAGCCCTTTCCTTGTACTGAGGAATGCTTGCAGTCAAATGCTCATGATAAAGGAGAATTTTGATTGGTTTTGAAAGTTTCTGAAACTTAATTGGTAATTTTTATGCTATTTGGGATACAGAGCTAAGAGTGGATTTTTCACTGTAGTCGTAGCTTACTCTTTTAACCTGCCTTTGTTTTTAAAAATGCATATGCTATAACGGTATATTGAAATTGAAATAATCTAGCTTTGGCGCTTGCCCCCTTTTTTTTTTTTTTTTTTTAAAGATTTATCTATTTATTCATACAGAACTGGGGTACAGGCCAGAGGCTCAGGGGCGGTGAGAGGCCCCACCAGAGACAGAGTGGGGAGCAGAACAGGCAGATCCATGAAGTACACTGCTGAGGGGAGCAGCTGGTGGGCCAGGAGAGGTCTGGCTCGCCATGTGGTCTCCTCCGGGGCAGGCGGCAGGCGGGAATCGAACTCATGCGGAAGTGGCTTCAGACTCTCAGTGCTGTGCTCTAACCCGCTGCGCCACCAGGGAGGGCCGGCGCTTGCCCCTTTTAAGATGATAACTAGCCATATCACTTGGAGGTCAGTTCAGGTCTAGACATGTCCAATTAAAATTTATTTTCAGTGAACTACACAAAAAAGAAGAGCCATATTTGTAATAGGGGAAAATGAACTTCAGAAATCCATTTAGGTATTAATGAGTAACAATGAATAGTGTTGTTAAAATCAAAACCCTCAAGAGCAAATGCTACAGTAAAATCTTGTCAAATTCTTTCCTTGTTAGGCCCTTCATTATCTGTGTATGGTTTTGGGAGTAGGTTGCACAGAATAAAATAAAGGTGGTGGGAAAAGTACCGTAGGAACAAGAAAAATACCTATTTCCCCCAATAGGTGTGCTTTGAAGACAACAGTGAGGAAAATAGATGGGGAGTAGTTTTCTAAAAATATACTCAAAGGGTATCTGCTCCTAATTCTAATTAAATAAGGAAGATAAAGAAGTTGGTCATTAAACCTCATTTTTTTATTATAGTAGTAAATATACATAATACTTTTGCCACTCCAACTTTTTTTTAAACTTTAAAAAATTTTAATATAATAGTTTATTTTTACATCATTTTGTGCCTTTTTCCATCTCAGTTGTAATCCCCGTGGGCTTCCCATCACCCAGTCACCCATGTGCCATCACTATAGTCCAGTGTACTTCCCTCCCCCACCGTTTTTGATTCCATTCCCCACTCCTCCCCTGTAAAATGTATCTGGTATATAGGTGTTCATTATTATTATTATTATTATTTTCTTGCCTAGTCCGTTATACTCCTGCTGTGAGTGAAGCCATCCGGTATTTTTCCTTTTCTTTCTCAGCCCTCTTTTTTTTTTTGTTAATATTTATTTATTTATGCATACAGAAATGGGGTACAGGGGCAGTGAGAGGCTTCACCAGAGATAGAGTGGGGAGCAAAATAGGCTGACAGATGAAGTACACTGCTGAGGGGAGCAGTGGGCAGGTCAGGAGAGGTCTGCTGTGCCATATGGGTCAACCCCCAACCCCTGGGTGGGGATGGAACTCATGCTGAAGTGGCTTTAGCTTCTTAGTGCTGTGCTTTAACCTGCTGCACCCCCAGGGAGGGCCCTCTTGGTCATTTTTTAACAGTGGTATTAAATACAGTCACATAGTTGTGCCACTTTTGCTAGCGGATAGAGTGAGGGGTACTCCTGGACCCCCAAACTTGCATGCTTTTAATGGTTCTGCCATCTGCTGCATGAAGACAAAACATACTCCTTTTAATGTGAACAAACTTTAATAGAAAAGAAAAAAAAATTAATAGGATTAGTGTGCATAGGAAAGAAGACAGGATAATAGTTTCCTAGTGAGACACCCAAAGTTATTCATTCTCTTGTGGGTAAATGTCTAGCCAAACAGGGTTGGCCCACAGTGGAGCTACTGACACCCAAAAGCCTGCCACAAGTCTAAGGCACCGTAGGAAAGGGACAGAAGGCAGCAGGCAAGTCTGGGATAAAAAGAGCAGTCAGAGTACAAATGCAGGTGACAGCTGCTCTTGTCAGCCTCCCCAGAGGTCTCCAAGACATGTCTCTTCCAGATATCTACATGTCTCCCCATGTGTCTTTTTCCATGTCCAAAGCCCAGAAACAAACACTTCTTTCACATGTCTCCTTCTAATCTTGTTCAGCTCCTCCTCCCTTCTGTGTTTCAGCCTTCATTAGTAGCGGCAGTGAACAGGGAACCTCCCTTTTTGTGGCGATTACTCTCTGTAACACAATCACCATTCATCTCCAGGACATTTTCATCTTTCCAACTGAAATGCCATACCTAAATAATAACTCTCTACTCTCCCTTTCCCAGTCCTGGCAGCTACCACTTGGTTTTCTCTATGAATTTGACTTTGGATAAGTAAAATCATGCAGTATGAATTTGTTTTGTGACTAGCTTATTTTACTTAGCATAATGTCTTCAAATTCCATTCATGTTGTAGTTTGTGTCAAAATTTCCTCCCTTTTTAAGGCTGAATAATATTCCCCTAGGTGTATATAGCACATTTTGCTTATCCAGTTGTCTATTGATCTACTGAAATATACCCCTCTTCTGCTGAAGGGAGTAACAGGCAAGACAGGCAAGGTCTGCTGCACCCTGTGGATCACCTCCAGGGCCACAGATGGAACTCACACTGAAGTGGTTGCAACTCACTTACAGTGCTGAGTCCTAACCCATTGTGCCACAAGGGAGGGCACTCTTCATTCTTGTTGAAACTTGACTTCCCCTCTTAAGAGCACTTAGAAAATGGTGATTCTTTTTCTTTTAGTTCACATTCAACAAAAATCTTGGAAGCCTTAAAATTGTTGTTAACGTTTACAGAGAACTATAGTAGTAGTTCTTAAATTGCAGTTGCTTTTGCAAATAGTATTATTGGTCCAGAAAGTTGAATAATTTAATGAGTTACATACAATAGCCTTTTATTTTAACCATCAAAGGTTGGGTTAATTTTAGAAAAATAACAAGTGACTATCCAAATTTGCTGAATTAGAATTTTATTTTAACCAGTATTGCCTCTAGTGTTAAGTCCTGTTAAGACTGTTAATGTTGTCCACATAAAGATAACAAGGTGTGACGTCTGTTGTAATGGATGTGACTTGCATTACTGATAAGTTGGCTTCTGCAAAGGATAACTGTGACTTATCTCCTAAATTTCTGCTCCAGTTCGTGTTAATTTTGTTTCTGTTTTGCCTACCCAACTTCTCTGGAATACCAAGAATTAATTGTGAAATTAAAATGTAATCTGAAGGGCCAGTTTATCTCAGGAGACGGTGCCTTCAGTTTAGGATATTTTCTGTTAATTAACCTTAGCAGCCATATTTAATGTTCACATTTAACAAAAATTGCTAGCATCAAACCAAAACTAATTTACCCAGTTTTTATTGAATTAACAATTGACCAGTTAGTCAAAACATAAAATAGCCCATCAACTTTTGATAACATTTGACCTGCTTATATGGTGATGTGGATAATATGAAGAAAAAGAAGTATAATAGCTATTTGAAATTTCATTGCCCACATTTTTTAGCTGTTGAGTCAAACCAGCTTTTATTGAGTGTGTACTTCGTCTAGGTATTAGGAAGGATTAAAGAAAATCGGTCAGATGCACTAAATCCTTTAGAGGCACTTGGAATCTGGCAGACATGGAGCCAGGCTTCTGTGGCACAGAGTTTATGATAGTGTATACAGTGATGTGAAGTATGTGAACCAAAAAGAAGATTGTAATTTAATTTGGTCAGGGGTCAGATTGTGTGTAGAAAGATGAGACTTTTCTGTGTTGCTGAAAAATACTACTATAGGTTAACAACCTAAGGCAAATTCGGACAAAATATTACAAATAAGTCACAGAATAATAGTGTAGAATAGTTTGCTCCTGAAGCTTAGCAAAAGAGCTTAACATCTAGGGCAGAAATGTTTATTTTATTTTTTTTAAATATTTATTTATGTTTACAGAACTGGGGTACAGGCCAGAGGTTTGGTGGTAAGAGGATTCACCAGAGACAGAGTGGGTAGCAGTACACTGCTGAGGGTAGCAGCTGGCAGGTCAGAAGAAGTCCGCCACACCATGTGGGGTCAACTCCCTGGTCGGGGGTCGAACTCATGCTTCAGTGGCTTCGGAGAGCTTCATAATGTGGTGCTTTAACCCATTGTGCCATCAGGGAGAGCCCAGAAGTGTTTATTTTTAATAGTTAATTTTGACTAGGTAATATTCATATTGTATAAAATTCAGTAAGTAGTCCAGTATATACAGTGAAACATCTCCTGTATGCCTTTCTTGTATCTATGCATATATTTTACCCCATTTTTTCTTTTAAATATTTATGCATGCAAGGACTAGAGTGTAGGCCAGAGGTGCAGAGAGTGATAGGACTCACCAGAGACAGAGTGGGGAGCAGAGCAGATGGATCCACTGAAATACGCTGCTGAGGGGAGCAATGGGTGAGACAAAGGTCTGCTGCGCCATGTGGGTCAGCTCCACTGTGCTGTAGTGGCTGGTGATAGCTTGATAGTGCTGAGCCTTTAAGCCCTGTGCCACCAGGGATGCTCTGTCCCATTTTTTAAAAACACCACAACAAGCATGTTATATAGACACTTAAAGTATTTCACTTCTGGTCTTAAACTTGTTAATACATATAGAGCTTCTTTGTTCTTTTCTCACGGCTGTTTAATATTCCATTGTACAGGTAAACCATACCTTAAGCAGTTTCCTGCTAATGCATATGTTTTATAGTTACATTTGCTGTAATGGAATTTTGTTTTTAGCTAACAAACTTTCATTTTTACTAACAAACTTTTGCAATGCATTTCTTTTTTTTTTTTAAGATTTATTTATTTGTGCATACAGAACAGGGTTACAGGCCAGAGGCTCAGGGGCGGTGAGAGGCTTCACCAGAGACAGAGTGGGGAACAGAACAGGCAGATCAACGAAGTACACTGCTGAGGGGAGCAGCGGGCGGGTCAGGAGAGGTCTGCCACGCCATGTGGTCTCCTCCGGGGCAGGCGGGAATCGAACTCATGTGGAAGCGGCTTTAGATTCTCAGTGCTGTGCTTTAACCCGCTGCGCCACCAGGGAGGGCCTCTTTTTTTTTTTTAAATATTTGTTTATGTATATAGAACTGGGGTACAGGCTAGAGGTGCAGGGGTGGTGAGAGGATTCACCAGAGACAGAGTGGGGAGTAGAATAGGGAGATTGATGAAGTACACTGCTGAGGGGAGCAGCGGGCGGGTCAGGAGAGGTCTGCTGCGCCATGTGGGTCAGCTCCAGGGCTGGAGATTAAACTGAAGTGGCTGTGGCTAGCTTGCAGTGCTGCACTTTAATCCATTTGTGTGGTCAGGGAGGGCCCCTGCAATGAATTTCTAACAGCAGGCTATGTTACTAATTTTAATAACATTCAGATAATTTGAAGGTAGACTATGATAAGTTAAATATATGTACCACTAAAAAAAGAGTAAAACAAAGATATAGTAATCCCTTAGTGGAAATAAACTAAAATGCTTAAAAAATATTTTTCAGCCCTAGAAGGACAGATCAGAGGAAAAAGAAACAAAAATAATGTGACAAATAGGGAAAAATAAGCAATGTGACATTTTTAAGCCAAACTGTATTAATAATTAAGTAAATTATAGTCTAGCATTCCAGTTAAAAGGGAATAATCTTTGTTATACCATCCAGCTACATGCTGTCTACAAGAAATCCACTTTATGCTTAACCTGTATCTTTATAATTTAAAAGAGTGGGAACGATACTGTATAAACACTAAGTATAAAAAGACTGGACTGACTATATTTGTACTAGACAAAGGAAACTTCAGAACAAGGAGACTATTGTTAGAGGTAACAAAGCACATTTCATAATGAAAAGAAGATCAATTAATTGAGAAGACAGCAGCCCTAACTGTGTATGCATCCAATAATAGCAAAGCAAAAACTGACAGTTGAAAAGAGCTATAGACAAATCCACAATTATGGTTGGAAATTGCGACATCCTCTGTCAATAGTTGGTAGAATAAGCAGGCAGAAAATCAGCATGGGATATAGATTTGGACATTACTATCAATGGACTATACTAATTGACATACATGGAACATTGTGCCCACATTCTTTTCAAATGCCCCTGGAACATTTACCAAAATAATTTATATGCTGGGCTATAAAACATGTTTCAACAAATTTAAAATGATTGAAACCATATAGAGTATTCTGCCTATAAAAGAATTAAATCAGAAAAATAAAGCTATGTGGAAGATCTTCACATGGTTGAAAGTTAAATAGCCTCTAGGTCAAATATTTTACAAAGGAAATAAGGAAATATTTTGATATGGATGCTTTGGTGGTAGGTATGATAACATGTTTGAAGAACCTGTAACCCTAAAACATACACAGAGTTGCAAACCAGTGTTACCTCAATGAAAAAAAGAAATAGAAATTTAAAACAAAGTATTTTGCACTGGATGAAAATAAAAAAACATAAAATATGAGAATTTGTGTAATTTCCCCTAGATGTTCTATAAAAGATAGCTTCAAAAGAGCTAATGTAAATTGATTCAGGCTCTACCTTAGCTAGAAAAAGAACAGACTAAAGAGAAGGAAAGAACTGAAATAAAATAGAAAGCAAATCTGACTAACCCCATATTTACTAAAGAAATTTGATTTGTAATTAAAGGCCTTCCCACAAAGAGAAGTCCAAATCCACATGGCTTTATTGGTGAACACTGTGAAATATTTATGGGATAAGTAAAAAGTATGTTTTCCACAAATTTCAGAAAATGTTCCTTGTTTCTTGAAACCAAACCAAACAAAGACTTTGGGAATAAAGGAAACGACAATTCAGTATTGCTCATCATATAGATGCAAAAAAATTATTAACAAAATGTTAGCAAATTGAATCTAATGTAGATGTTAAAAGGATAATACATCATAACCAATTGGGTTTTATCCCAATTACAAGGTTCATTTAACATTAAAAGTCAATGTAATTCATTATATTAATAGAATAGAGGAGAAATGTTAAATGATTGTGTGATATATGCATTAAAAACATTTGAATGAAGTTTGACACTGATTTGTGATAAAAAAAATCTTAGCTAATTAGGAATAGAGGGAAAGTTCCTCAACCTGATAAAAGGAATCTGTGAAAACCCTACAATTAACCTAGTACATGTGAAAGATTGAATGCTTTTTATTTTTTAAAGATTTATTTGCTTATGTATATAGAGCTGCGGCACAGGCCAGAGGTACAGGGGCAGTAAGAGGATTCACTAGAGACAGAGTGGGGAGCAGAACAGGCAGACTATGCCATGTGGATCAACTCAGGGGGCAGGGATCAAACTCATGCTAAAGTGGCTTTTACTTCTTAGTGCTGTGCTTTAACCTGCTGCACCACCAGGGAGGACCAGATTGAATGCTTTTAACCTAACGTTTCTAACAAGTTAAGGAGATTCATTCACTTCAGTGTGATCTGAAGGCCTTAGCCCTAGCCTGGTGCAATAAGGCAAGTAAAAAGAATAAATTTATAGGTAGGAAAGGAAAAGTAAACTTTTTTTTAGATGTCTTCAGTAAATTTTAAAAAGACTTATTTTTATTTATTTATGCATACAAAAACTAGGGTGTAGGCCAGAGGTGTGTGTGTGTAAGGATTTGCCAGGTGTGTATAAGCTCCACAGTGTGGAGCAGAACAGGCGGGTCTACTGAAATATACTCCCCTTCTGCTGAGGGGAGCAACAGGCAAGACTGGAGAGGTCTGCTGTGCCATGTGGACTAGATCCCTGGCTGTGGATTCAACTCATGATGCAGTGGCTCGTAATACTTTAACCCCTGTGCCCCTAGGGAGGCCCCTTTAGTAATATTTTACATATGCATGCAAATAATGTGTGCTGACAGATTGTAACTAATCTAAAAACAACTGGAATTTAGCTAGGATACAAAATCAGCTTTTGAAAACCAGTTGTACTTCTGTATAATAACAACGTGCAGTTATAAAGTAAAAATTAAAAATCAGTACCATTTACAATAGCATTAAATGGTATAAATATAAGACATTCCCCCAAAAAAGACTTGTGAGAATGTTTCTTAGTTTCTTATATAACAGTAGGGACCTTGTCTTCCATGAGGGACATTGAGGTACAAAGGAAAAAAGAACATTAATTTTTTATGAGCACACCTTTATTAGATATGCAGTTTGTGACAGATACAGTGGGACCGCCATCCCTGGTGGTGCAGCAGGTTAAAGCACAGCACTGTGAAGCTGGCCCCGCCCCAGATCTGACCACAAGGCACAGCAGACCTCTCCTGTCCTGCCCACTGTTCCCCTCAGCAGCGCACTTAATCAGTCTGCTCCCAGCTCTGTCTCTGGTGAGTCCTCTCACCACCTCTGCACCTCTGGGCCTGCTCCCCAGTATTTATTGCATAAAAAATAAATTAAAAAGGAAAAGGTTACAGTGATAAGTAGAAGAGAATAAAAAAGAGGATCCCTGCCCTCATGGAATTTGTAATCTCATGGAGATTGAAGGGAAAAATAGCTTTAGGGTGCTGAGTTTTCCAGTTTGGGCTTAATATTAAAAAAAAAAAGATTTATTTATGCATACAGGTTTTGTAAATATGTTACAAAACTACTAACTGAGTTCATGCATAGTATGTGAATTTTTTTAAAAAAAGATTTATTTTATTGATCTATGCATACAAGAACTGGGGTTGTAGGCTATAGATACATGTGTGAGGGGTGAGAAGATTCACCAGAGATAGAGTGGGAAACCGGAAAAGTGCATGGACTGAAATACACTGCTGAGGGTAGCAGCAGGCTGGACAGAGACGTCTTCTACTCTATGTGGGTCAGTTTCCTGGTAGGCAGGTGGCTGGGATCAACCTTTGCTGCAGTGGCTGGTAATAGCTTGATAGCTCTGTCTTTAACTCTGTGCTGAACCCAGGAGAACTCGTTAGATTTAAATGTGATTTGTTGGTAAATAGTGTGATTTCTGTATGGTAAGCTTCCCCCCCACCCCCCTTTTTTTTTTTGTAATCTATGGTAGGCAGCTTATAGGGTGGTTAAAACTGCTGGTTTAGGGCCCTCCCTGGTGGCGCAGCGGGTTAAAGCACAGTACAGAGAAGCTTAAACCACTTCTGCATGAGTTCGATTCCCACCTGCCCCGGAGGTGACCACATGGTGTGGCAGACCTCTCCTGACCCGCCCGCTGCTCCCTTCAGCAGTGCACCTCGTCTATCTGCCTGTTCTGTACCCCACTCTGTCTCTGGTGAATCCTCTCACCCTCCGCATCTCTGGCCTGTACCCCAGTTCTGTACGAATAAATAAATAAACCTTTAAAAAAAAAAAACTGCTGGTTTGTTTTAAGTTTCATGTTAAGGGGTGGTGGGTGCCTGTCCTCCCATACTTCCAAATAGTGGGGAAGAGGTACTAATCTTAATTGAATGCCAGCAATATTTTAGGCACTCCTCTCCCCAATACATAGTATTATCTTATTTAATGTTTGCAATATCCCTAAGGTGGGTGGTTTTTCCTCTTTTATCAAAGATGAGAAGACCAGAGCTCATAGAGCTTAAGTGATTTGATTTGCCTAGTCTCATTCACTGCTGCAGTCCCACATCTGTCTGACTTAAATTGTTAGTACCACCTGTTTTCAGTCATTTTTCATTTGGTCACACCCCTGGGCCATCCCATCCAGGAAAAGCAAGTAAATGAGTTTAATTTTTGTAGTGTTCTGAATCTGTCTTTATTTTATTTTGTCTTTATTTTAAAAGTAAATCAGTCAGAAGAAAAAACAAACTCTCAGTATTATAACTTAGGGTACTCCTCATAATGGGTATGTCAAGATACCAGTTTAAAAATGGCTTTAAGGCCTCCTTGGTGGCGCAGGGGTTAAAGTCTCAGGAATGTCAAGCTATCCCCAGCCACTGCTGCATGAGTTCATCTCCACTCCCAGATCCCCTGCCAGGGAGCTGACCCACATGGGAGCTGACACACATGGCGCAGCAGACCTCTCCTGTCTTGCCCACTGCTCCCCTCAGCAGTGTATTTCAGTCAGCCTATTCTGCCGTCCACTGTCTCTGGTGAATCATCTCATACACCCCCCCCCCCCCAGCTCTTGTATGCGTAAATAAACAAATCTTAAAAAAAAAAAACTGGAAACATAAACCTACTGGTTATTGAACTTTCTTCAATGTTATATACTTCTTAGATATTTAAAATCTAGATTATGTTAATCTTTATGTTTTTGTTGTTATGACCACATCTTTGTCATCTTTACTGTGAACGTGCTCTAGGATATTGTGTAGCTTCTCTTTTCTGTGTAAATAAATGTTGATTTTTGTAGTTTTTAATCTGTGAAGGAGAGTATTTTTTAAAGGCTGAAACAGCATAAATTATAAGCCTTATAATGAAGTAAGTAGTAGTCTATATACTAATACTTCTATATTTAATGAAGTTATCGTCATATTCCTTAGGGTTTTATTTTTTAGCGATTAATTTTCAGTTATATAAGGGATACATGAATGTGTAATAATGGGAACTGTAATTGCTCTGAGAAGTTTTTATCTATCTAGATTTTAAACTGCTTCCCTATTTGCAGTGCATATTTTACTCATATAAAAAAATGCAGTCTTTTTTGGTGTATTTTTTTTATAAAAATTGAATCATACATTTATTATTCTGCAACTTGTTTATTTTTACTCAGAAGATAATTTTAAGATCTATATAGATATCGCAATATGTAAGGTGACTTGCATTGGATCTTTTTAACATCTTGATTGAGATATACTTTATGTATCATGCATTCACTGACATAGTCCAATTCAGGGCTGTTAATTTATTTACAGAATAGTGCAATTATTACCACAGACATAGATAAGTTTCATCCCCTTAAAGAAAGCTGCAGCCCTTAGCTGGCTCCTTTAAAACACCCATCTCCCTAAGTAAGGTGAAACGCTAATCTAGATTTGCCTGTTCTGAATACTTCATAAAAGGAATGTGTTTATTACATAAACAGTATGTGGTCTTTGTGACCAACTCCTTTCACTTTAGCATCATGGTTTCAAGATTCGTTCATGTTACGGCATACATCAGAACGTCATTTCTTGTTATACCAAATAATATTCCATTTGTGTATAACAAAAGCCCATTTGTCCACCCCAGGATTTGGATTGTTTGCATTTTTGGCTGTTATATATACTGCTGTGAGCATTCATGTACATGTGTTGCTGTGCACATGTTTTTATTTCCCTTGGTATGTTCACGGGTTTTACTGTTAAGAGATGGCTCTGTTAAAGGCTGGCCCTAGTTTACAAAACAAGTATGTGTCTACTTTTTTTTAGTGATCAATGTAACCTTTTGAGGAGCTGCCAGACTCTCAAAACAGCCTCACCATTTTGTATCACTGGCAGCAATGTATGAGGGTTAAGTTTTTTGTATCTTTGCCAACACATGTTGATGTTTGTCTTTTTGGTTATATGCACCACATCTGGACTGAGTTCTGTAAACTTTCATAAGCAGATTGCCAGGAGAGGAGACAGTTAAAAGGATGTCTTCTTGTTATTGTTAGACTTGTTTGTTCTCTGGAAATGTATATTATTAGTTTTGACATGACAGAAATAGTACTAAAAGTCATTCATATTAGTTAAGGGTTTTCTTGACAATTTACTGCAATGTTTTCTTTGTTTACTAAAACACAAAGTCATTAAGATCACTCAATTTTTGGTCATAATTAAATGAAAGTCATAAATTGATCTCATTATTATATCTGTGCCACCCAATTGCGCTTGCTACTGTTATGATTAAAGTTAAGCCAGTGATTCAACTGAGCATTTCTTCTGGTTTTCTAGATTAGTTAACCGATTTGGAGTCAAGGTTGGTTATAGTAAAAGAAGTACTTCAGTTACCTTGGTGCTTCTAGTAATAAAAATTGTATTAGGCTAGAGTGTAACAGTACTGTCAGGTTTTAAATAAGTCAAATTTCTTTTAAAAAAACTTTCTCATTTGAGAGGAGTGTTTCTGAGGATGCTTTTGTAAGTTAAACGTGTATCATTATATGCACCACATACAATCTGCTAACCTGGAAAGGTTGTGGACGTAATGCGGGGGATTCTATCCCAGTTGCTAAGTGGGTGTCATTTCTAGTTATGCAATTTAAAACTTGGGGTGGGAATCACAAAACAGGCTCAGGGGCTTACTGAACCTACAGATGTGCTGAAACTTCATTGATCACCTGACCTTTCATGAGCATCTGATCTGACTGGTGGACCAACCACAGTGATGGTGGAGCAGGCAGGAATTGGTGTTAGTCAGAGTCAGCTTTTGGTAATTCTTCAAAATCTTTGATTATATCCTTTCTCTCAATGCACGGTTACCCTAGTGAAGGACCATAAGTCCTTTTGGGGAAAGGCTGGGGGAAAGATAAGCTGTAAATTTTTGGTAGCATGATAGCATCCTTAAGAAGTCTCATCATTTAATGGGCTCTAAATCCTGCAGTTGATTAAAGGAAATTGACTTTTTTTTTAATTTTAAGATTTACTTATTTATGCATTCAGAATTTGGGTACAGGCCTAATTTTAATTTTATGTTAGGTCCATCCTTTATTTTTTTAATTATATTTTTTAAAGGTTTATTTATGTACACAAGAGCTGGAATATAGGCCAGAGGTAGGATGGGAGAGAGGGCGGACTCACCAGAAACAAGAGTAGGGAGCAGAACTGGAAGACTGACTAAAATACACTGCTGAGGGGTGGTGACACTGGAGAGGTCCCCGCTCCCCAGGCAGCCAGGGGGTCAGGCTCAGGCTGGCTGCAGACAGCTTCTTAGTGCTGAGACTTAACCACTTGGGCACCAGGGAGGCCCTAGATTCAACCTTTAATGAAGTGTTGCATTGCCATTTCAGGTAGTTTGGCCCCGCTGTGCTTCTTTATATTCAGTCAGTTTTAGCTTCTGTGCTGTGGTCTCAGGTGTAGTACAGGAGAAAAATGAAGAGTTTAGAAAGTCAACAAATGTTGATATATGAACTTTTAAAAGTATAATTTTACTTAGTTTTATAGGAACATTACTCATGTGCTAGAGGCTTATATGTCAGTATTTATAATCTTAGCCTTAGTTTTCATGTGTTTATACAAAGTTTTCTTTAGGCTTGTCCCTGAAGTATTTGTAAGCACCTCCCAAAAGTACATTTTAAGTATATTAAAACTTTTAGTTTACTTTTATAAACCATACTTCTTTAAAAAAACTTTTAAAAAAATGGTTCAGTTGTTTTTTTTAAAGTGATTAGCAAGAAAAAGGATAATGTAAATGTTCTCACAAAAAAATGGAACTTTTACTGAAGATTCTTACACTTCACTTTTTAGAAAGTTATTAGTAGCTTCTCTTGAGCCTGAGGCAACTCCTTGAAGGAACAGTTTTTCTACCCCAGTAACTTAAGGTGTTAGTAAATATTCTCCTAAATAGTGATTGTATATCAGATATCAGGTAATACACTGTTATACTTAGGAAATATCATATATGAAATAAATACTTAACATACATGAATTTGCCATTCAGTTTAGGGTTTTATAAATAGTAAAAAAGCCAGAAGAGGGGGAAAAGTAATAAAAACAGAAGCAATAAATACTTGCTAAAACAGAACAGGAATTAATTAATTCATGGTTAGAAATATAGGAAACAGAGGGGAACATGGGGCCTTCCTAGTGACAAAAGGGGTTAAAGTGCAGCACTATGAAGCTATCCCCAGCCAGGGAGTGACCCACATGGTACAGCAGACCTCTCCTGTCTCCCCTCTGCTCCCCTCAGGGGGGTATTTCAGTAGCTCGGTCTGTTCTGCTCCCTCTCTGTCTCTGGTGAATCCTCTCATCCCCTACACCTCTGGCCTATATCCCACTTCTTGTATGCATACATAAATGTCTTTAAAATAAACAAATCTTTTAAAAAAAAATAAAGGGAAAAATGAAGGGGAGTCCCCACAAAGAGAGAAGCCTGGAGATAGACATATTGTGAGTAGATAATTTCACTTAATGATAGATATTTAAATTCAAAATAAGCATTAGTAAAAGGTCACAGGAGATAATTCCATATTTTTTTTTGTTTCAGATAATTCATCTTGAGTGTTTAGACAAGAAGACATTATTTCAAAAATTCTTTACTATGACTAGGAGTGCATATCTGAAGCCAAATCATGCAAGCTCAGATTCTGGCTCTACCTCTTACCAGCTATGTGACTGGGGAGTTTACTAAACTTGTTTTGCAGTTTTCTAATCTATAAAGGCCAACAATAGCAATTCTCTTTCAAGGTTATATATTAGTTTGCTAGACTGTAATAACACATTATGTGACTGAAACAACAGAAATTTATTTTCTCACAATTCTGGAAGCTAGAAGTCCAAAATGTCAGCAGGTTGTGTTATTCTGAGGCTAGCAGGCAGCCCTGCCTCCTCCTTGCTCTGTCCTCTGCTTGTGCATGCATGTTGTTTTTCTCTGTCCTAATTTCCTCTTTTTGCAAGGTCATATTAGATTGTGGCACACCCTAATGACCTCATTTTAATTCACTTAGCCTTGGAAGACCCTATCTTCATATATGTTTTGTGCTACTAGGTTGGTTAGGGTTTCAGGATATAAATTTTAGGAGTTTATGGTAGAATCTATTAACAGGTTGTTACCAGGATTAAATATAATGACATAGAATACCTGGCCCATGAAGTAAGTGCTTCCTAAATACTAGTTATCATTATTATTTAAGAGCAGCAAATAAAACAAAAAATACAAAATCTTTAAAAACACAAGGTCTTAATTTAAAAGCAATCACAGATTCATGGAAAGTTGCAAAAAATAAAAGGTGTCCCTCTCCCCCTAGTGTGATCACCTTGAGTAATTATAATATAATATCAAAACCAGGATTTTGGCAGAATTCATTCAAATTTCCTTTGTGTGTGTGCTTCCTGCGGTTTGTGTCCCTTGTGTAGCTTTTAAAACCACCACCAAAGACAAGATGCAGAGCTGCCTGCAGACTCAAGGTGCTCTCTGGCTGCTGTTTTCAGTTCTCTCTCCTTTGTAACATTAACTGCTGACAACCACTCGTCTGTTTTCCACTTCTAGATTTGTTAGTTCAACAAATGTAAACACACAGAGATAATGATATAGTTTATGACCTTTTGAGACTTTTTTCTTTAGTACATCACCCATAAATCATTCATTCCTTTATGTTGTGAGCAGTTATCTATATTATGGATATACCACAGTCTATTTAACCATCCACCTGTTAAAGGATGTTTTGCTTGTTAAAGGTTTTAAGTTTTATGTTTAATGTCTTGCTTCATTTTTTTTTTAAATATTTATTTATTTATTTGTACAGAACTGGGGTACAGGCCAGAGATGCGGAGGGTGAGAGGATTCACCAGAGACAGAGCGGGGAGCAGAACAGGCAGATCGATGAAGCACACTGCTGAGGGGAGCAGTGGGCGGGTCAGGAGAGGTCTGCCACACCATGTGGTCACCTCCGGGGCAGGCGGGAATCCAACTCATGCGGAAGTGGCTTTAGCTTTTCAGTGCAGTGCTTTAACCCGCTGCGCCACCAGGGAGGGCCTGTCTTGCTTCATTTTTAATTTCTTTTTTTAATAAGGATGTGAGGTTTAACTCAAGGTTCATATTTTTTCATTTATGAATGTCTTAATTGCTCAGGAGTCATTTGTTAAAAAGGCGATTGTATTGCTTTTGTATCTTTCTCAAAAACCAACATTGGGTCTTTTTTGGGTCTAATTGTGCTAGTTGTGAGAATTAAACTTAATTAGAAGCCTGACTTATTATTATTATAGCAAGTAAATAAATTAATACCTTTTAAAATGCATTGAATAAAATATTGATTCCTATGTTCTAATTAAAAAAAAAACAAACAATTATAAGAAATTTTAATGTAGAGGCCTCCCTGGTGGCACAACAGGTTAAGGCGCAGGACTGTGAAGCTAGCAGCAGTTGCTTCAGCACGAGTTAGAGCCCGGCCAGGGAGGTGACCAAATGGCGCAGCACACCTCTCCTGACCCTCCTGCTGCTCCCCAGCAGGAAATACTCAGCAGTGTATTTCATCACTCTGCCTGTTCTGCTTCCCAGTCTCAAGAGCTCTTTTCATCTTCCAAAACTGAATCTCTAAATTTACTAAACAACAACTCCGTACTCTTCCCCTCTAACTCCTGCCAGTTACCAATTTGCTTTCTGTCACTGTGAAATTGACTGTTCTATGTATTTTATATAGGTGGAACCATGCAGTACTTGCCTTTTAAGCATGGGCCTATTTCACATAGCATATCTTTCCTGTAGGATATCTTAAAGGTCCATTCTTTTGGTAACTTACTAGGTTTTCCTGCCTTGTAAACCTTGTAAAGGCCAGGTAATATTATATTGTATAGATAAACCACATTTCCTCTACCCATTTTTCTATTTTAAACATTTAAGTTGCTCCTATTTTTTAGCTGTTAAGAATAATGAATGCTGCTATAAATACGGGTGGTGGAAATGTATATTTCTCTTTGAGATCCTACTTTTAGGTCTGTTACATATATCCAGAAATGCAGTTGTTATATATCATATAGTTCTATTTTTAACTTTTTGAGGAACCAACATAATAACTTCCATTGTGGCTTTTCCATTTTACATTTCAACCAGTAGTGCACAGGGATTCCAATTTCCCCATGTCCTTGCCTGTATTCACTCTTCTTTTTTATATAGTAGCCATCCTAAAGGATAGGAGGTGCTGTGCTATCGCACTGTGATTTTGATTTGCATTTACCTGGTGTTTATGATGTTGTACCTTTTTTTTTTTTTTTTAAAGATTTGTTTGTACATACATAACTGGGGTATAGGTCAGAGGCTCAGGGGCGGTGAGAGGCTTCACCAGAGACAGAGTGGGGAGCAGAACAGGCAGATGATCAAAGTACACTGCTGAGGGGAGCAATGAGTGGGTCAGGAGAGGTCTGCCACGCCATGTGGTCACCTCTGGGGGCCGGCGGGAATCGAACTCATGCGGAAGTGGCTTTTAGCTTCTTAGTGCAGTGTTTTAACCCACTGCGCCACCAGGGAGGGCCATGATGTTGTACCTTTTAATGCACTTCTTGATCATTTGTATATCTTCTTTGGGATAGTGTTTATTCAAGGTCATTGCCAATTTTTAAAAATTGGGTTATTGTTAATTTCTAGGTATTTATTAGTTCTTTATTACTATACGAAATTTGCAGTTTTCTGTGATTTTATGAGTTGCCTTTTTACTGTGCAAGAGGCTTTAAATTTTGATATAGTCCAGTTTATTTTTTGTTTTGTTTCCCGTCTTTCATTATCATCCATTTTGAGTTAATTTTTTATCTGGTATTAGATAGCGTCCATCTTCATTCTTCTACTTGTGAATATCCAATTTTACCAACATTGTTTGAAATGTTTTAGCAATGTTATATAAAAATCATTTTATGTCAAGTCAGTATATCACCTTAAGAGAACTATTATGTCAGTTATATCTCAAAACTAATCAGCAAAGAAAAAAATGGAAACAGAAAGAAAAACCCATTTGGTCCCTTTTATGTGCGCATTTATTTCTGGTCTTTCTACTCTATTTGATTTTCTATATGCCAGTGACACACTGTTTTGTAATAAATTTTAAAATCAGGAAGTGGGAGACCTCCAAATGTTGTTCCTTTAAAAATTGTTTTAGCCATTTGAGATCTTTAGACAGTTTTTAATGGTAAAACAGTAGAGGAGTTAGCATGTAAAAGAACAAAACAGTGTTCTCTACAATAAATGTTTCATTCAGTGCAGTGAGATAGGAACAAGTAGATATCAGCTGTGGAAAATAAGATATAAGCTTTTTATTTGCAGTGCTGTGACTTTTATAGCTAGGTCACCAAATCAGAAGGAGTAAACTGAAAGATGATTAGAAAAAATAACGGTTCAGTGGAATGAAGTACCTTAGTTAAAAAGATGCAACAAATAGGAAAATTTATAACTGATAAGAATAGATTTGAAAAAGCACTTGATTATTTGCTATATAATCCATATTCAATTTCTGGGTTTAGTTTATAAACCTTTATGACTGGTTTTGCTATTGAGAGGCATATTGTGAGTTTAACTAAGACGTTTACCCTCTTAATTTATTTTAACATTTTTTTATGATAGTAAAATTTTTAAAATATAGCATTCATTTTTCATAAAATCCTTTGTTTGGCTCCCTTTTACTAAATAGTATGTTGTTTTGCAACAGGGAATGTATGTCATCAATCCCTGCTAATTAAATTTAATGTAATGATTTATAGTAATTTCAAATGCTGTGCTTCAGAAAAAGACAGGGGAAGTGAGGGTTCAATAATTCTAAATCCCCTTTCCTTTTGGTTAGACACATACTCAAGGAACCACAAGGTTCCTTCTGCTCTTGCATTGGTATTTCAAACTCTATAGTGTATGCCACTGTTGTGAATACTTTGTAGTTTATTTTAATAATTACTAATAAGAAATAGGGTCTTCAGTTCTCTTTTGTCTTTATTCATCATACTTAAACCATTTTCTTTTGAAAGTGAGGGACATGGTGGGTAAATGGAGAATTAAAGTATGTGGTTTAAAATTTAGTATATAGTTTAATTATGGTTTCAGGAAATATAGGCATCATAATGGTCACCATAAAGATATTAAATGAACAGAATTTTAAAAAAATGGCCATAGAAACAATCAGTTTAAAATGTTCTGAAATTCTTCTGTAAATAAAACATTTAATTCATCACGAAACTCTATCACTGGAAACAATCTTTTGATTTATGTCACTAGGATACATGATTTTGATTTATTTTCCCTAGTTTATTCTCTTTGCAGCTTCACAAGTAGTTCACTATGAAATTCTGGTATATTGTGTTAATTATAGTTTTAAAATAGTGCTTTAAGGTACAGTGAAAGGAATTCTTAATATACCTTAATAGGGATGCAAATTGTTTCTGACACTAAGCCTACTAACTGTTATTTAACAGCTTTATTGAGATATAATTCATATACCATATGACTAATTCATATATACCATATAACTTGCCTACCATGTGTACAGATAAGTAGTTTTTAGTATATTCTCACATGCTTATAACTGTCAGGACAGTTTTAGAATACTTTTATCTCCTTAAAAAGCACTCCCATACTCTTTAGCTATCACCACTATATCTACCCTTTCCTCCCTTGAGTAAACTAGTAATTCACTTTCCATTCTAGCTTTTTATATGAATGGAATAATTTCATATACGATCTATTCAAACAGACTTATTTTATTTAACAAAATGTATTAGTACTTCATTCTTTTTATGATCAAATAATATTCCACACTATGGATCTGTTAGATTTTGTGTATCCATTTTCACCTCATGGACACTTAGATTGTTTCTACCTTTTGACTTTTTAAAATAATGCTGCCATAAACATTTATGTCCAAGTTTTTGCTTATATATCCTTTTATTTCTCTTAACATATTCATCTGGAGATTCCTATGACCCTCTCTTCATGTTCACTTAATTTGCTAGAGTGGTTCAAGAACTTGGAAACATTTACATTTTCCAGTCTATTAAAGACTGTGATAAAGATTACAAATTAACAACTGGATGAAGAGCTGTATAAGGTGAGGCCTGGGAGAGTGCCGACTAAGGACACTTTTTATTTTTGGATTTGGGAGTGTGGCATCCTCCTGGTGTCGATGTGTTCACTCACCTGGAAAGCCACCGAGTCTAATACTATTGCAATTTTTTTGGTGGGTTCATCACATGTGCATGATTGATCAATAACTTTATTTTATTTTCAGCCTTTCTCCTACTCACACAAAAATGGGAGGCATGGCTGAAAAACCTCAAGCCTTCTAATCCTTGTTTGGTCTTTCCAGGAGCCCATCAAAAGTTCCCTCATTTTAAAACAGAAGACACTGCTATCACCCAAGGATAGGGTGATACATATACCAAGGGCCAAAGACCAAAATAATAGAACAAAGGATACTCCTGTTCTCATTTACGAAATTACAAGGACTTCTGGGGCTCTGTGTAAGAGTTAGGAGCAGAAGCCAATATGTATTTTCATTATCTCACAGATACTTAATTTCTTAGAATAATTTTTTAAATACTTTTCACAGTATAAGTTTTATTCCTTATTCCCAAGTATTTCATTGTTTCTGATGCTAATGGAATTGTCTTAATTTTATTTTTAGATTGTTATATGAAATTTATAGGGATGAAATTGCTTTAAAAAGAAAGAAAATTGATTTTGTATATTGATCTTGTAAACCTACAATCTTAGTTGAACTCATTTCTAATAGTATTTTATTGGATCTCTTAGGATTTTTGCATTATTTCATCCATGAACTGGGATAGTTTAACTTGTTCCTTTCCAATCTGAATATCTTGTATTTCTTTTTCTTGTCTAATTGCCTGAATAGAACCCTTGGTACAATGTTGAATAGACTGATGAAAATGAATATCTGTTTTTTATACCAGATATGGGGGGGATATAGTCTTTCACTAAGTGTGATGTTAGCTGTAGTTTTTTCAGGGTACCCTTTGTCAGCTTGACGAAGTCTTTCCTTTGTCTTCTTTTTTGTTTTTAAAGATTTTATTTATTTATGCATACAAGAACTGGTGGTGGGGTGTGTGTGTGAGAGTATTCATCAGAGACAGAGTAGGGAGCAGAACAGGCAGACTGAAACACACTGCTATGGGAGTGGGGAGCAGTGGGCAAGACACAGCAGGAGACAGGAGAGGTCTGCTGCACCTTGTGTGTCAGCTCCCTGGTGAGAGTTGGGGGGTGGAACTCATGCCGCAGTGGCTGAGGAGAGCTTCATAGTGTTGAGTTTTAACAAACCGTTACGCCACCAGGGAGGCCCCTGCCTTCATTTTTGAAAGCATCCTTTGCTCAACATAGGGGATTCATGGTTGACTTTGTTTTTCTTTAAGTACTTTGAGTATGTTATCCTGCGGTCTTGACTTCCATTATTTTGGTCAGAAGTCAATAGTTAATTTTACTTATGCAGTTCCCTCATAAGTAATGCATTGTATTTCTGCTTTCAAGATTTTCTCCATTGTCTTTGCCTTTGAATATTTTTTGAATGATGTGCCTGTTTGTGGGTCTCTGTGTTTATCTTACTTTGAGTTCAGTGAATTTCCTGCATGTGTAAGTTAACTGACTTTTAATCAGTTGATAAGTTTTCAACTTTTATTGCCCTGAATAGTTTTCCTGCTCCTTTCTTGCATGATGTTGTCTGTAACACTTTGCCAATTTCTTTGAATTTCTGTTCCTATTTCTTGTTTTCCAGCTTGTATAGTCTCTATCTTCACATTTGCTAATTATTTCTTTTGCCTGTTCTACTTTTTGAGCCTCACTGGTGAGTTTTTAAGTGTCAGTTGTATGTTTCAACTCCAGAATTCCGTTTGTCTTCCTTACATATACATACATGCATGCACACACATGATTTCTGTGTGTTGATATGCTCTATTTGATACAGTATTGTCATTCATACCTTCTTCACTTATGGTTCCCTTTAGTTCTGTGAACATATTTATAATGACTATTTTGAAACATTATTTTTTTAAATTCAATATCTGGTTATTCTCATAGGCAATTTCTGTTGTCTGCTATTTTTCCTCCTCTTCCTCACACAGTTCATTATTTTTTATTGGAAACTGGTCATTTTAGATGATATATTGTAGCAACTCTTGGTACTGATTTTTCATTTTAGCCCTTGAACTTGCTATTTATTTGCTTATTTGTTTAGAGACTGACTGGATTATTTTAGTGACTATTCTACACCTTCATTCCATACTCACGAGCTGCCCCAGTTATACTGTTGATGCTCTTCAGGGACCCACGCTTGAGGTTTGCCTGTGGTTACCCTGGGATGGGTGGTACTCGTACTGGTACAGGCTGATAGAGCTCCTTCGTCCCTTGACCTCTAGCCATCAATCTCCTCTAACTGCCTAGTAACAGTGCCCTGCGACATCAAACTTATGGTAATACAGACAACTTGGAGCTCTTCGGAAGAGTTTCTGAGCTTTATTGCTTGTATTTGTTTGACCCCGGAGGGGCTTCTCCAGGCTGACTTACAATCTAGGTTGAGTCTTCACTCTATCCATGAATCTCTTCTCAGTTGCCTTTTACCACAGTCTCCCCTTTTCTTGGAAACACTCCTAGACATAAACTATCTCACATTCTGTTAGGACGTGCGGGGAAGGGAATTGGTATTATGAGTTCCTGCTTTCCCCAACTAAACAAAACATCTGAGCCAAGATTCCAGAGCAGGGTGTAGGGACAGTGTCAAGCTTTTCTGCGAGTGGCATTCTGGCTCTGATTGCTGCGCTCCGGAGGGGTCTGAGGGGCATGGGCAGCAGCCTGGTGTTTTCTTGCTTTGTCTCCTGCGGTGGAATACCATCCCTTGATGGGGGTGGAAGTGCTGCTTGGTCCCAGTGTCCTCAGTGTGCCTTGCCTAAGGTAGAGACTCTTGTTCCACGACAGGATTTGGGCAGAGGGGAGTCCCTCCCTTTGGTGACACTTAACTTGGGACTTAGCCTCATTGACTGAAAAACTTGAGGTCTGCTGCTCTCGGGAAGAAAGTCCTTTTAGACTGAGAGCTGAAGGAAGGGGGTTGGGAGTCCATGTCCTTGGCTGCAGCAGTCTGAAGCTTAGGTAAGGTGCAGGGGTGGAGGGAGACAGTACTTTTGGTTCACATACCACAAACTTTCACTTTTCAGACTGAATTTTCACATACTTTATCAAACAGTTGTTGTTTTCTTCATTTGTTTTTTGCTCTGAGGGAACCAAACAACAGAGGCTTTGGACAGTTGATTTTTCCTGTTATTCTCACCACTTTCACTGGAGCTCCTCATTCTTTTTTGCCAGAGGTCAATTGCTTGTAATTTTGATTTTTGAGCAAGCAGTAACCTCCTTAAGGAAGGGCTCAGAAAGCATTTCCCCCCATTGTCTCCTGACCACCCCCATGAGGACCCCTTAACATTCTCCTGACATCGCAACTTTCAGATATTACTCAAATGATATAATACGCCTAGAGAATTGATTCCCCTGCTTATTTTCCTTAAAGAATGAATTAACTATATGCAGAAGAAGTCTCAAAGGGAGAAATCTGCACAATTAATGAGTTTGTAAAGGAAATGGAAATAATAGAAACTAGAGAATTGTAACACAAGGGCACTGTAGTGTAGAAATGAACTGTTTTCAAGTTGAACTCCTGGCATCTTTTTTACTAGATTTAGACATGAAAGTCAACTGGTTTCTTGCCTAGGTTTGCTGTCATCTTAGTTTATTTTGATTTTCTTGTTTTTTCTTCCAGGGGCCACTCAATAGTGAGTCTTCCAATCAGAGCTTGTGCAGCGTGGGGTCCTTGAGTGATAAAGAAGTAGAGGTAAGGAGCCACACCACTGCAAGACTTTTTATATTCTCACTCTTTAATTCTGGGTTAAAAGAAAACTGCACAATCTGGGATGCTGTTAGGGTCTCTGCAGACTCCCCTTTGAGTTGTGTGCTCTCTGTGTCTGCACAGCTGAATGGAGCCATGGCAGGTTCTAAGAATATTTTTGCCAAGGTTCTATTGATAATAACTGAATTAGCTAATAGGTACCCCTGAATTTTAACAATGTTGGTTCTTAACAAAGTGGATCAGTTTAGCCTTGCTGATTTTTGTAACAGAATTTGAACGTTTTTGTTTTAAAGGCAGATAAACTACCTGCATGAACGTGGCTCAAAATCTTCAAATCACCTACTTCTAATTTAAAACTTTAAATAAATTCTAGCCGACTGATTAATCATACACATCTTTTTAGGAAAAAAGAGGTTGGGTTAAGCTCTTTTAAGTAGAAATACTGTAACTGTCCTCTACTACTATTTGTGCTACATTTGCATTGTAAAATTATCTTATTGAAGCTTTTCAGCAAGCCTGACATATAGACAGTTCTCTGATGTGGCAAGCAGCTTACTAGGATGTCTGGGTGGTTGGGTTCTTTCCACAACCTTGCTCCAAGAGCAGGGCAATAGTTGACTTGCCGTAAAAATGTGGTAGTTTGTGTGTGTGTGTCCCATTTTTTATAATGTGAAACATTTAACAAAACGGTAATTGTAATGCATATGGTATTTAACAGACTCCTGAGAAAAAACAGAATGACCAGCGAAACCGGAAAAGAAAAGCTGAACCATATGAAACCAGCCAAGGTAATAGTAATTTCGCACCAATAAAAATACTAAATTCTTCTGTACTTAGAATTTTCCAGCTTACATTAAATAATTAGTTAATATATTGGGACTCCTAACAAAAAGAGATTTGTGTATCTTAAGGGAATATCAAACTGTTTATTATAGACTTACTGCTTGATACACACTTCACAAAACAGTGTCCCTTCTTTGGGGACTCCTGTTTTCCCTGTTGTAAGTTATCTATCTTCTCACCACAGGTTTTTCTTCAGACTAATGCTACATTGTACAAGCAAGAATTTATACTGGAGTTTTCAGTCTTGTGTTTAAATCTGTGATTTGTGAATAATAGGTGACCAGAAATAGTTTCATTGACATGACTGCCTACCCCCTTCTCCCCCTTTTCTTCCATGTCAGTTACTTAATTGAACATCGGTGTCCAGTGAAATAAATCTGTAAATATGCTGACATAATGTTAGAAGTCTTAGAATTAAGTAAGATTAATTAAAGAAAGAATAGATAGTTTGGTTTTGTATAAATAAAGCAAGAACAGTTTGTATAATTAAAGGAAGAATAGAATGGTTTTGCTCACTTCTTGCCTGCATTCCAAGAAATGGAAGTCCCAGTCTTTTATACATTTTTCTTATTTTTTCTTTACTCTGCAAACCTTTTTTACTTTCTTGGGGAAAATTGTCCCAAGTGACAGGATCACATGAAGTTTTTTTGTGTGTGCATGTGTGATACAGACTAGATCTTTAGTACTATATACTATTTGTTTCTAATTGTTCTCTTAGTTGGGGGTGTGGATTATTTTTTTATTTTTTTTCTCATCATTGTAGCATAGTTTTTAAGTATTTGTAAAAGAAAGATTAGTGAACCATAGGAAGAAAGCAAATTTTTCTGTTTATTAAGCCTTTATGTTATGGAGGAAAATGTGTCTATTCTTAAAATGTATGCTTTTTTTTTTTTTTAAAGATTTATTTATTTATGCACACAGAACTGGGGTACAGGCCAGAGGTGCTGGGGTGGTGAGAAGAGTCACCAGAGACAAAGTGGAGAGCAGAACAGACCAACTGGCGAATTAAGATATATCTTAAGGGTAGCATGGCTCATTTGTTAAAAGTAAAGCTGATACTTGAATTGATAATACATGCAGTTACTGAATACATAATGTATATTAGTGGATGGTGCTTTACATGTGTGTCGATACTTACTTTGGTTTCGTTTTCAGGAAAAGGCACTCCTAGGGGACATAAAATTAGTGATTACTTCGAGGTAAGTTAAATTTTTGGAAAAAAAATCTATAGTGATTTTTAAAAATCTTAATCTCTGTTCATTTTTTAAGGCTTTAGAAAGCAATATTTTGCCTTTGCTATGTTCTGCTCCCCATCTTCATTGGTCTAATGTGCCCCCCCCAACTCTCTATATAAGAGGAAACTGCTGACTTCCTAAATTTAAATTTGCTTGTTATGTGTCTTTCTGTGATGATATAAAAATTCACAAATGAGGTGATTTTTCTTTTGGCCGGACTAGGTTTCGTGTCTGACAAAGATTGCAGTGGAATGGCTTGAACTCTTCTTTTGTCCTCTTCCCATTAGCCCAGTGGAACTTGTCTTTAGTGGTAACTAAAGAAAACGCTAACATCCACTGTATCCCTGTATTCCTGCTTCATGTATCTTGAGATAAGAAGGGAAAACATTCTTTTCCTATGGCCTTTCAAAACCATGTGTACTTTCAGCTTCCTAGCCATATTTTCTTTTTATCTTGGTACATTTCTGCTGGAACTTCTTCTTAAAAATCTCGTTGAAAAGACAGCAAAATTTGGCTTACCTGGCATTTTCTCTCTGGCATAAGATGTGTTGACTTAAAGGGGCCATGTATAATAAAGAGCTGTTTGTGTGTTAATCTTTTACTCTCCTTATCTGAAGCATAGTACTGTTTTGAATTATTCATATCCATTTTTCCCTGTTGGCCAGTTTGCTGGGGGAAGCGGGCCAGGAACCAGCCCTGGCAGAAGTGTTCCACCAGTTGCACGATCCTCACCGCAACATTCCTTATCCAATCCCTTACCGGTAAGCATTCACCTGGAGAAATTTGACACCTGTTGTAGGAGATGAGAAGCCAGTGACACACAAGCAAAGTTTCTCTTCTCTCAGTTACCCAAGGGGAAAGAGGACTTACTGAGAAAAGTTCATAGTATCACCTATGAATCCCTTCTAGGTTCAAATAGAGATCAGTAATAAGAACTAAACCTATTCTTATAGTCTAATGTGTTACTGTAAACATGCAGCCCATTGTTTTGTGAAGGAAGTGGGTTCTAATCTAAACATTAGGTTTTTCTTTGTAAAGTTCATATGTTCCTATAACTAAATATTATTTAAATCCCATCAGCTCTTGGCATTTGGATTAACTTCAAGGTTTACTCAGTGATGTAGTAGAGAAGCCAATGCTATGCTATTAGGCAGAGGTTTGTTCTTTGCCTGTGAGACACTCACTCCCCTCCCCAATAACAAATAATTACCTGATCTAAAATGCCACTAGTGCCAGCTGAGAAATCCTGAGAAATCATGTAGTTCTTGTGGCAGTTGGCATGAACGCCTTTGGGGAATTTGGCAAGACTCTGCAAGACCTCTGTTACTATATTCAAGAGTATGCTCTATCCACTGATGTCTCAGGTGTTGCTGTGGCTTTTTTGGGGGGGAAAGGGGGTTTTCCTAAGATCACAAGTGTTCATCCTAAGTCCCTGTTGAGGAGAGTTGCTTTTCTCTGCATTAGCAGAGTTGATTAATACTGTTCTTAAGTGATGTAGTTTCCTGTACTGTATTTTAAAATGCTCTTCCTCCCCTCTACTATCTCATAGAAGTATGCATTCATTAGAGTGGCTCTAATTATTAGAGCACTTATAAAGATGAACTGAACTTGAAATTTTTGCTATTTTATCACCCATGCCATATTTCAAATGTTTAATATAAAAACATCTGTTTAACCACTTGAGTGTGTTAGAAAACTATTGAGGAGGCCTGTGTCTTTGTTTTCCTTAAGTTTTAAAAATGTTAAATGAGATTTCAGAATTACCTATTTGGGACAAATATGTTTTGTAGCACTTTGTCATCTATTACTCTTCCTGAAATATTGTTTTGTTTTCTTATGAGTATGTATCATTTTAGGTGAAGCCTGAAAATAAAATACACAATGATCTGTACACACTCCTGCCATTTGTATGAATGGTAACTTGCCCCATCATCATATTAGTCTAAGTGTGTATTAGGTGTTGAAATCGTTACCAAGCTTTAGTTTCTCTTTTCCCTCACACTGAAGTCTTTAACTTCCTGACTTGGTAGCTGTGCTTCATTGCTACGGTCACTGATTTCTGAATTATCCCTTCCTCCATTCATGCTCCATCATACTTGCCTGGAAAAACCCACCAGTGGTTACATCTATTTTCTGCCTTTCCCTTGCTTGCCGCTAAGCTGCTCAGCGTGGTGAGACGAAAATCCATGTTGAGTGGTCCTGACCATTAATCTCATGTGGACTCCTACCTACCTGCCAGTCCTACTGTGCTTGCTTAGTGCCCACTTCCAGATGAATGTATCATGTTCCCTGTAAGCTTCTAGCAACACTTTCCCCTCTGCGATCTCAGCTGATGGCTTTGTTTTTTCATTTTACCAAGAAAATGGAAACTTTCAGAAGAGAACTTTCATATGCCCTACAACAACCTTACCAAGTCATCAGTAATCTCACCTGCCTTTGAGACTGAATAAACTTTCCAGCCCTCACTTTGAATGCAGGTCTCCCTAATAATTACCTACCCAGTTTTCTGCTTGATATTTACACTTATTTATTAAAAAAAAAAAAAGATTTATTTGTTTATATATACAGAATTGGGATACAGTCAGAGGTATGGGGGTGAAAGGATTCACCAGAGACATTGGGGATCAGAACAGGCACATATACTGAAAAACACTGCAGAGGGGAGCAGCAGATGAAACAGGAGAGGTCTGCTGTGCCATGTGGGTCACCTCCTTGACTGGGGATTGAACTCATACTGCAGTGGCTACAATAGCTTCATAGTGCTGTGCTTTAACACACTGGGCCACCAGGGAGGACCCAATATTTACACTTATATATCTAATAGACGGCTTGAAAATGTCCAAAAAGGACCTCATGGCTTCCTTCTCTTTACTACTGATAAACAACAAATTGTTCTTCCTGCAGGCTGCTCTGTCCTAATGAAATGAAAGTTTACCCATCCAGTTTTTCAGGTCATAACCTCATGTTCATCAGTAAATCCTGTTTTTCCTTTGAAATGTCAGAATTTTACCACTTTTTCTATTGTCCTGGCTCTCTGCATTAGTCTCCCAAGTGGTTTCTCTGAGTCTACTCTTGACTCATCCTGTTCTTAATATATTAGCTAGGGTATTCTGTTAAAAGGGTAAGACAGATCCTGGTGCTCCTCTACCCAAAACTTTCCACTGGTTTAGTCCATTGTCTTTTGGGTTTACATGGTTTAAGAAACTTCAGTTTGTCCTGTGCTCACCCATCTGCCCGACTCTGACATCTCCACATGTTCTCTGTCCCTCGTGCCACTGCACAGTGCTGGCCTTGACATTCCTTGAACACTGTGAAACATACTTATGAGTGTCTCCTCCAGATACAGCGTGATTAGCAATCTCTTCATTAGGTTATTGCTTAAAAATGACTTGGTCAATTGACTTCTCTAAAATAACAGTCCCTCACACCTTTCTACTCTTGTGCCTAATCCTGCTTTATTTTCATTCTTAGTTATTGCCACCTGACATACTTTGATACAGATTTTTTTCCTTTAGTGTACAACTTAAGAATTTTCATAAACTGCACATCCACACAAGAAACAAAATATTGCGAGCTCCCTCAGAAACCCCCTTATGTTCCCTTCTAGATACTCCCCCTCCTTCTCCCTACCTCCTGAAACCTACTAGTCTGCTTTGGGTCTCTCAAATATGGAAACAACCTAACTGTACACTAAAGGAAAAAAAGACATGACTGCTTTTGCACTTTGTATGAAAGATTATGCAGTATGTACTCTTGTGTCTACTTTCTTTCATTCAAACATGACTTTGCCAAGCACCATCTATGTAGTTGTGTATTACTGCAAATCACCGTCATTGGCGTGTGGTATAATTTTAATATTTGCATTTAACTTTTATATTTTAATTTTTAACTCTACACTTCATCTGTTGCCCATATTCTCTCACTAGAATGCTAATCCTGCGAGAGCAGGGATTTTGCTTTGTGTTGTTCATTGCTCTTATCTATCTTTTACAGTACTTATTACTTAAGGTGTAATTCTTGTAATTACTTTGCCCACTTGACATGGGAGAGAGAACTTGTTCAATTTTTTTAAAAAATGCATGACATAAATATTGATACAAAATGTTGTTGAGAGGAAAGGATAATGGAAAAAGACTTACTTTTCCTTTTGCTCCCCTAAGTGATTCTTTAATATTCTTTTAAGTACAAAAAAAAATGTATAAAACATTAATGCTGGAGTTGGTAAGCTCCTTAGCTGACAAACTGAGAAATGAATTGTAGATTTTTACAGAGTTGGAGAGACAAAGAATATATGATAGAGATGACATGTGACCTAAAAAGCCTGAAGTACTTTTTGTCTGGCCTTTCACCAAAAAAATTTCTAAGGAATCATTGTAAATTTAGCTCTTAATCATTACTTCAGTCATGAAGTAAAATATTCTAGTAGCCTGGAAACCTACATACATTGCCTCTCTACTCTGATTTTTGTGTTTATTGTTTATTTTTCCTTATTTGGACTATTGGAAAAGTTATGATGCATTTTTTCTGTTTTTCAAGCAAAAAATGCATTATGACCTTTCTGACAGTCCAGTAGTTTGACCATCCATATATGTAACCCTAAGTAGAATTTTATTAATCATAGTGTTTAAATAATTATCAATATGTTGGGTTTAAATACACCATCTTTTATATGTTTTCTATTTACCCTATCCTATTTTCTTTCATTTGGATTAATTTTAAAAATTATTTTTACATTTTCTGATTAGAGTCTTTCTAATGTTTTTCTTAGATATTACCATGTACATTTTTAACATGCCAAATTTTGATATTATTAGTATAGTTATCCCCTTACCAAATAAATGATGACCTCACAGCATTAACTCCATTAACCTAATAATGACTTGGGGCTGGCAGTTAACTTATGTTTTTTTATTTTGCCTTTTTTTAATCTCATAAAAAAACTATTGTCAGTGTGCTTTATTCCTTTATAATTATTTCCTTTTGCATCTTTCTTTAAAAATTGAAGTATAATTGATTTGTAACATTTTGTAACATTTGAAGTTTAGATATGTGCCATAATGACTTGATAGTTGGCATGCATTGCAAAATGACAACTATAATAAAGCTAGTTAACATTATTCATATATAATTATAAATTCTTGTGATAAGAAACTTTTAAGATCTATTCTCTTGGCAACATTTAGATATGCAGTGTAGTAACTGTAGTTACAATGTTGTACATTACATCTCCCAACTTTATTTTATGATTGGATGTTTATACATCTTGACCCCTTTCTCCATTTTGTCTGCTCTCCACACCTTTGCCTCTAGCCAACACCTATCTGTTCTCTCTGCTTCTATTTCAAGCTTCCATATATAAGTGAGATCATGTGGTATTTGTCTTTGTCTAACTTATTTCCCTTAGTATAATACCCTCAAGACCCACCCATTTTTGCAGATGGCACAGTATTCCTTTTTTTATAGCTAAATAATGTTCCCACTGGCATTTTACACTTAGGGTCAAATTCCTTTTTTTTTTTTAAATTATAAAATTGGTTTATTGTAAAAGCAATTCAAGAATACCCAGTTAAAATCTTATCCCAATGCTACCCAATACAATCAAGAAGCAGTTAAACACATTTACATTAAAAACAAGGACATTAAACAAGAAAGACCACATCAAGGCTGTGATTCAAATTTGGGAAGAGAAGACTCTCAGGTCTCCTTCAGGTCAGTGTAGAGTATGCAATGCCAGAGCACTGTGCTACAGGTCATGGTGCCACCACACATTGAGGTATAATTGGGCAAACTAAAGTTGAGGGGAATGAAGAACTCCATGTTCTAGTTTTGTGGGTGCACTTAAAAAATTTTAGGAACAACTGCCTTCAGTGACAGCTAGATGCAAGACAAGTCTTTATTAAGGAAAAGAAGCTTATAAAGTTCTCTATCAAGGCCCCACTAAGTCTTCACAAACCCCTTTCTACTCCCCCTCCCCCATCTAAACCTACTTTGTTGATATATAAAATCATTATAATATTGTGGCTTACTGGCAAACTGTAAACACTCCTTCCAAGTAGCTTTGATCTTCTGCACATGAAACAAACAACATACTGTATCATTCACATACTCAATTATGTATTCTAGGTAGAATTTCATTATTACTCTAAAAAAGAAAATCAATGCATCTTGAACAGTGGCCATTTAACCCCAGACTTAACCCAAGATTTAATCTCTTCTGTTTTTAATAAAAGCCTTAGTCGATTATTACGAATGATCAACTCATGAATCATTATATACAACAGTGATTGCATTATTTTTGAGTGCTAAACACAGTTAACATAAAACTTACTTTCAACTTTTGCACATCTCTAAACTGTGAAGGGTCAAATACTTGGATTCTGTAATTAGGGGGGGAAAAGCCCCAACACCCTACTTCCCTAAGCTGACGGCTTTTCATAGCAGTTTAAGCGGGTCAAATTCCTTTTACTTTGAGTATTCCTTTAATATTCTTTTAGTATGTATTTGTTGGAGTTTAACTCTTCAGTGTTTTTGTTTGCTTAAATTACATTATTTTACCCATATTTTTGAAAATATTCTTGCTTTGTATGTTTCTAGATTGGCATTATATTAACACAATTGTGTATATTGTTACCTCTGGCTACTATTGTTACTACTGAACTTTACTTGTTATTTCTTTGGAAATACATAATTTTTCTTCACTCACTGCTTTTAAAATCTTCATCTATGCTATTCTTTTTGTGCAGAATAGAACACTGCAGTTTTACTATAATGCATCCTTTTATTTCTCTTGTTTGTGATTTGTTGCGCTTCTGGCTTCTGTTGAGTTGCTATTTTGTACCACTTCTGGATCTTTATTAGTCATTATCTTAAATATTGTCTTTTCCTTGTTTTCCTTTCCTCCTCCTATGATACTCCAATTAACCATGCCTTAGACTGTCACTTTATCATCATGACTCATCTTTTTCTGATTGTCTAACTTTTTGTCTCTGTATTGGATAATTTCTTCCCTTTCAATTCCAGAATTCTATTTTATTGTTATCTGTTTTCTTGTTAGTCACATTGTATTTTAAATTTTTGTGATTTTATGTTCCATGCATGAATTTCAGTTCTTTTATAAAAATTTAGTGGGCATAGTTATCTTGTAATCTGTGAATGATAATTGATGTTCGAGGTTTTTTCAGTTTGTTTTTGCTATCTTTTATTTTCATAGTTATTGCTCAGCGCTTTGTTTTTTTATTTTGGGGTTTGTTTTTACTCTGTGCTGCTCATTCTTGAAAATAAATAAATAAATAAAAGATTTGTGAAATTTCCTGGAGATTGATATGAGCAAGCATTCCTCCAGGGAGAATTTTTTTGCTTCTTTCAAGTGCCTGCACAATTTTACCAACCCAACATTATTTAAATAACTGAATGTGTGGTTTGCATTTTATTTGTATGATTTATTTATTTTGTTTGCTTGTTTCTCCCACACCGATAGTACTGATTTGCATTGTTAATACTTTTTATTAGAACCCTACCCTCTGTACTGTCAAGGTAACTTCTTCCTACCTATATAATCCTTGCAGCCACCTAAGATTAGGGGACATTTTTCTTGTTTATATTTTCTCTCAGATTGTAGCTTTTTAGAAGCCCAATTTCAAATTGAAAAGGTTCCCTATTAAGCTTAATCCCTTGCCCTGGGTGGTTTGTTCTGTGACTTACCTACTTGGCACTGTGGTGCCCTAGAAATGGGAAATTACAATCTGCAGGTACCCACAGGTAAATGTGGGCTTGGCGGTTCTGTAGTCTTAATCTTCTTAAACTGTGCCCTGGCAGATTCCTACTATCTTACTGAGTTTGATATTTTCATTATCTGTTATTCATATTTGTCCTTTCTCTATAGTTGTTTTTCTGAGGGAAAGTAGGTTCATACAAATACACATTCTGCTGTATTTCCACAAGTTATACAGACAACTTCTGCATATCCAGAAGTTATAATGACAATGTTAATTCATTGTAATTTCAGTTGTAAAATTTTCCTTCAACCTTTGCCAAATATTTATTGAATATAAACAGAATGATTAATTTTATAATGTGGTTGCAGAGACACATTCTCCCATATAGTGAGTATTGTGAAGGGTTAACACAGTGTCCTGCAGCTTGAATTTTAACCATTGTATTTGGTGGGATAGGAGTTTTGATGTTGAAAAGTACCTTCCTAATTGATTAAAGAACTAAATTCCTTTGTCATTCCAGGATGGGTTTGGTTTTACCTTTATTTTACCTTTCCCCCCTAAAATGAAAATGTTAAGTAGTATTTCTAAATAAAGGGGTACATACTCATTGTGAAAGTTCAACAATTCAGAAGTGAAAAAGAATTATTAAAAAGTTTAATGGGCATATATGCATATGTATCTATACTCATAATAGATTTCTCCATTTCTGTAATATTAATTTATTTAACCAATAAATAATGTTATTTGTACATAGAATGTTCTTCTATGTACTTCTGTACTTTTGCACTCTTTTCTCTTTGGTTAAGTTCCAAAGTATAAATTCCAAATCAAAGGATATGCTCACATTAAAATGTCATGACATAATTACTAATAGGTTATCAACAGTCCCAGTTTCTATATATCCTTAAAATAATGGATTTTATCATTATAATCTTTCCTAGGAAGAAAAATACCTTAAGTTGCTTTTCTTGAATTGTGATATTAAATATCTTTTCATATGATTAATGACTCTTTGGATTTCTTTTTAATGCTTCAAACATCTATCTGCTACCTATTTGAGTGTTTCTTTTACTAGTGTGTAGGAACACATTATTTATTATGATTGTTAATTCATTGTCATTTCAGTTGTAAAATTTTCCCTCTTTGTAATCTTGTCTTAACTTTGTATTAACTTTTACCATTCAGAAGTAAAACATCTGATGTACACAAATTTCTCAATTTTTTCCTTCATGACTTACTCATTTTTATGTTATTAGATATTCCTATATAGTTTGTATTTTCTTATCTTTTTTAAAAGAAGATTTATTTATGCATACAAGCATTGGGGTGTAGGCCAGAGATGTAGAGGGTGAGAGGATTCACCAGAGACAGAGTGGGGAGCAGAATAGTCAAGAGTGATGAAGTACACTGCCGAGGGGAGCAGCAGGCAGGACAGGAGAGGTCTGCTGTGCCATGTGTGGTTAGTTCCTTGGCAAGGGATTGAACTTGTTCTACAGTGGCTGGTCGCTGTCTTTAACCCCTGTACCACTAGGAAGGTCCCATGGTTTGTATATTATTAGTGTTTTAAAAAATCCTTTACTACCAAAAGCCATAAAAGCACTTTTTAATTTATGTATATGATATAAAGGAGGATACTACTTTTACTTTTTTTTGAACACAAAAAATTCCTACCAACTTAGTAAGTTTTCACTAATTTGAAAATCACAAATAATATTTCTATATTATGGATATATGGATATGTTTCAGAATTTTCTGTTCTATGTCACTGATTGATTTCTGCTCCTGTACCAGTGTTACAGTGGCTAGAGTGTTTTAATAAGTTTTAATAGTGGGTTAAGTTTTCCTGATATTCTTTATTAAAAATTAAGTAGCTAATTTTCATTATCTTTCCATGTGAACTGCCAATGAATAGTAAAATTCCTGAAGACCACCCCTCCAAAGGAGAGCATAATACAAGCTAGATGATTACTATGCCATACTCGGTGTTGCAAAAAAAAAAAAAAAGCAAAAACCCTAGTATTCACCTTCTGGGAATTTAGATCACCAGGGAAGTTGTTTGTTTTATTTATTTATCTATTTATCTATTTATTTATTCATTCATTCATTCATTCATTCATTCATTCATTCATTCATTCATTCATTTATTCATTCATTTATTTATTTATTTATAATGTACATACTACTGAAGTTCCAAGTATTTCACAGATTTAAAAAAATTTTGAATCTCCTTTTTCTTCCATTACATGTTTTAACTGATTATAACCGTTGGTATTTGGGTAAGGTATTGATTTCTACATTTACTTTGTATTTGGTCTTTTTTTTTTTTTTAAAGATTTATTTATCTGTATAGAACTGGGGTACAGGCCAGAGGTGTGGAGCAGAACCGGCAGACTGACAAAGTATACTGCTGAGGGTAGCAGTGGGCAGGTCAGAAGAGGTCTGCCACACCATGTGGGTCAGTTCCCTGGTGGGAGATTGAACTCATGGTGTAGTGGCTTCGAAGAGCTTCATAATGTGGTGCTTTAACCCGTTGCACCACCAGGGAGGGCCTATATTTGGTCTTTTTACTGAACTCTTATTTTTCAGTTCACTTGCTTGGTTTCCTTTGTGAATAGTTATATCATCCAATAATGACACTTCTTAATCTTTAATATTTTCCAGTGTTTATACCTTGTATTTTTTTCCTTTTATCACATTGATTAAAACTTGTATAATACGTTTAATTATCGTGATATTAATATGTTAACACTGCCTGGTTCCTAACTTTAATGAGATTCTCTCTAGTATGGCTCATAAATTGTGTTTGTTGATTTTTTTGAAAGAGATGGGTACTTCCTGCTGTTTTTTTTTTTTTTAACCAACAATGTGCAAACTCTCTTTAGCACCAGAAGAGAAGACTCTTAATCTCTCCCCCACCCCCAATATCAGTGTAAGGAATGACAGTAGTTTTGCTAATAGTGAACCTTTTTTTTTGGGGGGGGAATAGACCACATATATAAGTGGTATATTCTATTCATCTATTGTTGAAGTTGTTTTATGTGTATTTATTTTGGATTTTTACATTTATGTTTAGCAAGATAGAATAACTGAGTGTGAATAAGCTCTACCTGTGAAGTCTTGGAGAAATGTCTTAACCTTCATTTATTTACAGGTTAGAAACCATTTCTTTTGTAGGATTGAGGGAATTATGAAGTTGATGTGTTGAGCTCTACAAAGCAGCCTAAACATTCAGAGTTATATAAATATTAGAATCATTAAAATGTCATTTTACAGAGTTTAAGTTACTCAGGTTTATATGTAGGTTATAATCTAGAGATAGTGTTGTATTATGTGCCCCGTGTTTGTTTTCAGAGGTTTTTTGGGGAAAAAAAAATTCTTAAATTTCCCCACTGTGCTGTCACTCTTGTATGCTTTGGTTAGTGATCAGATTCCTGTTCTCATGTAAGTCATGCTCACTGTTTTCCAGCGGCGAGTAGAACAGCCCCTCTATGGCTTAGACGGCAGCGCTGCAAAGGAGGTGTCGGAGGAGCAGTCTGCCCTGCCCACCCTGATGTCAGTGATGCTAGCAAAGCCTCGGCTGGACACGGAGCAGCTGGCGCAGCGGGGGGCTGGCCTCTGCTTCACTTTTGTTTCAGTGAGTACTAGGACCAAGTTTCTGCAGATTCTTGTCTTGGGTGAAGTTGAATTGATTACTTCTAAAGTCAATACACTTTTCCCGCTTTCCACTTGGTTCAAGTTGCCAAAAGAGACTGCTTAGTTTAAAGTCTGAATGTACTCTAGGAAGGAAAATACAATCTTAGACTAACAAAGAAGTAAAGAAAATGTAAGTTATGTTTCTTTACAACCAAACTACTTGTATAATTGGAAATAAAAACTCCAAATTACAGCCATTATTTATTTAAAGCACTATTGGAGTTGGTGAAATTGGAGTGTGCCACCAGGCTCTCAGTATGCATGCCAGTCAACTGGATCTTTTTCTTTTTTTTTTTTTTAAATACCAAGTCTACTACTTTAAAGACTATGTTTTTTTAGTTTGTAAAGCTTGATTTTGTAATTGCTTTAAAAATGCTGAATTTTTTAAAAAAAGATTTATTTATGCATACAAGAATTGGGCTACAGGCCAGAGATGTGGGTTTTGAGGGGACCCACCAGAGACAGAGTGGAGGGCAGAACAGGAAGATCCACTGAAATACACTGCTGAGGGGAGTAGTGGGCTAGACAAGAGAGGTCTGCTGCATTGTGTGGGTCAGCATCCTGGCCGGGGATCGAACTTGTGTTTCCGTGACTGTAGATAGCTTCATAGTGCTGTGCTTTAACTCCTTACCCCACCAGGGAGGCCCCCTAAATTCCGATTTTTTTTTTTTTTGGTAAAGATTTATTGATTTGTGCATATAGAACTGGGTTACAGGCCAGCGGTGCAGGGGCAGTGAGAGTATTCACCAGAGACAGAGTGGGGAGCAGAACAGGCAGATAGGCAAAGTGCCCTGCTGAGGGGAGCAGCGGGTACATCAGGAAAAGTGTGCCATGCTATGTGGATCACCTCTGGGGCAGTCACTTCTTAGTGCTGCGCTTCATTCAACCTGCTGTGCCACCAGGGAGGGCCCAAATTCCGAAATATTCTAAAGTACATTTCAGTAATCTTGATTTCCTGCTTCTAAAATAGCGAGCATTTTCTAAAAGATAGTAACATTTCTAGATAGCCAAATTAATATCACACTTTTAAGTGTCTATTTTTTGTAAAATAGAACATTGCTCTCTTATCTAGCTATACCAACATACTGTTCTTCTAGAAAGGCAGGTTAAATGCTTCTTTTAATTATCAATTTTGATTAAAAAAATGAAATTGTTAATGTGTAATGGTTGTATCAGATAACTTTCCTTATTACCATTGTGGCCTCATGAATTTTCATGGGTCTCTCAGTAAATATAAGTATTCTTTTTGGTGTTCATTTGGTCAGTCTTATCCTTCCATCACTTGATGGCCTTTTGGACTGTTTCTAGTTCTGGGTTATATGTTTTTGTGTAGGTATAGTTTTGGGGTATAAAATGAAGAGTGGGGGCCTCCCTGGTGGCGCAGCAGGTTCAAGCACAGCACTAAGAAGTTAAAACCACTTCAGCATGAGTTTGATCCCCACCCCGGAGGTGACCCACATAGCAGACCGCTCCTGACCCACTCGCTGTTGCCCTCAGCAGTGTGCTTTGTTGATCTGCCTGTTTCGCACCCCATTCTGTCTCTGGTGAATCCTCTCACCACCCCTGCACCTCTGGGTTGTACCCCAATTCTGTATGCATAAATAGCTAAATCTTTTTTTTTAAAAAATGAAGAATGGAATTGCTGGTCATATGGTTAATTCCTTGAGACCTGCCAAGTTGTTTTTGCAAAGCACCATCTTGTTGAGAATAGGCAGCAACCTAAGAGTCTTTTCTCCACTTCTCAGTAACATTATTATTGTCATTTTGATTATAGTCATCATAGTGGGTGTGAAGTGAAATCTCATTGTGGTCATTGAAAATGATTTGTATTTCCTGAATCACTAATAATATTGAACTTAAAAAAATATGTTTATGTCCATTTGTATATCTTTGGAGAAATGTCTGTAAACACCCTTTGCCCATTTTAAAATTTGTCTTTTTGTTGTTGAGTTATGAGGATTCTATGTAGTTTTGGACATTAGACTTTTCAAATATATGAATGACACAGATGTTTTCTCCTATGGATTGTTGATCTTGAAGGTAACCTTTGAAGCACAAAAGGTTACATTTTGGAAAACTCATACTTAATTTTTCTTACATTACTTACACTTTTGGTATCATAGTTAGGAAAGATTTAACCTAAGGACATGAAAACCTACTGCTATATTTTCTTCTAAGTGTTTTTTACTTTTAGCTTTGATCCTTTGCTCTATAATACATTTGCATATGGTATGAGGAAAAGAAATCAGTTTCTTTCTTTTGCATGTGACTACCCAGTTGTCCCACACCATTTGTTTGAGAAGATTCTTCTGTCAAATTATCTTGGCATGCTTGTCAAAAATTAATTGAGTGTAAAGGAGGGGCTTTATTTCCATTTTATTTCATTGATTTATATGCTTATTCTTTTGCTGGAACCACACTATCTTAATTACTGTAGCTTTATATAACTTTTTGAAATCAGGAAATGTGTGATTCCTCCCATTTTGTTCTCTTTTTTTGAGATTATTTTAGTTTTTGTATCTCTTGTATGACCATATGAACTTTAGGATCAGCTTTTTAGTTTCTGTTTTAGTTGCAAATAAGCCAGCTGGAATTTATAGCATTTGTGTTAAATGTGTAGATTGGGAGAGGATTTTCCTCATAAACATATTAAGTCTCCCCACCCATGAATACAAGATACTTATTTACATCTCTTTAGCTTCTTTTAGTTTTTGTAATGCCCTTCTTTTGTTAAAATTATTTCTAAATATTCTTTCTGATACTGTTTATAAAACTTAATTTTATCATTAGGTTATTTGTGTAATATGATGTCATCTTTGAATAGAGATAGTTTTACTTAATTTTTTTCAAATCTGGGTGTCTTTCATTTTATTTTCATACCTAATTGCTCTAGCTAGAACAATGTTGAATAGAAATTATTCAAGTTAAAAAAAAAAAAGGTGATTCAAGTGGACATTCTTGTCTTCCTGATTTCAGAGGAAAAAACATATGATCTTTGATAGTATTATGTTAGCTATATGTTTTTCAGAAATGATCTTAATTTTTAAAAAAGATTTTAATTTTTACTTATTTATGCATACAAGAACTGGGGTGTGGGCCAGAGTGGGTATGGTGGGGGTGAGAGGATTCACCAGAGACAGAGTCAGGAGTGGAACTAGAAGACTTATTGAAATACACTGCTGAGGTGAGCAGCTCTCATAGGGAGCTTTGCAGGAGCTATCTTCAGAAGTCCTAACCAGTTTTACTGCTATGCAATTATTCAAGTTAAAAAAAAAAAGTGATTCAAGCTTTTGAGCTTTGCAATTTATTTCACTTTCCTTTACAACCTTTACAACCTGATCCTAAGTGCTTTTTTTTTTTTAAAGATTTATTTATTTATGCATACAGAACTGGGGTACAGGCCAGAGATGCGGAGGGTGAGAGGCTTCACCAGAGACAGAGTGGGGAACAGAACAGGCAGGCCAACGAAGTACACTGCTGAGGGGAGCAGCGGGCGGGTCAGGAGAGGTCTGCCACGCCATGTGGTCTCTTCCGGGGCAGGCGGGAATCGAACTCATGTGGAATTGGCTTAAGCTTCTTAGTGCAGTGCTTTAACCCACTGCGCCACCAGGGAGGGCCCTTTTTTTTTTTTTTAATTAAATTTATTTATGCTTACAGAACTGGGGTATCGGCCAGAGATGTGGTGGGTGAGAGGATTCACCAGACACAGAGTGGGGAGCAGAACAGGCAGGCTGACAAAGTACACTGCTGAGGGGAGTAGCTGTTGGGTCAGAAAAGGTCTGCCATGCCAATGTGGGTCACCTTCCTGGAATCGAGCTCGTGCTGCGGTGACCTTGGAGAGCTTCATAATGCAGTGCTTTAACCCAGTGTACCACCAGGGAGAACCCTTTAATGTTTCTTAATATAAGGTTTTAGAAAATATTCTGATTCTTGACTCTCTCTTGTTTCTCAGCGCTATCATGAATTTCATTTTTAAAATGCCCCTGCATATATATAGAAGTATTTCAGAAAACAGTTCCCGTGTAAGAACAGTGTATCCTCTCCTGCAAAGTAGCTGTTTCTGTTAGCTCATAATTCTAGGAATATTCAACATTTTCTAATGGTATCTGTGATGGATTATTAGCTATAGTCTTGTTTTTATAAGGACTTTTGGGAGTAAAGTGATTATATATTTCTGACTAGTCGAACTTACATTAAATATCTTAGACTGTTTTAGAATGTGCTGTCAACTTTATGTTAATGGTCATAGTCAGCAAATAACTATGAATACTGGAAGAGAGTTTAGATTTTTGGGTATGTTCATGTGTAATATTTGTGGATTTAGGAGACTACTTTGAACATTAGATTATAGTCCTTATGCTGGAACCTTGAACATCCACTGCACTTCATATGCTCTCCCACCCTTTCCTCACAAAAGTATATTAAAATAGAGTGTGAAAGGCTTGTTATCATAGGAATAACTTTTAACTTTCTCCAATTTACATATTTAAAGAATTTATTTTTGAACAGTTAATACTCAAGCTTTTTTTTTTAAATGTTTTTTTTATTATTATTTTTTTAAAGATTTATTTATTCATATAGAACTGGGGTACAGGCTAGAGATGCGGAGGGTGAGAGGATTCACCAGAGACAGAATGGGGAACAGAACAGGCAGATTGACGAAGTACACTGCTGAGGGGAGCAGCGGGCGGGTCAGGAGAGGTCTGCCACGCCATGTGGACTCCTCCGGGGCAGGCGGGAATCAAACTCATGAGGAAGTGGCTTAAGCTTCGTAGTGCAGTGCTTTAACCCGCTGCGCCACCCGGGAGGGCCCTAATACTTAAGCTTTTTATAGGAACATTATCCAAGCCACCATGTCAAGCCCTTGTTTCGTTTCATCTTGGCTACATGGCCCTGACTTCTGCCTTTAATCAGAATTGATTTGTCTTACATAGTCAGTCATTTACAGTCAAACAAATATACGGGGAAAGATGCAAAATTTCCTTGTGATTGATGACGTACCTTTATTATAGGCTCAGCAAAACAGTCCCTCTTCTACAGGATCTGGCAACACAGAGCATTCCTGCAGCTCCCAAAAACAGATCTCCATCCAGCACAGACAGACCCAGGTGAGTAGGTAATAAACAGAGGAGGAGTTAATGTTAATAACCCCATGTAGAAATCGGAGCCCCCTTCAGTGTTTTCTTCACTTCTCTGCCTTTACCTCATTACTTATGTCTGTTATGTTCAGAACTTGGATTGTGTGTATTTAAGATCTTTTGTAAGGGTTTTTAACCTTTTCCATGTTAAATATACCTACCTGGTATATTGCAGCAGAAATGCTTCTACTGTAGGAGGGTGCTGAGGAAAGAACACTTGTTCTTGATGACCTCTAGGTGTGCATTTCAAATTCTGGCTCCAAAGTACATTTATCTTTTTGAGTCTTCATTTTCTTGACTGCAGATGAGTTGTAAAATGTGGTTGATTCTGATCACCTCAGATAGATAGTGTATAGAAATTTCTTACTAGGATGGTCTGTAGGTTTCATGAATGCTAATTCCCTACTTTATGAAAGTGGTTAACTTATTCCTTGTACTTGCTTAATTGGGCAAGATATAGCCAAACTTTTTTTTATAATGTGGCACACCAGTATTATTTCTTCCTTAAACAAGTCTTCAGAAGCTCTAATTTAGGGACTGTTGTGAACATTTAAAAATAATATCCGGAAAAGATAGTGGATACAAGTTCCATTGTAGGCTAATAAATAATATGCTGACTTTCCTTGAAACCTCTTGGTAAGGGTTGCTTTCAAGATAGGATGCTTTGTTAAATTTGAAGAACTATCTGACCTTCAGGAGCAAATTTTAGTTTTATTTGAATTACCAATTTGGTAGATGAGCATTTAGGTAACTTCACCTTTCTTCCCTTTTGCTTACTTTTTGTTTCCACTAGGTGGCATGTTTGTTCTTCAGACATTCCAGCAATGGCCTCTCTGAAGTCCTTTTCTATTCAAAGCTAGTTCATTTTGGAGCGTTATGTTTCTGTATTGTTCAGTGTACAGTATTTTGAGAATTCATATATTTGATTCCAGAGTAAACATGTTTTTGAAATGTGCAGATATATCAGAATATGACTTAAAGAATGGGAAGAGAAAAGCACATATAATTTCTAGGGACATCTAATTGATGTGTGCCAGTAGTTGACTTATTTTTCCTTAGAAAAATGATAAAAATGTGATGACATTTTTTGAGATTAATCATAAATTTGTTTTGTCTTTGTTTTGGTAGTCCGACCTCACAATAGAAAAAATCTCTGCACTAGAAAACAGTAAGAATTCTGACTTAGAGAAGAAAGAGGGAAGAATAGATGATTTGTTAAGAGTAAGTATTAAAACGTGGTAAGAAGTTTGATAACAAGCACTGACTGATGTTAGGTATAACTGGATTATGTGTGTTACATCTTTTATTATAGCCATAAAAGATGTTTGGATAGTTTCATTTAATCTGAGAAATTCTGATTAGGAACCTGGATCAGTATTTTCTCCATGTTATCTATAAGCTGGAAATCTTACAGAATTTTAATCTGAAACTGTGGTAATAAACATAAGAGTGTTGTTTTCCCATCCCAGAGAAGTTATTTTAATGTTTTTGAATTTTAAAAACTATTTCATGTGTACTTCAGTTCTGGTTTTATATTTTGTATTTTTCTAAGATAACCTATTAGTATCAAGTTTTTTAAGCTTATAAGAGAACTTTTGTTTTTATAAGAGAACTTTTAATAAAACTAATTAGGGGTTTAAAATATCTATATAAAATACACCATGGTATATTTGATCTTTTACTTCTTCTCTAGCAAAAGAGGGATTTACGGACTCAGTGTAATGGAGGAGAGTGAGCTGACTTCGGGCACTCTTGGAGCCAGGGCGCATAGGCTGTCTTTGAGCTTGTATTTTCATTGTCACTCTATCTCTTGTATGAGCTTTGTTCCCCTGTAGGTTCTCATCACATGCTGCATGGGTGGCCACCAGCAATTATGATCTGACATTTCATACCTTCTAGAGGAGCAGCTTTTCACGTGCTCTTCTGGCTTAGGACTGTAATTGTAATTGCCCCTTGCACTGGCCTGGTCACAACCTACTTTCCAGGAGTGCTGGCAGTGCCTCACAACCTACTTTCCAGGAGTGCTGGAGAGCGCTTAGGGGGCAGCCGGCACCTGCTCTGGTACCTATATCATGATATTTTAAATATATATTTTGGATATACAGTTTTACATGGCTGGTCTTTTTTTTTAAATAATAGTTTATTTTTTACATCATTTTGTGCCTTTTTCTACCTCAGTGATCTGTTCTCTCTTTTTTTAAAAGTTATTTTCATTTATTTATGTATCTAAAAACTGTGGCATAGGCCAGAGGTTCGGGGGGAGTGGGGTGAGAGGATTCACCAGAGTCAGAGCGGAGAGCAGAAAAGTCAGATCTATTGAAATACACTGCTGAGGGGAGCAGTATGTGAGACAGGAGAGGTCTGACCTATGTCATACGGGTTAGTTCTTTGCCCAGGGATCCAGCTCATGCTGCAATGGCTGTTAATAGCTTGATAATGCTGAGACTTTAACCTCTGTGCCACCAGGAAGGCCTGTAAGTCATTATTTTTTAAGAAATAAAGATCTTGTTAAATTTTCTAAGCCTTTGGAGAGCTTGAGAAATCTTTCTCATATAAAAGATAGCACTGTGTATGTGAAGATTTTTGTGTCAAGTGGAATTTATTCCAGGGATAAAAGAGTGGTTAATCATATGCAAATCAATTAATGTAATTTACCACATCAACAAAAGAAAAGATAAAAGTAATAAGATCATATCAATAGGTACAAAGTATTTGATAAAATTCAACATCTAGTTATGATAAGAACTTCCAGTAAAATGGGGATAGAAGGAACAGGCCTCAATAACAAAGGCTAATCTAACATGGAATTGGACATCCTAGTTAGAGCACTTGGACAAGAGAAGGATATAAAAGGAATCTAAACTGGGAAGGCAAAAGTAAAACTACCATTGTTTGCAGACAGCATGATAGTATTATTAAAAAACCTAAAGACATTATTAAAAAGTTGTTAGAAACAATAAACTGGTACAATGAGAAAGTAGGCTGCAAAGCCAATATACAAAGATCTGTTGTGGTCCTGTACACAGGTAACACATTGGAAGAGAAAGACATAAGAGAAAAGTCCCATTTATAATCATATTAAAAAGAAATACCTAGGAATAAGCTTTAACAAAGGAAGTAAAGAAACTGCATAGTGAAAAACTGTTAAAAGAAATAGAAGACATGATAAAATGTAAATATAGTTCATGCTCAGGATTGGAAGAGTTAACATAATGGGCTTCTTACTCAAAGCAGTTTACAGACTCAATGCAATTCCTGTCAAAACCTCAGTGCATTCTTCAAGGAAATTGAATAGACATTAGTGACATTTCTTTGCAATCATAAAAGACCCTGAATGGCCAAAGCAAACTGTAGTACAAAGCTACAGTGATCAAAACAGTGTGGTGTTGGAATAAAAATAGACACACATATTAATGGAATAGCATTAAGAGCTCAAGAAATGAGCCCAAACTTACATGGACAATTAATTTATGACAAATGAGCCAAGAGCATACAATGGAGAGAAGAAAATATCTGTAGCACATGCTGTGGTAGAAATTGGATATAGCCTTATGAAAAGAATGAAACTAGACTACTGTCTCACACCATCACAAAAGTTAATTTAAAATGGATCTGAAAGATGTGAAGCTATAAAAATACTGAAGAACATAGGTCAGAAACTCAGTGACATTGACTTCAGGGATGTTTTGGGAACTTGACCACAACAGCCAGGGAAGTAAAAGCAGCAAGAAGCACATGGGATTATATCAAACAGAAAAGCCTTTGCACAATGAAATAAACTATCATTAAAGTGAAAAGAACTACTGAATGGGAATGTTATCAGGGGCTAGAGATAATTTGTTCATAATCTGTCCAACAAGAAGTGAAAGTCCTGAATCTAGAAAAGGCTCATAAACTTCAATAAAAACAAACCCTGTTGGCCCTCCCTGGTGGCGCAGCGGGTTAAAGCACTGCACTGAGAAGCTAAAGCCACTTCTGCATGAGTTCGATTCCCGCCTGCCCCGGAGGTGACCACATGGCGCGGCAGACCTCTCCTGACCCGCCCACTGCTCCCCTCAGCAGTGTACTTCGTCGATCTGCCTGTTCTGCTCCCCACTCTGTCTCTGGTGAATCCTCTCACTGCCCCTGCAACTCTGGCCTGTACCCCAGTTCTGTATGAATAAATAAATAAATCTTTAAAAAAAAAAAAAAAACAAACCCTGTTAAAATATTTGCAAAAATGGGCCATCCCTGTTGGAGCAACGGGTTAGGACGCAGCACTGCAAGTTAGCCGCAGCTGCTTCAGTGTGAGTTTGATCCCTGGCTCCAGAGGTGATCCACATGGCGTGGCAGACCTCTCCCAACCCACCTGCTGCTCTCCTCAGCAGTGTACTTCGTCGATCTGCCTGTTGTGCTCCCCACTCTGTCTCTGGTGAAGCCTGTCACCACCCTGTACCTCTGGCTTGTACCCCAGTTCTATATAAATAAATCTTAAAAAAAAAAAAAAAGTTTGCAAAAATGACCTGGTTAAAAAATGGGCAGAGAATCTAAATAGATGCTTCTTTAAAGATGTTGTACATTTGACCAACAGGCACATAAAGAGATGCCCCTCATTTCTTCTTAGTAGGGAAATGCAGACCCAAGCGACAATGAAATATCGCCTGACTGCTGTGAGAATAGCTAATACCCAAAAGACAAGAAACGAGTTGGAGAGGGTGTGGAGAGAAGGGAACTGTGTACATGCTCTGTTGGTGTGAATGTAAATTGGTTCAGCCATCATGGAAAGCAGGGTGGAGAGTCTTTAAAAAACTATAAATAGAAATTCCATTTGTCCAGTTACCCTACTTCTGGTTATCTACCAGAAAAATACAAAACCTATATATGCAGCACTATTAGTAATAGCCAAACTAAGGAAACGACCTGAGTGTCCAATAACAGGTAAGAGGCTTGAGTGGGGCGTGTGTGTATATGTATGTGTGTGTGTATGTATACACATGGAATACCACTTACTGTAAAAAGAGATGGAATCCTGTCAACATGGATTGGACTAGGGAGGATTACGCTAAATAAAATAAGTCAGAAGCAGAAAGATAAATAACATGATTTCACTTATGTGGCATATAAAGAAAGCAAGGAGCAGACAAAACGAAATCAAACAAACCTTGAAATCTGACTGCAGAAATGAGGCTACCAGAGAGGGAGGAGGGAGATGAGCAAAGTTGGGTGAGGACCCATTTGATTATTAGTGCTTTAGTGGTGGGCGTTGTGTGGAGGCATATTTTGGAGAATGTGTGAATTTATACCCCTATATACAACATACAACCTTGTAAACTAACATTACTTCAATAAAAATAAAACAAACTGATAATTGTGTCATGTTGATTTCTCTCATCTCCCTAATAACACCACATATACATACCCCTTTTACATTTTCTAGCATTTAATGTTTCTTAGAGGACTGTGATCATTGGAACACGTATCTTTTCCATGATAACCATAGGCTTCCTTGCCTCACCCCCTTCCCCGTCCCTCCTTTATTATATGTGAAATTTTTCCAGTGTACATCTATATATTGCTCCCTTTATACTTGTTCTGAAAATGTGTGGTCATACTTAAATACTGTGATTTTCCATTTTCTACTGGCTTCTCCCTTGGTTTCTAGTGTGAATTCCTGGTTGCTATTCTTCTGTTATTTTGTTTCCTTTAATGATTTTAACATTCTTCTGAATCTCATTAAATGTTAATTTTTGTCTTTCACATCTTTTCTGTTATTTACTACAGCTCATGTGAATTTTTATTCTTTTACTGATGTTTTACTTAATTTGCTTAATTTTTCTCCTTTAACCTAATTCATTTTTTTTATTCATTCCTATATATTATTTATGGGTATTCCCTCTTATTTCATAGATACCATGTCTTTGCACTCTATGGTGTACAATATCAGCATTCTGAAATGTTCATTTGATTTCTGTGGGGAGATTATTTGCGTTTTCATATTAATGCTCTCTTCTCTTAGTCAGAAATATTTCCCTCATGTGTTACTTTTTTTTTTCTCCATCTTTGAATGGGGAGAACATGCTTATGCTCGGAACTTGCCTTACATCTTTCATTCTTAGCGCATATATACTTGCTTTTTTGATAACTTGGGTGTTGATTGAATTTTCAAGATTCACAATTAGATAAATTGTGGGTTTAAAAAGCTCCTAGACCAATTCTAGCACTGTCAGGGGTTTGTCCAGGATACATCTGGAACTGAAAAAGGATCAGCTCATTTTTCTCATTGCTCTTGAAGGATAAAGTGACTATGTATATGAAAAATTTGAATCCTAATTTAGATTTCTTTCTAAATTTTCTTTCTAGTTTTTTTTTTAAACTAAGCCTGTTTTCATTTGCTTAGGGAATGGTGTGCTCCATTTACTACCCTCTGACAGTTGTAGTTTTTCCTAAGATTGTACTTTATTTTGGGATGTGGAGAGGTACAAAAGGAATGGAACTGTCAAAATGCAAGAAACAGAAGGGTGACTTTATTTTTTCAAATTATTTAAAATTTGTGTTTTTGATCTGGAAGGACATGTGAGAAAACCATCGGTCTTCACTATGGGTTATTCATTGAGTTTTTCCATTTTAGTGAGGTGGACAGGTAAGGCAGTGTGAGGAGCTGCTATCCAGGTGATATTTTAAATATGAGTAAAAAAGATAGTTTTGGCATACCACAAAAATTTAGTCTTCTTAAAATATTAAATAAGCTTCCAGAGATTGATTCCGTACATTTGGTTACTGATTTCAAGGCATGTTCACCTTATAAAAATGGAATTTCACATAAGCCTTAGTTATTGGCTTACAGATTATCCATTAAACTTGAATTAGATTTTCAAGTTTACCCTCATGCACTTAGCCTTTGCCAATGAGGTCTGCAGAACTCTAAGAAAACTAATAGGGACATTTGGAGGTGGAAGCTGTGGCACGTGGATTATGAGTGGGCCGTAAGATCTTCCATCTGTGCTTTTTACTGTTTCAGAAACACTTTTAGCATTTAATTAGGAGATAACCATATTTTTAGAATTTTTTTTAAGTTATTATCAAGTAGCATTTGTTTGTCAAATGAGTAGAGTTCTTTGTTTACCACAAGAATAAAGTCAGGACTTAGAAGTCAAAATGGACATTGGCCAGTGGCTCTTCTGTTGTAGGAATCTTGAGTTTTCTGACCACAGCTAACTTAACAAAGATGTTTATACATTCTGGCCTTCTTGAACCAGGACCTTGAATTCAGCTTGTTTAGTAGATCTGTCTTATGCTGTCAAGGGTGTGTTTGGCTTCTTTGGTAGGAAATGCTTATGTAATTTCCTGTTTCTTTTTCTTTGGAAATAAGAATAGAAAAATGAAAATTGAAAATAAAGAACATTATGTGGTTTTAAAGAAAATTCTTTAATCACTCTGTAAGTGCTTAATTAACCTTTGTAAACTAATCTGTAAGTGCTTTGTCACCCTTTGGATGTTTTTAAAAACCTCATTGATGGCATTATTTTTTCTCTTAAACTTTGTGACAACTTAGGTATATGTAATGTACTAGATTTAGCTTGGGATGCATAAATATAATTGGTAGAAAAAGATAACCACTTCTATTAACAGAATTCACCATTAATAAATAGATGTTACGAAAGAATAAAGTAATGTCACCATTAATAAATAGATGTTACGAAAGAATAAAGTAATGACTTAACCTTTTTGAAAAAAGACAAAGTAACACTTACCTCTTGAGGTAAGTTAGTTTTAGCTCTTTGATCCTTAATTTTACTTTTGATTTAACAACAAATGAATTTTTATTTCATAAAATCAGCTTTTATATAAATATACCTTCCTTGAGCTAATTAAAAAATTGTCTTTATTAAAGGCCAACTGTGATTTGAGAAGGCAGATTGATGAACAGCAGAAGATGCTAGAGAAATACAAAGAACGATTAAATCGTTGTGTGACAATGAGCAAGAAACTTCTTATAGAAAAGGTAAGGCTAATGGCGACATGGGCTTGTGTCCCAAGGTGCTCAGTGTGTGTCTTGATTTTGTGACTTCTTACTCCTTGCTTGAAATGCAATAACTGCACGGTAGGACTTTTTAGAAAAAGATTTCCTTATTTGACAGTTTAGCATTCTTTGTTGCATGGACATGGGACATGGAATCCAAAGTGATAATATGGGGTGTATTTTCTGAGTGTGTGTTGCTTTGAATGTGATGTTGACTAAACAGGAAGAACTTGTCCCATTTGAGTTTACTTGGGATGTCGCTCGTCTAAATTCTTTAAATTCCTGTTAGTTGAAGTGTGTATGCTATCACTGTTACAAGGATTTTTGCAATAGTTACATATCTGTTTCAGAGATGGCATTCTAGATAATTTCCATATAGAATAATGTGATCATTAAGTTCTTTGTGCTTATAAAAGATAAAGTTGGAACATACTTGTATATGATTAATTTGCTTGTATCTTTTATAGTGAGTAATTTGCTTATGTCTTTTATAGCGATTAATTGCAACTTGCCTTTAAAAGTTATTAGTAACTATTTCTTAAAAATTTATTTTTATTATGTCTCCAGTGCTCATTTATTTTATATTCAAAGTTTTAAGATGACAGTATTCCCAATGAAATTACCTACAAGCTAGAGGTTTTGGACTGACGAGTGGTTACTTTTGTTAATATATCTGAAGTACTGTTAAGAAGACATAACAGTGGTAAAAGTGAGGTAGATCATTTTATTGCTATCAAAGATACTGAGAACATGCTTCATCTTTTAATTCATTGAATTTACAGAAAGGAAATCATATTTTTCTACTTTATTAAAAGAAATATTAAGCTATTGTTAAATACACAGAATTTAAAGTATAAGGTACTTCATGAAGTTGATGTAGATTCAGCTACATGTACTATATTAAGTGGTATAGTACAAAAAAATAGCTATGATGCTGTCCCTGAGTTCTCATAGGAAAATAAAATTATTTTCTTTTGTCCTTTTCCCCTAAGTCAAAACAAGAGAAGATGGCATGCAGAGATAAGAGCATGCAAGACCGCTTGCGATTGGGCCACTTCACCACTGTCCGGCATGGGGCCTCTTTTACTGAACAGTGGACAGACGGTTATGCTTTCCAGAACCTTATCAAGTAAGTGAACTGTGATGATTAAATGGAGGAGTGAAAAGTTGGTTTGGAGTTGTAGGGTTTTCTATAATTATAGTCTTTAAAAATACTAGTAGTGGTAGTAATCTTTCCTTTCAGTTTTAAGTTACCATATGTATTTAAAATACAAGGAGCAAAGGTGAATACTGTTAAAAATAACACAAGTAACCAGAGCATTAAAAGATGAGTTTTACATTAAAGCTTCAAAGAATAAGAGTGGCTAAAGCTAGCTAGCTAGCTAGCTAAGAAATTTCTAGGCCTTGACTTGGTATCTCGTAAATTATGTAATGAATTTTTATGAGGAGTTGGCTATATCTGTTCTGGATTTACAGAAGAATGACAAGGGCCTAAGGGAGATTTTCTGAATTACGTATAAAAAATATAGACCCTAGAAGATTGTCACAGTACCTGGCCCCAGGTAACACTAACCAGCCTTCACCATAGCCACTTCTTGGAGGCCACACTGACCAGTAGTCAGGCTGGTATCCAGGCCCACTATCTGCCTCTCAGCAACTTGGAATCTTGAGTTTGAAATACTCCAAGGAGAGAATTAATATTAAAGATCCTAAAATTCCAATTGTGTATGTAGCTAGTATTCAACACTTTTTAAAAATCTTCTACATTATGGTCTAACTTATTTTGATTTATGTCATTTTCTTCTAACATTGGGGGGCATGTTGTACTCTAATCATGGATTTTCAAACTTTTGATCTGCAGATCATTTCATTGCCTTTCTACCTTCTTTTTCTTACTGAAATAACTTACTGAGTATTAGAGAGTGTGAGAATACTTTTGAGTAGGACTGAAACATAAATAAATTTATATTTGAAAGAAAAGTAAGGTATTAATGTTATTAACATTTTTAAAAACTAACCTCTGGATTACACTTAAATAATCATTGTGATACATAAACCTCCAGCGTAGTTTAGGTGTGTTTTTGTTTCATAAAAATAATATGTGTACTTTGGTGTGATAAGAGGTTATCAAGTTAAAGATAAGCCTTTGGAGTTAGGCCAGGTGCCAGAGGCTCAGAGCAGCCTCCACTGTGAGTTCTAAGCAGGATGTCTGGCCATAGCAGAAGTGTGCCAGGCCCAGAAGCACATGGAGGCCTTGGAACCATTCAGTAAAGCTGGCCAGAATGTGCAGGTCCCCATGAAGTAGCAGAGCATCATTCCCTTAGAATGGGCTTGGGGACTGGCCAAAGCCACTTGGCGCCCAGGCTGAGTTCCAGTTGTGGTAGTTACTCCTACCAGCCTTTTTTTTTTTTTTTTTTTTAACAAAGGTTACTCTTTAGAGGACAATCTTTAAATGTATGAAGACTTTGACCCAAAAAGAAAATAGGTTTGCATAGAGATGTAAAATATAATTAATTTGAAGAAATAATTACAGCTAACATCAAATTATACTTTAATTTTGTGTAAGTTTTTTTTTTTTTTAAAGATTTGTTTATGCATACAGAACTAGGGTACAAGCCAGAGGTGCAGGGGTGGTAAGAGAATCCACCAGAGACAGAGCAGGGAGCAGAACAGGCAGAATGAGAAAAGTACATTGCTGAGGCGAGACAGGAGAGGTTTGCTGTGCCCTGAGGGTCAGTTCCCTGGCCAGGGATCGAACTTGGGTCTGAGGTGACTGCCGGCTACCTTCATAGAGCTGTGCTTTAACATGTTGCACCACCAGGGAGGGTCCATTTTATATAAGTTTTTTAGGCAGTGGTTTTGAAATTCCTTTGGCTTTTATGTCCTTCAGTTTTGTTAGGCAAAATAAGCATTAGGCAAATAACTAACTCAGTAATTTCTTTATTTTGATTTTAACACTCGATGACAACCTTGAAAGTGTAAGAAATGACTGACAGCTGTTGTAAGAAATGACTGACAGCTGTATTTGAAACTAATGAATTGACAAAAAGTCAAATATTTTGAGGGGGAAGGTTTTCTTATTTTGTTATTTATTTCAATTCAATAGTTCTTATACTTCCCTCATCTCTTTGTTGAGCTGTGGAAGCTGTAAGTGGGACAAGCAGAGATAGTATCAGTTAATCTCTGTATTTACTTTTGTAAGTTTAGACTTAGAGAAATGAACCCCAGAAAACAGAAAATACAGTGCTAAATACAGTAGAATCAACATGAAGTAGCTCAGTAAGAAAGGAATGAGACAGACTTACTGAGTTAGTAACAATATTTCCAAGAACCAGTTTCTAATCAGAATTGGCATATGTGAACAATACATTGGGTAGATTTTTGAAAAAGTGATTATAGTTTTTGCTGATAGTAGCAGCATTTTTACCTTTTTATTCTAAAAGTAGCCTGATGCCCAGAGGCTACTTTTTTTTACACAGCTAGAGTATGATGACTTTGCGGTAGAACCACCATATCCAAGAATTGGGACTTCTGAATGAGATCCCAGCCAGAATTTTTTCTCCTAAATGAATAGAATTTTTCATGATTTTAAGTTACATAACATAAGGAGTAGAATACCTATCTTTTCTCTTTTGTAGCTGTTTCGACTGATGTCTGTTAATTACAGGTATTTTCTGAAGTTTTGCGTTCATTCCCTTTCTCAGTTTTAATGCCGAAATTAAAATTCTTAAGCTGTAAATGGCTAGATATAATATCCACACAAATGACACTTCTCTGTATATAAGAAACTCCATGGCACATAATTTAGTGGGTAAGGTAGCTGAATATTGACAATAGTACTGGATTCTATGGGAACAAACTTCAAGACATTTAATCAGGTGATTAAATGTAGTCTCAAAAAAGTTCTTTTCTCATTTTGTTCTTTGATTCTTTTAATTCCTAGATAAAGAAGATTTAGTGTCTAATAAATAATATCAGATTATTAAGTTTCCCTTTCTTAAAGCATGTTGAAAAAGTAGCTTATTATGTAGTACTTAAAAAGTGGTTATGTTAAATATTGGTGTTATTCAGTACACATTTAAAGAAAGTAAGTCTCAAAATCTCAGTCAGTGATAAGACACTTAACAGTTACAGTTTTTGTTTATGTTGAAGTGACCAACATTAGAGTACTGGGATTGGACTAGTATACAAAATTGTGGTCACTTAAGATGTAGATTATCATAGGCAGTAAATTAGACCCATCTATATCCTGGTATATAAAGAATCAGAGAGCCCTACTTTAGGTGATTTCTTGTGAACCATGTGATTTTGAATTGCACAATTTATAATAAGAGGCATTTCTGTTCCTATGTCATTGTCAGTTCTCCCTCGAGTAGTCCATGTAGTTTCAATATTGTATGTGTCATATGGCATAATCTGATCTTTGTGCTCCCGAAATAAACTTAAATGAAGTATCACTGGTACTGTTTTTATTTAGATGCCTTATTTCAATAGCTTCAAGAACATCAAAAACCAGTGTCGGAATACTGAATGTAACGATGGTCTCTGTCCGTCACTTCTCACGTACAAGCTTGCTCTCATTCTCAGAGTACAGTTTAAAGTTCCCCAAAGGTTTTTCAGTGTGCCCTATGCTTACAATTTTAATATATATGATGACTGTGGGTATTCTTTCTTGGTGACTCTGTAGACATTAAGTGTATGAATTTTCTCAAACAGTAGAAAATCAGTTTTAGTTTAATAGAGGTTTAATAGAGAGTTTAATAAAGTCTCAATCTCCGAAAGCAGCTGGTCACCAAAGATAATGTTGAGGTGCTCCTGTAGCCTACTGTGTAGGCGTTGTGACCTGTGTGTGCAGTGCATGGTTCTCTCCAGAGGTTTCAGACTGCCTTGTGCTCAGGGTGCCTAGAAGGGTAGAAATGACTGGAGGCTCATGTTTGTTCAAAGAAGGTAACTGTTTTCAGGGATATTCATTGAATCAGAAGGAAGGTTGTGATTTTTACCTAAGAAGTCTGTGTCCCAACCCAAGTGGTGAATTATTCATACACATGCATTTTAGTGGTGGTGGGGTATGTCTCTAATGATAGTGAAAAGATTTTTTTCAGATAGAGAAAACTCTTGAATTTAAATTTCCATTCTGTTGTCAGATTGACATTTAATCAGTGACTTAGCTCAGCTTGAAGCAGAGTATTACCAGGTGATGCTTAATGACCTAGCTTGACTAGGTTAGCCTTGCTTTGGAGCGTACCCCTACAGATAGGGCGGTGCAAGTTGTATTATGGATGTTACCCAGAAGTACAGTTTCGTTTTTTGGTTGCCTTTTTTCGGGCAACTAAAAATACTAAATCTGAAAAGACCTAGAAACTGATAACTTAAAATTAGAGGTACGAATAGAATAGATGTCATTTGAGAACAGGTTATATTACTACATTACATACATTACATCTTTTCTGTAAATGAAGGCTCAATCAAGAAAAGGAGGTGGGGGAAGTATGATGGAGGGAAAAGGAGCTGACATTTGAGTACTAACTATGATGAGTGGTTTAAAGATTTTAGTTTAAGTGGTTAATGTCAGATCGTAGTATATTTTTATGTACCAAATTTATAAACCTTAATATTTGGTTTATGGTAGGATATAAGAGAAAGTGGCTTTCTTAATTAAGCTGGTGTTTCTACTAACTCCTGACTTGTAAACCAGTTTGTTATCGAAAAATTGGGTGTCATCTTAGAATCTGCTCCAAAAGTGGTGGTGGTTGTTAAGAGATCAGATTATTTTTTGTTAATTCATTTTCTGTACTATGCTCTATGGAGTCTTTACTAGCTACAAGGTTTCATTGTGTTTTCTCTGATGCATTTGTTTGTTTTGTTTTGTTTTGTTTTGTTTTTAAAAAGCCTAGATTAGGTTTTACCCTATTAGTGAGTGGTAATGGTTCACTTAGAGGAGAATAAACGATGGACCTAATTTTTTTTTTTTTAGTTTTTTTTTTTTTTAGTTTTTTATTACAAAGTTTATTTTTACATCATTTTGCACATTTTTTTTTTTCCATCTTGATTGTAATCCCCGCGGGTTTCCC
>NW_004567139.1:141575-163023 GCF_000260355.1 Condylura cristata
CACTGCGCCACCAGGGAGGGCCCTCTTTTTTTTTTTTTTTTTTAAGGTTTATTTATTTATACATACAGAACTGGGGCTACAGGCCAGAGGTGCAAGGTTTGCAAAGTGGTGAGAAGATTCCCTGGAGACAGAGTGGTGAACAGAACAGGCAGATTGACTGAAATACACTGCTGAGGGGAGCAGTGGGCAGGTTAGGAGAGGTCTGCTGTGCCATGTGGGTCAACTCCCTGGCAAGGGATCGAACCCGTGCTGCAGTAGCTGTGATAGTTTCATACTGCTGTGCTTTTAACCCCTGTGCCATCAGGGAGGGTCCAATAATGCCATTCTTGATCTTGTGATCTTTGGCCACTCTCAGAGCAAATGTGATGCCATCATTGCGTGGCTGTAGTTTTTGGAACATTGGAATAGTCTTACAGGGATTGCCTGCCATTTCAAATCAAAGAGTGCTCTTTATTGGGCTGTAGAACACTTAGTTAAGAATCACAAACTTAGGAGTAAAGAGTAGATATTATTTTGTGAAAAAGTATATTTTTCTAATAAGCTAAACCTTGACTTCACCAGTATGTTCCCCTGCTTTAGAGAGCTAAGGAAAACACTGATATTTTAAATTGCCATTTAATCATCTTTTCATCACCAATCAAGTTATTGTTATTACAACAATCCTTACATTAGCTGTTATGCAGAGTCTCCTGAGCACAGATGCCTTCCTCTTCCATCCCCACCCTGTGTTAGAATGATTTGATGCAGTCAGTTCACTGCTTGATCACCAAATAACTGACCACTCAGACCCTTCTGCTAGGGTAGAAGTTGGCAGCCTTTTTCTATAATGGGCAAGAGAGTAAATAATTGGACTGTGCAGGCTAGAGAGTCTCTTGCAACTACTTAATCTACTTTTAGAGTCTGAAACAGCCACTGACAATACATAAATGAATGGGTATGGTTGTCTTCTAATAAAGCTTGCTTTTCAAAAGCATTGTGAGTCAGATGGGTCATTGGATGTAATTTAACAGCTAGGTAGGATCTGAGAACTAGAAACCTATATATTACTTAAACTACTTAAAATATTTGTTATGTAGATCCTGAAGACATTTAAGCCATGACCTGTCTTTCAAGTTAAAAAGCAAAAAGCAAATTTACAGATAATAATGTAGGCAATCTAAAAAAAAAAAAAAAAAAACTGGTGACAATACCATGAAGGTAGTTTCTGAATTGAATGTTTGAATTAAAATATATTTTTTCATAGGTACAGGCATTAGTAATCAGTGTGTCTATAACGAATCAGTTGATTTTTCAAGGGAAAGATAAATTTTTTAAAGATGTTATTGTGGAATTCTTTAATTGAAAGTAAATTTTAGGTTTAGGGATAGCTACAAATAAAAGAAAATGATATAATTTATTGACCAATATGTCTTTTGTCTCTTATGCTTCATATCAGTTGACAAAAACATAGTAACGTAAAACCTACTTCAACTATATAATACTTATATTATACCACTGTTAAAATTCCGTGACATCCTAGAAATTCATTTTTCTTGATTCCCCTGAGAAAGGGCTTAATACCAGTCCTTATCTATGCCTGATGTATTGGGGGGGCCATTTCCTTGACATTTATTTACTGTCTGTCTTAAATGCTTGGCCCTGTTCTGAACACTGGGATACAGAGCTAATGGATGCAGCCACAGCCTCAGGAGCTCATAGTCTATGTAAGGGGAAGTGAAGAGATGAATAAACTGGTAATTATTGCAGTTAATATAGAAATAATGCATGGTAAATAAGGAATATCTTCATTCTTAAAACTCTAAATATTTAAAAGCTAGATTGTATTTATTATTACTATTTTTCCCTTATATCATTGTTAATTTTTGGACAGTATTTGATTTCTCCCCTAGGTATATTCTCCCACCACCATAGGCTCTTGTGTTTTTCCCTCCTCTGTTTTCACCCTACTCTTCTCCCCTCCTCTGTGCCTTAGATGTATGGTCAATTTGCAAGAAAAACTAGATTTTTTTTTTAAAAGATTGATTTATTTATGCACACAAGAGCTGGGATATAGGCCAGAGGTTCGAGGGTGGGAGGACTCACCAGAGACAGAGTGGGGAGCAGAACAGGCAGAGCTACTGAAATACACTGCTGGAGGGAGCAGCACAGGAATCAGGAGAGGTCTGCTCTGCCATGTGGGTCAGTGCCTTGGTCAGCTGGGAATACAGTGCTGGAGATAGCTTGATAGCGCTGTCTTTAACTCCTGTACCACCAGGGAAGCCACCGAAAAACTAGATTCTAAACAAAAGATACTTCCTTTCAAAAAGTCCCAAGTAGGCACCCAGTAATGAAAGATTGTCCAGGCAAATGTGGTGCATGTGAATTGATTGTTGTCTTTTTAAGTGACTCATATTTTGTAGTAGGTCTCACCCTCCATGGCTGCTAGGAAAGTGTTTGATGGTATGTCATAAAACCATTGATTCAGGAATAATGAAGAAGGCCTGGCTTTTCACCTTGCCATAAAGCAATGACGAGTATTCACTCTAGGCTAGTATTGTCAGTATACTGTTGCCATGTTGGAGGCCTGTGTAACATCCAAGAGGTCTTTGGTCCAGTTTCTAGTGAGGGTACCAGTGACACGGCCCATTCCTTTGGCCAGGAGGCAGAAACAGTCCTGTGGAGGTTTAAAGTGAATCACACTAGCCTTCTAGCATTGAATGTATTTGAAGCAGAGAGAATTCTTAGGTATGACTTTTCATGCCCCTGATTTACTGGTGTTATGTGGAGTAGCAGCTGTCAGTACTTATGTGCTGTGGGGTAGGTGTGGCAGCCCTGCTGGGGATGGTGCTTGCTGTTGTTACTTTCTTTGCACCAGGCCTCATGCTCTGTTTTGTAGCTCTTCACTGTTGATAAGATAGCTGTTTCTTCTTTCTCCTGCTGTTTAGAGTATAGTTCAACAGTGACTTCTAAAACTTTGAGGTGTGTGTGTGCACTTCCAGAATGTGAAGAGGGTGAAGATGGAAGAGTAGGGTACCACTTACTACATGTTCATTAAGGAGATGTTAGGATGTGATTGGGGTAGCTAGACCGTTTAAGTAGAATCTTACAATTTATAGATTGTTTTTACATTCTTACTTAATGGTCACAACAATCTTGTTAGCTTTTATTTGATGCATTTGTAGGAAACTGAGACTTAGAGATAAAATTCACTTTCTGAGGGTCTTTAGGCCAGTGGTACAAGTTGTAGTTGGAGACCTAGTGCTTGCATTCCAGACGCTGGATTTTTTTACTTGGTTTACTTTTCTCCATTCTGTTGTTACATCAAGAGTTATCAAATCCATTGGCCTACTATTTTACTCTTAAAAATGTTTAGACACAGACTTTTTGGTTACCTCCCAAATGGACTTTCATCTGCGGAAATGTATGGGACAAGATTAATTTCGTAAATAATACAAAGTATAGCTCATTTATTTTCCTCTTAAATTAGACTTGCAACTTTGACATGCCTTGTTGATGTTACATCTAATAAATTACAGACATTTTCTTTGCCAGTGCACTGCAGACTTAGCTTGTCTTCCAGACATTTTAAATAAGAGATTGAATTAGTACAGTATAGCTTGTTTCTTGTTTTCCAGGTTAACATTAGCAGAATACCATGAACAAGAAGAAATCTTCAAACTCAGATTAGGTCATCTTAAAAAGGTAAGTATATTGGGAAAAAAAAAAAACTGTTCTGGAAAAACACAATATTTAATTTACATTTGGTGTTGAAGCTGTTTGTTCATTTGGGCGAATGTTATTGTTTCTCACACCTGCAAAAATTTTGGGTACTGTCACTTCAAGTCTTACTGTAGTGGTGGATTTTGTGTTTATTTTGAAATCAGCGTAGCCACTGTGTCAGCCACAGAGCTTTTTGCACCAGTGGTGTACCAGTAGATTTTTTTTTTTTTTTACAACAGTTTATTTTTACAACATTTTGTACATTTTTTTCCATCTCAATTGTAATCCCCGCGGGTTTCCCATCACCAAGTCACCCGTGTGCCATCACCATAATCCCGTGCACTCCCCTCCCCACCCCCCGGTTTTTGATCTCATTCCCCACTCTACCCCCACAAAATGTCTCTGGTATATGGTTGTTCATTATTTTTGTTATTTTCTCGCCTGGTCCATTATACTCCTGCTATGAGTGAAACCATCGAGTATTTTTCTTTCTCTTTCTGGCTTATCTCACTAAGCATGATCTTTTCCAGCTCCATCCAAGTTGCTGCAAAAGACATGTGTTTCTTTTTTTTTTTTTTTTGGTTGCTGAGTAATATTCCATTGTGTATATGTACCACATCTTTTTTATCCAGTCATCTACCAGTAGATGTTTTTATGCCCTTCATAAGGGTTTACTTTATGATAAAAATTAAGTATAAGAATAGATGATTCTAAAATTTATACTAAAACTCATGATTTTTAGAATCATGTAGCAGCTTTTAACTCTTTCCTACACTAGCTAAGAAGAGAAGGTCTTACACTGACCATGTTGTGGTACCTGCACCTGCGTTTGTTGCTGATGTTCTGTGAAGCTTCTTAGATGTAGATTGCTGATCTCTTAAATTCAGGGTTCCCTTTGTTTTGAGTGGATGCTATTACTGGTGATGAAAATAAGTTCCTATTGGTGTTTGTTTTCTCAAATCTTGTCAAATCTTTGGAATTTAAGACACTAAGTATAATCTGTACTTAGAGAACATAACCAGATAGAGAATCTGATCTTTGTAAAGCAATGATTGCATGCCTGTATGTATATACATAACATATTTCTTGAAAACTATAGAAGAAGCTTAACAGCTGTTACCTCTGGGGAGTGGGCATGGAGTGCAGTGAATCAGGAGACATGACTATTATTTTTCTATAGGCTTGTTTTTTACAATTAAAATTCTAATTCTTAAGAAAAGATTTTTTTATTACCAAATATATTCCTTTAACTTTTCATAGTATACACTGTTACTTTTGAAATGAGATTGTATGCTTTAAGCTATTTCTTTCCTTTTCACTTTAGGAGGAAGCAGAGATCCAGGCAGAACTGGAAAGGCTAGAAAGGGTTAGAAATCTACATATCAGGGAACTAAAAAGGATACATAATGAAGATAATTCACAGTAAGCAAATTGGGGGTATACATGGTTGCAGATTTCTGAGCACTTTCTGACATGATCGAGAATGATGTTTTTACTTAATGGTAAATGGTTTTAGTGTGTATAGCTCTATTGTAGGATATAATAAAGTTTTATGAACAAAGTTGTAATTTGCTTTAGTTTAAAAAATGTTTGTGTGTGTGTTAGTCTAAGATAGCATTTCACATGAACAGAGGTCACTATAGTCATAGTTGGGATACACTGTTTAGGTTTTCCTAGAGTGCAGCTAGATGGTGCAGGAAGAGTATTGGACTGAAATGTCACCCACTTTCAGAGTGACCTTTCAAGGCCATTTGACTATTGAGGTTTAAACAAGACCCTTTTAAGCTTACCTGTTTGTAGATAAATGTTTACTTTTATTTATAAGTCATTTAAGGGGTTTAAACTGGGAGAATTTGATTGTAGGAAATGGTTACTATCTGTAACTTGTTCTTTCCCACATTTCTGTGACTCTGAAATTTTTATTTTCTAGAACTACGGCCTTGTTTGTTCATTGTGAACCACAGAATTTTCTTTCTGTAGTGTCAGGCAGCAGTAGTTAGGATTCCTAAGAACTCTTTCTATGTCAGTCATAGTACTCTGTACTTTTCTTTCATTTATGTTTCACGATGACCCAATGAGACAGGTTATCATTAATATTCAGATTGAGAAACAGGCTTAGAGAAATTAACATGGTCAGAGACACATAGCCATTGTGACCAAATGGTTCAACTTGGATTTGACTCCAGGACTAACATCCCCCAGGCATGCTGTCGTGTCAAAGTCAAAATAAAGTAGTTCAGGATTAATAATTGAGGTGCTTAAGATCATGAGTTAGGTAGAAATATTTTTAAGGTTGCTTTTGCTGGAATCTCATTTCCGTGTAAGAAGACGATATAAAGTAGGATTCCATATGTGGAAAACAGCTTTATCATGAATACTTTCTGTCTTAAAGAGAGAAAACAAATGCACATAGAACATGTGACTCACTTTTCAATCAAATTTGTTTTCAAAAACACATAAAATATCTTAGAATTTTTATTCTGTGTAGTTTTGGAATGATGGAAGCACATGCCTACGAAATGTTCGGAGGAACCAAATTACACAGTTTAAAGTCCCTGATCTACCTTCTCACTATAGCAGAACAGAAAGGGGGGAGGTCAAGAAAGGTCACAGATCTAATTGTGACTCTGCTGACACTAGCCCTACTGATAGTAACATAACGCCCTACTGATAGTGCTGTTTGCTATGATTTTTGTTGTTGTTAAGATTTTATTTATGTATTAAGAACTGGGATACAGGTTGGGAGGTATAAGAGGATTCACCAGAGACAGAGTGGGAAAAGAACAGCAGGACAGTGACTGAAGTACACTGCTGCGGGGAGCAGTGGGCAGGGCGGGGAGGTCTGCTGCGCCATGTGGGTCACTCCCTGGCCGAGGACCGAACTTGTGGCTGCAGACACCCTCACAGTGTTGTGCTTTAACTCCTTGCCCCACAGAGGGACCTGATTGTTATGATTTTGCTGTCTCTGAACTGTATAACTTTATGGTTATAATTTGCTATTTTGGTATTGAATGCCAAAGCAGTCAGCCCCTACTATACTGCTATGTATAACATATTAGATGGTAATTTTGGAAATATGAAAGGTTATGTAGTCCTTGACCTCAGAATGTGACATGTTTTTGCTTCTACAGATTTAAAGATCATCCAACGCTAAATGACAGATATCTGTTGTTACACCTTTTGGGTAGAGGAGGTTTCAGTGAAGTTTACAAGGTAAGTATGAGGCACCTGGTTTGAAGATTGCAGGTTAGATATTTGTTATTACCAAGTTGGAAAATATTTAGAATAGTGATGACTGTGGATTGATGTCTATTAAAATATGAGTTGAAATATGAAAATTTTAAGAATTTTAATGTTCTTACACTTCTACCAATAAGCTTAAGGGACTAAGCAGGCTACAATAATTTACCCTGTTTTCAAATTTGAAAAATAAATAGGCTTAAAAAAAAAAAGTAGAAGTAGTAATGTTATTCTTGTAGTTGAATTTCATTGAATTTTATTCAGGTTTTGTGCTTTTTGTCTTTTTTTTATCCACACTGCCTAGATATATATTAACTTTTTCTCATAAAGTTCCCCCCCCAAAACTAAATAGATTCATTCAAGTTGTTCATTGAAAACTTGCTTTTTGCTTTAAAACGTTTTCATCAGCTAAGTCAGTGTTCAGTGACCTGGCATTCTACAGGCACTGGGCTTCTACCCGATCAGCAGAGTACGTATACTGTGTTCTGTCAGTGGAATTTTACTAAATGAGAAATTTAGCCAGTTTTACATAGCTACGGAGCCATAACATGTTCACCAGCCGTGGTTTCCTTAAATTTTTCTAGGTGTTTCTGATGCCTGGCTTTTAAATGTAGAATTGACTTTTTAAGTAGTCTTCACAGCATTCCGTCATTCCTAAGCGCAGCTTTTACTTAGATTCAGGTTATGTTTATTTGACTTCATGTTTGGGAAATCCCTGAGTGAAATAATTAGCTTTCTTTTCAGATAAAAACAGTAGAAACTAGTTCTGCCGTTTCAATTTCTTGTTGATTTTTTGTTGTGACAATAAATACATAAAATCTATGATTTTAGCCATTTTCTAGGTGTCCAAGTCAGTGGTATTGAGCACACGTACAGTGGTGTACTGCACTCATCACTCTCCATTTTCAGAACTGTTAACATTATTCTTAATATACCTCTGGCTTCATTTTCTTGATATTTCTTAATAAGATTGGCCCATAGTAGTCTTGTTTGTGTGCAGGTGGCATTGTCTAGCTTTGATGCCATAATTATCCTTGGACAAGTTTTCTTTTCCTGTGTCCTGGAGTGTTTTGTCTTAGACAGATTGTTGATTCCTTGATAGCTTCTTAAAGCTGTCTCATAAAACCTCTTGAGTAGGTATTATCTTAGAGGAAGACATTTGATCAGCATTTCAATTCCTTACACAAATAGTAATCTGTCTGTTATTTCTCTTTCCCTTTTTAAGTCAGTTTTAGTAATTCTAAATATTCTGCAAAATCTATTTCATTTTGATTTAAAATTATTGTCCATCATTTATAGACCATGGGTTAAACATTTTTTTCTCTGTGAATCAGCTCTTTATTTTGTTGATCAAATTTACTGTTTGATTTTTCTGTTTTACTTCTACTTGTTTTTCTGCCTTTTTTCTGTTTTCATTCTTGAATCAGATGTTTTATTTTTTTATTTTTTGCATATGTTTGCTTCAATGATTTTATAGTTTTTTGTCTTATATGCATGTCTTTAATCCTGTTTGAGTTAATTTTGTATAAAGTGAGAGGTGGTGGTATAGTTTTTTTGCATGGCTGTCCAGTTTTTATGACACCATTTGTTGAAGAGATATTCCTTTTTCCAGTGTATACTCATGGATCCTTTGTCCTAGGTTTGCTGTCCATATATATGTAGGTTTGTGTTTGGGCTCTCATTTCTATTCCACTGGTCTGTGTATCTCTTTTTATTGCAGTACCATACTGTTTTGACTACTGTAGCTTTGTAGTAAAGGTTGAAATCTGAGTGTGTAATATTGCACTCTTGTTTTCCCCCTCAGGATTGTTTGGCTATTTGGGGTCTTTTGTGGTTCCATGAGTTTTAGTGATATTGTTTCATTGAAGCCTTATAGAGCTTCATAGGATTTTTAACAATGTTAACTATTACAATCCATGAGTAGAGTGTATCTTTCTATTTTTTTTTTTTTTTTGTGTGTGTGTTTTCTTTTAGCAGTGTCCTACAGTTTTTATTGTACAGGTCCTTTGTTAAGTTTAATCTTCAGAATATACTTTTTATTGCAATTGTGATTTCTTTCTCCTCTTTTTTGCAACTATTTTTTGTAAATTTATTTTGTACCCTGCTACTTTACTGTATTGACTTATTTCAATTAATGGAAACTTCTTTTTTTAGTGGAGTTTCCAGGGTTTTTGTATATATATTATCATATTGTCTGCAAATAGTGCTAGTTTTATTTTTTCTTTCCCAATTTGGATTCCTTTTATGTCATTCTCTTGCGTAAATTAAGAGGTGTTTAATTTGGTTTTTAATGGCTTGAAATGGTTTTCTAGTGTAAAGCTATGACCATGCTTGCAAGTGGGCTTCAGACTGAAAGATATATGCATTTATTTCTATGAAATAAGATAGACCGAGTTACATGGTCTATTTTAAAGGCATACTGGTTTAAATTTAAGATAATTTGCATATATGATCATATAAGATATGTAATCATTTATCAGCAGCCTCTCTTGTATGCAGTACTTTTCTAGAAGTAGCTTACATTTTAAAAGATCTTTGGACTAGTCATCACTGTATATGGGCTGTGTATCCTGTGCCTTTACCTTCATCTGCTCATACATTTGTGGAAAATGGAGATGGGTGTCAGAACTGAAGTAGTAAGTTTTTAATCTGAACTTACAAAAATTGGAAAAACTGTTCATTCTAAAGGAATTCCTCTATAAATTCTTAGGTATGGAGGAAATCTGTTATGTTGAAATGCTACTTAACAAATTTTGACTTATACCTAACTTCTTTTTTATACCCAGATAATAGCACCAGCTAGCTGATCCTGGACTTTGATATGATGGCTTTTGAGGGAAAGCATGTCCCTTTCTTTGGACAGTGTTGTAGAGACCAGAAATTACTCTTTATATACCAAAAGGCAGGACTGGTTTTAGTTTTTGTTATTTTAATAAGTGCAGTAAAACAAGTTACAAAGCTGTTTTCTTAACAGATAACAAAGAGGTATATCCTTATTTCTCAAAGAGGCAGGAAGTCTAGGTTCTTGGCACTTCAGCAGTGGTAGGATTTCATGCTGGAGTGTCAGCTAAAAGGAGAAGGGTCCCAAAGGAAGAGTAGAGGATGTCCAGAAAGAGAATGTCTAATATGACTGTTATGGCAGAGTTTGTCTTTCTGTTTGTGGTGTATGCTTGTTGTTTTTTACTTAGCAGCTCTGATACAAGTATGGGTAGTGTTGTCCAGTGTTGTTTTTATTTAATAGTGTATTTGAGTGTGTTAAACTGTTAAATAGAAGCTTCAGATTAGTTGATTGCAATTCTATTAACACTTAATCACAATGTAATTTGTCCTTTTCTTTGTAGGCATTTGATCTAACAGAACAAAGATATGTAGCTGTGAAAATTCACCAGTTAAATAAAAACTGGAGAGATGAAAAAAAGGAGAATTACCACAAGTAAGTGATAACAGAGTAGCTGATTTTTTAAAAAATTAGTAAAAATAACTTTAGCTTGGGCATGGTGCTAAGACCTTCACATGTATAGTTGTTTTATTTACTCCTTATATCTGTCTTAGAAGAGCAGTTAGTCTCTTACTGATAAGGAAACACGCTTAACAGAATTTGAGTAACAGTTAAAAAATGGTTGAGCTGATATTTAAATTAAGCCTTTTAAAAATCCTCAATCCATGCTCTTAACCTCAAATTAAACTCTAGTAGTATCGATATAGTGTCTGAAATTAGCTATAGTAGACAAGTCTAGCCTCAGAAAAGGGACTCTGTGAGGGGCATCATGTGGGGCCTTTCTGGTGTTTCAGACATTTCATTAGGAAGGGGTGGCGGCAGGCAGGTATCTGGTGTGCCCCAGTAGTTCCTGTTTGACGTGTGCAGCCCCTTAACACTGGGCTTGCCTCTTCTACCACGGCTCTCTCGTCCCACTGGCTGTGTGCAGGTCCCGCTGACAGTGCTTCCCTCTCAGCAGGAGCTGCTAGCGGCGGCCCTCATCTGTGCTTGGGGTGGGGGTAGGGGGTTGATTTCCTTAAAATCAATAGTTAGCACATGTGTGGTGTGAATTTCTTTGAACTACTAATGTCAGGCCCCTATCTTCCCTACCTACTCACCCGCTTCAGAACAATTACTTTGGCGGCCATGTAGACTGGATTTGCTATTAGGATCCCTACTGGGCTGAACATTATTTTTTTGTTGTAGGTATAAATAGTGAAATTAGACGTGCCCTTCTGGAAGGAAGAGACAGCCCTTTTTGATTTAATAATTAGCTTCCTTTCTATAAAACAGGTTTTTTGTTTTGTTTTAAAGATTTATTTATGCTTACAGAACTGGGGTACAGGCCAGAGATGTGGTGGGTGAGAGGATTCACCAGAGACAGCGTGGGGAGCAGAACAGGCAGGTTGATGAAGTACACTGCTGAGGGGAGCAGTGGGTGGGCCAGGAGAGGTCTGCTGCACCATGTGGGTCATTCCATGGCCAGGGATTGAACTTATGCTGCAGTGGCTTTGGAGAACTTCATAATGCAATGCTTTATTTAACCCGTTGCTCCACCAGGGAGGACCTTTTTTTTTAATAGTACTTTGGATACAAAATTTTAAAATTGAAGAAAAAAGTTAAAAATATAGTACTTTGGAGGCAACAAAGAGACTCTGAAGTAGTCTTTTAGTTGACTTTTAAATTTCAAGGGGAAAATAAAACATTTCTAGATCATCAGCCAGTTGTTGGAGCATAAAACCAAACAATTCTGGTTTTATATCTGGTGTTCATCTGAGACCCAGGCCTCTTTTTCTTTCATACGCATTGACAGTAGTACTTAGCTCTAGAGAAGAAAAATTTCCCTGAAGAAATAGGAAAAATAAGACTGGCTGAGCAGAGGTATGAATAGAGTGACACATGTGTGGCACCCCACATATGTGTCTTACATGACAGCCAGCTGCAGTCCAGATGCTTCTGAGGAACAGTTACATTAGCATAAGAACATTCCAGCCAATCAGGGTGCAGGGATGGGTGGCATGCTACAGTAAATGCCAGGAGCACTTTAGAGAAGGAAGCTACATGCGGTTCCGGCCAGTTACAAATGAAAAATGGCCCCCATGTATTGAGATCTGAGTGCCTAAGAGTGTCTGGAAAGCACATGACTCCGTAAGAGTGCCCCAGCTATCCTGGGGCCCTTCTGTGCATTTGCCACTGGAGACCAGTTGACTTTACAGGGGCTTACCTTGGTCAACCATGAGGAAACCTTTTTTGTGGTACATACTTTGTACGTACTTTGCTTAGTCTTCCTATCCAGCTTTCAAGTTGACTTTAAGTAGAACTCGAGTTGAATCTGGTCAAAGCGCAGGTGGGAGTTGAGCTCACCCTTTGCCTTTGCAGCTGTGGGCTACTGCAGCCGGGACCACGTGCCGCCTTCACATCTTTGGCAGCCAGTGTGAGTCCTGGTGGGTCTGGGTTGCATAGCTTTCCCACATTTCTGTACGGACAATACAAGTGAAGGGAATGGGCTCATTTTTCTGAGCCCACAATGAATCCAGCATATACTCCCTGTTGCACTTTCTTACTCTGTTTCCTCACTAGAGTTGGGAATCGTGGTGCCTGAGCACCATCTGTGGTGCAGTCGGGGTCATTTCCCAGTTGACACACTGGGTAGGGGAGGTACTAAGTTCTTGTGACCTCCAGTCATTCTTGGGGGGAAATTGTTCAACACCTCCACCTTTTGTGGGAAGATTTTGCTGGCTACATGATACACCCTCATGCTGGTGAAGTTCAGGCTGTAACTGGGGGTGACTTCTCAGTCCAATCTGGAATCAAGACACTTACTGTGGTAAAGTGTAGAAAAAATTCAAGCAAAATAAAAGGTTGTTTTTTTTTTTCATTTTGAGATCTGTACCTCCTTTTCTTTCCTACCCCCATACCCATCCCACACATACCTGATTATTTTACTTTTGCATTGTTAAAATATTAGTGGGCAGGAGCTTCTCTTGTGGTAACTATGAAATTGATGTATATAAATTATCATTCTAGGAAAACTAGGATTTCCATAATTTCAGATTTCTGTGGGAGAAAGTAAAGCCACTAGTCCTCTTAGTCCTTTTTGTAAGGGATATTTTACTTTTGCATTGTTAAAATATTAGTGGGCAGGAGCTTCTCTTGTGGTAACTATGAAATTGATGTATATAAATTATCATTCTAGGAAAACTAGGATTTCCATAATTTCAGATTTCTGTGGGAAATCTGAAGGACTAGTCCTCTTAGTCCTTTTTGTAAGGGATAGAATTTAAAGCATTGTTAATTATACTATATAACCTGTGATCCTTTTACCCAAGGGGTTTAACATGCTAAAATTGATTCCCTTAGTGTAAACCTGGTGTATAAGCATTTATAAACATGAGAGGGGGGAAGAGCTTTCTAATATTTAATTCTAATATTTGGTGATAAAGATAAAAGGTGAAATTGTTACAGAGTTTGAAGGCAGTTAATAGCCATCATTCAACAAATATTTGAGTACTTTCTGTAGATACTTGTAGGATGACGATGTAGAAACATTAGGGGGCCCGAGAGATGTGATTGGAGTGAGTAGGTATGAACAATGCAGAGATGAGTATCTTTGAAGAATACTTTTGAGAGTATCCTTAAAGAATTCTCAAAGGCCAAAACTACAAAATGTTTTAATTGTCTATTTTGTTTGCAGGCATGCATGTAGGGAATACCGGATTCACAAAGAACTGGATCATCCCAGAATAGTTAAGCTGTATGATTACTTTTCACTGGACACTGACTCGTAAGTCCTGTGCCATTTTAGTTTAGCATAGCAGTTAATGTTTTTACTTCTTTTGTTTTTTTTGCTGCATGTTGACTACTCATGAATAGAGTTTAAATCTGGATCTAGGAAATAGTGTATGAATAAACCAAATATATTTGTGGGCAAATGATCATATGTGAATTCAGATTCAAGCCACCAAAATATCTCTTGACCACTGGATGTGTGCAGCTGGGTGTTGGTTAAAGTTTAATGAACAGCTTGGTAAGGCTAATTTATAGGTATTTACCAATTTCTGTGGTATAAATACTTCCAGCTTCCAAATTCAAGCTACCAACTTAAAAAAGGGAAAACAACTTTATCAAGCTATAATTTAGGCATAGTTCTCTCATCTAAAGTATACAAGTCGGTTTTGTTTTTTTTTTTTTTTGTATTCAAGGCCCATCGCAAGTCAATTTCAGAACATTTTCAACCCTCAAAAAGAAACCTAGTACTGCTTGCTGTATCCCTATTCTCCTCCTTTCAGACCTCTAACTCTTAGCAAACACTAATCTACCTTTTCTGCCTATGGATTTCCTACTCTGAACGAAATCTTTATGACTGGCTTCTTTCACTTCTTGTGATTTTTTTTTTTTTTTCAAAGCTCATCAGTACTTTATTCTTCAGCCTCTATGTGGTCAAGTCTCTGAATTAAAACCTCTTTGTTTTATATATACTAAGTGATTTTTATTTCTTAAATGTTAAGATCACATTGTCACAACTCAGATGAGCTCTTTTGTCAGGATACTCAGGCAGTGTAGGAAGTCTTCAGTTTTTAATCGCCTTGGAAGACACCCATGACCCTCAGTGCCACAAATGATATACCACTTTAAATTTGGGTTTCTGTGATGTATTGGTATCCATCCATTCCATGTAATAAACACACCTGTTAGAACCACAGATACCATACTAGGAAGACTCTTATTATACCTATATTTATCAGCAGAGAGAAAGTATAGCACTTTTTTTGTGTCAAACCTCCAGGGGCAAAGAAGGCTGGAGCTCAAGACCCTGGCAAACCCGAGATTCTTCTTCACTGTCAGCCCTGAGAGCTGTATGAAATGTTTGCAGTGAGAATTGTGCACTTGATCACAATATGCTTGTTTAGAAATAGAACGTGATGTGGTTCTGTAAGGAGATGCTTTCAGAAAGTTACCTAGCTTAAGTACATTACAGTTCTTGTTAGTGTCCTCATGGTCTACATTCAGGAAGAGGGGTGCCACAGATGAACTTTGGCACAACAGACTCCACTGTGGAGGCTCTCTGCTAAGAGTGGGCCACACAGGCAGCCAATACTGAATAAAGAGTAGAACAGTATTTCAAGGAACAAAGACAAAAGGAGTGAGAAGATGATTACCTCAGGTTTTCATTGGGTTAGGTAGACATAATCATCTGCTCTTGTTCCTTGATCAAATGTTGGTATATTTGTCTTTAGGTTTTGTACAGTATTAGAATACTGCGAGGGAAATGATCTGGACTTCTACCTGAAACAGCACAAATTAATGTCGGAGAAAGAGGCCCGATCCATTATCATGCAGATTGTGAATGCTTTAAAGTACTTAAATGAAATAAAACCTCCCATCATACACTATGACCTCAAACCAGGTATGTCTAACTTTTAGAAAACTATATTGGTGCCTTTTCTTTGGCTTTTAAGTCCTTTAAAACTTTATAAAGTTGGGGAAGTTGGCAGAAGCCAAGAAGGCACAGTTAACACCTGATTTTGACTTGCCTGGGTAGGTGTGGAAATGAGAGTCCTGGCCATGCAGTGCTGGGTTTGGGGGGTGGGTTGTCTGTCATGATGTCAGTCTGATTAAGAAAGAACTGGTCTGGCATGCTCCATTTGCTCTTTCCCATTATTCACACTGGGTAAGCAGGGCCTTTGCCCTTGCCAGGTCTGACAAGTGCTCAGAAATTAATGACTTATTTTGCACACATGCCTGTCATTGAAGCCTGAGCAGTTTTCTGGTTTTGTTGCTAGCCTTCACAATGTCAGCAGGAGTAGAGGCCAGTTAGCTTTCTTACCTCTCTCTCTCTGGTATTCCCCGCTGCTTTTTAGAAGTCTGCAGTTGTTCTGGTTGGCATTTCTAACTGGCTTAGCTTAGTGGTTAGAAGGCTGATTTCCATTTACCTTCCGATACAGTTAACTTGCTTTTACTCTCCTGGTAGCTCCATATGGAACTCACCATTTGCTGTTCATTATTGTCCTAATTCAATTTAAATGACCACACCCCAAAAAATCATTACAATGATGTGATTTTGTAAAAGATGGCAGTTGTGTTATTGGGGCTTGCGTGGTGACTCCAGCAAGTGTCCTGCCATTGGGGCTGTAGGTGGCACTGTGGCACTATCTTTGATCTGGTGCCCCCCCCCCAACCCGATTACTGTTCTAAACAGGGTGGTTAGATCCTTCTGAAAGTTCACATGAGACTTTTCCACCATTTTTGACCAACTGCACAAGTGATATTTTGCTTTGGTGGGTTATTTTTTTCCTGCTGCTCATAGTAGTGGTTTTGGCACACGGAGCATGTGATTCTTGGAAAACATAAGTTTGCAGCCAGACAACACTGAGGACTCTCCAGCATTTGGAGTCTGGTTAGTTTTGTTCCAGGAATTTATGTTACTTTAGTTTATAAACCTGTTTTTTTGGTACAACTTAATAATCATTTATATTACGACTTTTAAGAATTTTAAAATGTATAATTTGTTATAAATAGGACGGTTTAGACTTAGTTGTATGGGTAGTGTGCTTTTCAGTGCCGAAGTGGCTACTGTTAAATGCTACACAGTCACTTTGGTTTTCTTATTGGTCAGCTAAGGTGCATCACTGACTTGATGGAGAGGAGTAAAGGAGGAGGAGGTATCACCTTTGGTGTTTTGTGCCTCTGAAAGTGTAGATAGCTATATCTTTTTTTTACATAAGAAAACTAAAAATTAATTGGCCATAGACTTTCTAATTCATGGATTTCCCCTCTAACTTTCAGTACACATGTTCTTCTTCTGGCATTTAATACTCTAGAAGATACAAATTTAATTTTGTTCCTTTCAGATGACTACTTTTGTATTCAAAATCCTTTCCTCATCTTGCTCCTATTAAAATTATTACCAGCTTTTTCTTTAATTAAGACTTTATATTTTAAGACATTTTAAGGTCCATTCCAGCAAAATGAATGGGAAGACAGGTTTCTCATGCACCTTGTGTTCTACCAGCCTCTTCCATTATTAACATCCCCACCACAGCCATACATTTATTACAGTTGGTCAGCCTACATCTCTGGTTACATTACTGTCCACTCGTGGTGGTGTGCATTCTGTGAATTTGGGCTGTGTTTGAGGACATGTGTCCAGCGTGGTAATAGCACACAGCCTATGCTCGCTCTCCTGTGTCCTCTGTGCTGCTCCTGTTTATCTCTCCCCTTCCAGGGATTTAGATGGTTGCTGTTTTCATAAGAGTTTGATTTTAGTTTCCCCCTTCTTGTCTGTTACTACCTTGAACTTTTTTCTTGATTAGTGAATACTTTTTTTCATGAAGATTTTTATCTTTTTAGGTAATATTCTTTTAGTAAATGGTACAGCATGTGGAGAGATAAAAATCACAGATTTTGGTCTTTCCAAGATCATGGATGATGATAGCTACAATTCAGTGGATGGCATGGAGCTAACATCACAAGGTGCTGGTACTTACTGGTAGGTATCTGGGAGCCCTGCCAGGCTGGCTGGTGGAGAGGTGGCAGTGCCATGCTGGGGCATGGTGCTTAATGATGAATACAGGTGTCCTGTCTGCTTAGCTACAAATGCTGGGAACCAAAACTACTTTCCTCCCTGAGTAGCTACTGTCCTCACAGCAGCTTGACTATGTGTTTATGTTACTTTGTCTTTCTTTTACTTATTCTTTCTTGAAAACCACTGCGAGAGATTGTATGGAGCAGGTATTTGAGCTTTGTGTTTCCTCCATAGACTGGCACTACTGAGCAGTAGAGAATGAGTTGTTCATGTGGATATGAAGAATGGCTTTGTGAAAAGTCAGATGGACATGAGGCATTATGCTAAGTGAAATAAGTCAGACAGAGAAAGACAGTACTGTACAATCTTACTTTTTTGGTGAAATAAAAAAACCAACTGTGCCCCGACACACACCAAACTTACAGATATAGTGAACAGATTGGTCGTTGCCAGAGACAGGGGCTGCTGTTAGGGAAGGGGTCAAAGGTAAAAATTTCCAGTTTCAAAATATGTAAGTACTGGAACATAGTACAGAGTGGGGAGAGCAGATTGCGTATCCACGTATGTAGCCACATGTTCGTGGGATACATAGGGTTATTGCGATGTTGTGTGTCAACTAAATCTCAATTTAAGACTTTCTTATCAAATAACTAATAAATAGAGCAGTGCTAGCATAGGAAAAGATAGACTCATGGAACAAGAGAAACCCCAGAAACACCTAGAACTCTGTACATGTTTCATACAGAAAGTGGCATTGTAAATCATGAGAAAGAGGAGACTGCTCTTATTCCATTTACAACTGCTTTATCTGTAAGAAACCAGATGTTTCTAGATATTACTCAGTCAAAACAAGTACAGTAAACTAGTCTGAGGCTGGTATGAGACTATAGTTATCGTTCCGAACAAAGGTTTAAAGTGTTTTCTAATTCTATAAGCGTCTGTAAGTACAACATATATTTATACTGTTGTAATTGTAATCCTGGTTGAATTTCTTTTACATACATATGTTTCTTATTAGATTTTAGTTGAATAAAATGCCATCTGCCAATTTGAACCTCTCACCTAGCAGACAGGCAAACCCAGTCCAGAAAGGGACTTGCACAAGAAGAGGTCGTCAAATATGTTGGAGTAAAAAATTTTAAAACTTTTCAGGACATTATTACTCCTTAAAGCCCTTCTCTTTCCTTATCTTGATAGTAACCCCAAGATCTGGGGTTGGGGCAGGAAGAACAACAGCCCTAACTTCTTTTCAGTACAAATGGCAGGTCTCTCTCTGTGGGTTAATGGAATGAGGGATTTTGTTTCCAGAGCTGCCTGAGGATGATGGTCCCTCAAGAACTGAGCACTTGTGACATCAGGACGTAAAATAACCACAGCATTCCCTTGAACTCTAAACAGGAAAAAGTGAGCACAGTTTGTCAAGAAATTTATCCATCTTTGTCAGCCACGTGCTAAAAGGTGTTGAGTCACACATTTCCTTCCAGCTGTGGTCACCCATAGACCCCCAGCCGCTTCTTCCTCAGCTAGGTCTCAACCTGCCCAGCCTATGACCTATCCTATCCTACTTCTCTGCCTGTTACTGCTGTCATAAAAATACTTTAGTTCAGGCATTTTATTTAATTTTGTGATTGTAAAGATGTGTTCCAGAACTTTCCTTTTACTTCTGAGGTGGTAATGCAAAGCGTCTTATTGGATTGTTGGTTCTGGACAGTCTCTGGTAGCACTGAGGGGAGGGTTGCATGCGCTGTTTCATCCCAGGGTCACTCGGCCAGATCACTTAACTTTGGTTCTGAAGGACTGTGGGCCTCAGCAGTAGAGTCACTGCCTGGGAATGAGAGTGTTGGCTCAAAGCAGACAGAGAAGAGACCATGGTCAGGCACAGCCCAGCCCTGTTTTCATCAGTTAGATCCTGATGAGAAAGAATCATATGTTGCTGAGAATTCTATGTATACAAAATTTCTGTTTTCCCTTCTTTACTGTTTGTGAAGGTGGTACCTATAGTGAAATCAGTCTCTAAATTAAAACTATGAGATTTTAGGTTTAAAATAGAAGCTACATTTACAGTGTTTATTCACTATGGTGGTTATTGTGGGTTGGTGTTCTTGTCACTGAATGATACAAAAATATCTTAAGTAAGTCTATATGCATCTACTATATAAACTCATTAGAGCTTAGATTTGAACTTTTTGCTTATTACTGTTTTAAAAAGGTAAAGCTTTTTCCCATTTAAGTTAGTTATCTCATTGCTACCTATTGCTATTTTTGCTAAGCTGTAGAGGGCCAGTAGTTGGAATTTAAATAAAATTTATACAATGTTTAGTGTTTGCTACAAAGTAATCTGCTCAGTAGTGGGGAGAGGAGGGATGGATGAAAACAAGATTGGTCATGTGTTGATGATTACTGAGGTAGGATGATAGTTGATTGAGGGCTCATTTTACTGTTCTTTTTACTTGAGGTTATTTAAAGAGTTTTTGCAGTAAAAAGTAAGGCAGAGAAATAACTACCAAGAAAATTAAGTTCCATGGGTTTCTATGAAGATTTAAACAGTTTCTATATTGGTAGATACATTGTCATAATCACCATCTTTAATATCTTCTTCCCATGTCCCAAGAGGTGCAAATAGCATGGGAGGACATAAATGTTAATCTGCTGTTTGCAGTATTTGATTAGAATTCTTCTACTTTGAGTACTTCTTTTAAATAAGTGATCATTGACTTGAGCTTTGAGAGTCATTTTTCTGTGTGAGAATTTTGTTGTGATAGAATATATATATATATTTTTAGTTTTATTTTTATAATTATATACTTTGCATCAGTGTTCTTTTTTGTACAGTGTTTGCTTTCTCTCCTCGAGTATAGGCCCCATAGAATTCCCACAACCAGCTCACTCCTGCTCATTGCCCCTTACCCTGTGCTCTTCCTGCCCTTTTTGGGGCCTCTCTCTTCTTCTCCATGCAGAATGTCTCTGATTTATAGTTGCCTGTTTATTTTTGTTTTGTTTGTGTTATTATTTTCCCCCTGATCCATTACTTGGTTCCCCTCTATTTCTCCTATAAGTGAAACCATTGATACTTTTCTTTTTACTTCTGACTTATTTCACGGAGCATAATCCCTTTCAGCTCCATATTGCTGTGAATGGCAGGAGTTTATATCTTTCGGAATTTTTTTTTTTTTTAAGATTTACTTATTTATGCATACAGAGGTGCGGGGGTTGGGGGTGAGAGGCTTTACCTGAGACAGAGTGAGGTGCAGAACAGGCAGATCGATGAAGTACACTGCTGAGGGGAGCAGCGGGGCCGGTCAGGAGAGGTCTGCTGCACCATGTGGGTCACCTCTGGGGCGGGGATGGAACTCATGCTGAAGTGGCTTTAGCTTCTCAGTGCTGCACTAATCAACCTGCTGTGCCACCAGGGAGAGCCGGAATATGTATTTTTTACTGTAGTATTATAGAGTGTATGGTCTTCTGCTCGTCCTCCTGAAAGCCTTGATAGGTAACTAGAATGCTTGTTATTTTCAATATTATCTGGGTGAAGAACTTTTTATTTCTTCACTTTACAGTCAGGAATACTGAGACCTGGGTATACTGGATGTCAGGCTTATCCTATCCACGAGGCATTGCCTTTGTGTTCTGAATATTTGCCTAAATCATTACTCTTCATTTGGACAAGTTCAGCAACTTCAGTTCTTTCCCACAACAAACAACTTCTGTTTTTTTCCCCCGTTACCTCCATAAAGAAGTTTTAATATATTGAAGTGATCATTTTAGAATCCAGGTGTGCTAGTTACTTATTTAGCATCATTTTTATGTAAAGAACAGTGAAAACTAGGGTCCAGCCAGGTCTTAGTGAAATTTCAAAGAACTGGCCTTTTAAAAAATACTTTATATTTTGGCCCTCCCTGGTGGCACAGCGGGTTAAAGCACTGCACTGAGAAACTAAAGCCACCTCCGCATGAGTTCGATTCCCGCCTGCCCCGGAGGCGACCACATGGCGAGGCAGACCTCTCCTG
>NW_004567139.1:163201-179092 GCF_000260355.1 Condylura cristata
TTCTGCTCCCCACTCTGTCTCTGGTGAATCCTCTCACCCTCCGCATCTCTGGCCTGTACCCCAGTTCTGTACGAATAAATAAATCTTAAAAAAAAAATACTTTATATTTTAATTTCTTTACCTTCTCTACTCTTTGTGAGTTCTGTGCCTGTATCGCCATGTCTAGTGTGTGGCTTTTGCTAAAGTCTTCACTTCAAGATAATCTTTATCAGAGGTCATTTTTTAAGATTTATTTATTTATGCACGTAGAACTGGAGTTTAGGCCAGAGACAGAGTGGAAAGCAGAACAGGCAGATATACTGAAATACACTGCTGAGGGGAGCAGCGTGCTGGAGAGGAAAAGTCTGCACCATGTGGGTCACTCCTTGTGGAGGAATCAAACTCTTGATGAAGCAGCGGTGGCTCTAGCTTTGTAGTGCTGCACTTTAACCTATGTTGTGCCACCAGGGAGCGCCCTTGTCAGAGCCCTGAATCCAAAAATGAATGCTAAAAATGATGAAAAAAGAATATTGTGAAAAGGATGTACTTCCGTGCTGCCTCCCCCCACTGTTTTTTAAAATTTAGTTTTATATTCTTGTTTTTATTAAATCCCAACATTTCAACATTTTCTGCTTCTCGGCTCTTGTGATTTCAGGCATTACGTTTTGATTTTTATACTAGAAGCACAGCAGGGTCTAAAACAGAGTTTTTTTATAAAATTGATTTTGCCAGCATGAAATCACAGGCATTGATCTGTTACCTTCAGAATACCACCCTCCAGCTGTGCCTTGACTAACGCCAGGCAGTAGGGAGAAGCATGTTTGTCTGGTTCCTAAATGCCAGGAGGCACTTACTGTTCACACCATACAATTTAGTGTGGTTGGCTATTCAGCTTGTCTTTTTAGAGGCCAGGGATGGGTGGAGAGGGAATGAATTCAGACGAAGATTGAGTTGTGCTAACGACTAGTTTGTTTCACTTCCCCCACAAACACACACACTCTTTGATAGTCTTCCAGTAAAAATAGAAAATGAAAAATATCCTGGTCCAGCTTTCCAAAAGAGGCTACCTTAAAAAGGCAAAGTAGCCTGGCCCCTCAGAGATCTGTGCTGGGTCCTGAATTCATTTAGGCTGTGAAATGGTTATTTTAAAGACATCTTCAGCAAACCCGAAAGGTTAGAGTTCTTGGTACAGCTGTCATCAAAGGGATGCACTTCATTTGTACTTGCCCTCCACACACTTAAAAACTAGGTTGAGGGCCGTCCCTGGTTTCGCAGTGGGTCAAAGCACAGCACTAAGAAGCTAAAGCCATTTCAGCATGAGTTCCATCCCTGCCCCAGAGGTGATCTACACAGCGCGGCAGACCTCTCCTGACCTACCCGTTGCTCCCCTCAACAGTGTACTTCGTCAGTCGGCCTGTTCTGCTCCCCTCTCTGTCTCTGGTGAAGCCTCTCACCACCCCTGCATCTCTGGCCTGTACCCTAGTTCTGTATGCACAAATAAATCTTTAAAAAAAAAAAAACTAGGTTGAATGACACTAATACTGTGCACAGCCTTGGAAAAGGAGGCTGGGGTGGGTGAAGTAGGGACTTAAGAATATTTGCTTCTCAGTAAATAAATTCAAGAGTGTACTTTATGGCTTTATAAGACATTATTGCCTCCTTTAGTTCCTTTTTCATTGGTTTTCTCTAGCTAGATCTAAGCTGCCTTTTCTGTTAAATTCATTTATTTTTACTTACAACAAGGTTCTCTACTTTGACTTTGTGTGTGTGTCTTACACTCCTACTCACTGTTCTAAGAATTCATATTTCCCTTTGTCCCAGGTATTTACCACCAGAGTGTTTTGTGGTTGGGAAAGAACCACCAAAGATCTCAAATAAAGTTGACGTCTGGTCAGTGGGGGTGATCTTCTACCAGTGTCTTTATGGAAGGAAGGTAAGGACGATCACACAGTGGCTTGACTTCCTGTCTTGGCGGCACATGTAAACAGTGGCACAGTGTGAAATACTTGCTTGGAGTTAATCAAAATAGAATCCTGAAAGTTGTGGTTTGAAGAAAAAGTAGACTTAAAGGCTTCATGTATAAGCAGAAATTTTCAACCCTGTGGCCCCTAGTGAATTCTACTGGGCCACTGAAACATGAATTTTTTTGCTGTTCTCAATTAGATCCAGGACATGTTTTGATTCTATTAGTATGTGTAGGGAATTATATAAAGTAGTTTATTAAAGTATAATTTCCCAAGTTACTCTAAAGTGTTCCGAGAACTGAAACTTGAAATATCTATAGTGCCTTCTATTCCTGACCACTCCATTAGTTAAAGCTATTATTATTAATAAAAATATTTATTATTAATAAAAATATTTATTATTAATAAAAAGCATATTTCTGTCCTGGGAGGGGTGTCATAAAGTATTCATTGTTACCTCTGATCAAGAGGCTACATCATTTGAACAAGTAATAGCTTAGTTGGTGAACTACACACACAAATTTTCACTTTTCCCCCTTGTGGATCCGCCTTGTAAGTATGTATATTGGATGCAGTCATGTTTGTGTCTGCCCGCAGGGGGTCTGTCTTTCACGCCTCCCCACTAGGCTGTGGGCTTCAGCCATTTGTGAGTTCTCCCCTGGCCTGCAGTGTTTTGATTGCAGTCTCTAGGCCAGGCTTTTAATTCGGATTTCCACTTCCTCTTTAACTTCCTCCTTGGTCTATCTGTCTTTATCCTACCTCTCTAAAATGAGGAAATTATTCAGAACAAGTAGGGTTAATTACTACTTACACTCTGTAATAATGTGGGAGGACTGCTGATAATGGTGGCAGAGGTGATGTAGAAAAATAGCTTGCAGTCTTTTAGTAGAAACTGTGTAGAGGTAACACTACACTCGAACTGACTTGTCAAGAGTTTAGCAGAGAATAGCAGTTTGGGGCACAGAGGAAGCCACTAAGTAAGCGCCTACGCTCTCCTGTCCCCCTCTTTGTTCTTGTCCCTTTTGCCCTTCTACTTCCTTTCCATCTTCTCCACCTGAGTCTTGGGTCTGCTGGTGGTGTACGTGAGTACAGCCTGGGCCCTGCACGTAGCACTCAGGGCAAAAGAAGTTGCTGCTTGTGGCTCTCAAGCCTTTTCTTAGCTGTAGGCTAGGTTAACAGGTCTGACAGACATGGCAGACGCTGCTTCTGGTTCCAGCTCTGCCTTAGCCTAGATGCTGGGCTCTGAGTGAGTTTCCTTAAATGCTGAACCTTCTAGTCTTTATCTGTGAAATGGGAGGATTAGGTATGTCCTCCAGAGCTGCTCTAGCAGTCTCACTGAGACAGTCTTCTTTCCCTCCCCTCTGATTTTGAGTAGTGTTTTCTTGCATTTCAACCAGGTGCTCGTCTTTGTTTATTCTTATGTTTTGTTTTTATCCATAGCCCTTTGGCCATAACCAGTCCCAGCAAGACATTCTACAAGAAAATACTATTCTTAAAGCTACTGAAGTGCAGTTCCCGCCAAAGCCAGTAGTAACACCTGAAGCAAAGGTAAGGTCTGGCCCCATGACCAGTGAAACAGCAGCTTTGTCGTTGGTTTTATTTCTGTGGGTAATATCAGGTCACTCTCTATTGAATAGACCACTGGATACACATTTCATTACTTAAAAAATCTCCCTTCTAACTGTATTCCACCAACCACTAACCTTTTGTCCCTGTCTCCTCCCATGACAAATATTTATTATTAAATACCTGTTAAACACTAGATGCTGTTCCAGGTAGTAGAGATGGAATTGTGAATCAGGTGACCATGAATGGCCCAGATGAGGTCCCTGCCCTAAAGGAATTTACTTACCACCATGGGAGCCAAAACAATAACTAAAAACAGATAGATTCCAGATGGTGATAAATGTCAGAGTGAAAATAATCCAAGTATGGGGGTGGAGAGGTGGGAACCCCTCCCTTTCTTAAAAGATTTATTTATTTATTCATACAGAGCTGGGGTACAAGCCAGAGGTGCAGAGGCGGTGAGAGGCTTCACCAGAGACAGAGTGGGGAGCAGAACAGGCAGATCAAGGAAGTACACTGCTGAGGGGAGCAGCGGGCGGGTCAGGAGAGTTCTGCCTCGCTATGTGGGTCACCTCCGGGGCAGGCGGGGATCAGACTTGCACTAAAGTGGCTGCCGCTCACTTGTCGTGCTGTGTCTTAACCCATTGTGTTACTAAGGAGGGCCCAGAAACCCCTTTTATGATGGCATGGCAAGGGGGAACCTCAGCAATAAAGTGAGGTGTTTTGAGCAGTCAAGAATGATGTGAAGGTGGAAACCATGAGTGGAGTTAGGAGAAGACTGTTCCAGACAGAGAAGGGTGATGAAGCTCAGATGTGCATGTGGACATAGAAAGCCACGGGACAGAGGGGCGAGTGGCAGGAAAGGCGGCAAGTGGTATGTGAGGTGGTCCACACTGGCAGCTGCGAAGAGAGAAACTTCAAGGTAAAAGGAGTTTATTTGACTGGTATTCAAACCAAGATAACCTGGTCAGCTCTAATTCCAGGTATTTCACTAAAAATAGTTCTCTTTTATTTATTAATTTATTTTTTCAAGAAGCATCCAGAATTGGGGTACAGGCCAGAGGTGCAGGGGGTGGTGAGAGAATTCACCAGAGACAGAGTGGGGAGCAGAACAGGCAGATTAATGAAGTACACTGCTGAGGGGAGCAGTGGCCGGGTCAGGAAAGGCCTGCTGGGCTATGTGGGTCACCTCCCTGGCAGGAGATCGAACTCATGCTGCAGTGGCTGCATCTGGCTTCTTCATATTGCTTTGCTTTAGCCCATTGCACCAGGGAGGGCTCTGAATAGTCCTTTTTTTTTTAAAGATTTATTTTTTTATGTTTATAGAACTGGGGTGCAGGCCAGAGGTATGGTGGGTGAGAGGATTCACCAGAGACAGAGTGATTGACAAACAGAACAGGCAGATTGACAAAGGACACTGCTGAGGGGAGAAGCGGGCAGATCAGAAGAGGTCTGCCGTGCTATGTGGGTCAGCTCCCTGGGCGGGCATCGAACTGGCATCAAACTGGTGCTGCAGTGGCTTTGGAGAGATTCATAATGTGGTGCTTTAATACATTACGCCACCAGGAAGAGCCATGAATAGTCCTTTTTGAAGACTGAGGATCCTTATGTTAGTGTCTCTGAATTTGTTTTATATTTTCCAAATGCAATATAATCAAGCAGCTACTTAAGAGGTGTCTTTGATTTTGAAAAGCCAGGATTGCTGTTACACTTAGTGTTTTGTTAACTAAATGGAAAAAATAGAGAATCGGTAGCTTAGCTCATGATTTAGATTTTTCTAAATAGATCATATTTTTTTAGGGCATCTTTATATCCACAGCAAAATGGAGGAAAAGTATAGTTCCTGTGGACTGAGCCAGACCCCTTCCCCTCGGCACCCCTTCCCCCGCTGTCAGTAGCCCACAGTGGAGTGTTGTGTTTGTCCCAGCAGCGAGCCTACTTCAGACATCATCAGCACTCTGCTGTAAAGTACGGGCTTGGGTAGGCAGGTAGTAGGGACACTTTAGATTTTTAAAAACTGGTTCATCTATTTAAAAATAATTATAAGACTGGTTAAATAGAGTCCTCTAGTTAAAAATTAGGTAAAGACTGATAGTCTCTTTCGGAACTTTCTTAAGAGCTGTGGAAACTGATACCCTGTAGCCCTTGTACTGAGGCAACAGAATTTCTATCATGTTGGTAGAAATTAGAATTTCAAACCCTTCCGCACTCCCAGAATGTCTCCTGTCCTCCTGGGGAGGCAAGTCCTGTTCAGGTTTTCTTGTACCGCGTGCCCGTGCACCCAAATCTTTGCTAATGGTCTTTCAGAAGAAAAAGAGACAACACAGGGAAAATACGCAACAGTCTGTGATACCTGGCAGCCTCTCCTCACCTGCCTGCCATTAAAATTTCTTCTCTGTCGGGAAGTTCACCAGGAGGCCACGGTTTGTAGATGCCGAACTGTGAAGCGAGGCTGGCTGTGCTGACAGCCCAGCGAGGCGCTTGTGTTGGCCTTTCTCCTTCCGGGCAGAGGCACGTAGCAGCAGTGCGCCGCGGCCCTCAGGAGTGCTGCTGCTGCTGCTGCTGCTGCTGCTGCTGCTGCTGCTGCTGCTGCTGCTGGCAGCACGAGTGGCGCCAGCCTTCCCTTGCCTTGCCCAGGTCCAGCTGTGGTTTCCAGGAAAGGCCCGCGGCCCCTCTTCTAGGAGATGTGTGCTCTGGGCACTGGCAGCTGCTGCAGCCTTTGGGTTTGGGGTTGCCAGGATTATTTGCCTCAGGTTTCTTCAAGAGACTTTCCTTTCAGGCATTTATTCGGCGATGCTTGGCCTACCGAAAGGAGGACCGCATCGACGTCCAGCAGCTGGCCTGTGACCCCTACTTGCTGCCTCACATCCGGAAGTCGGTCTCCACGAGTAGCCCGGCTGGAGCTGCTATCGCGTCAACCTCTGGGGCATCCAATAACAGTTCTTCAAATTGAGAGCGACTCCTTGCCACAAACTGTTCAGCACATACAAAGTGGACAAATGGCATTCAGCAGCGGGTTTGGAACATAGCGAATCCGAATGGATCTCATGAAACCTGTACCAGGTGCTTTTATTTTCTTGCTTTTTTTCCCATCCATAGAGCATGACAGCATCGATTCTCATTGAGGAGAAACCTTGGGCAGCTCTGGCCCGGCCTCATAGGAAAAGGCCCCGCCCAAGGTTCCGGCGTCAACGGCCACTGCGCGTGGCTGCTCTGAGTGAGGAAAAATTAAAAAGAAAAACTGGTTCCATGTACTGTGAACTTGAAAAACATGCAGACTCAGGGGGGGGTCCCTGATACAGTGCTTCAGATGAAGAATGTGGACTTGAAAATACAGACTGGGCTAGTCCAGTGTCTATATTTAAACTTGTTCTTTTCTTTTAATAAAGTTTAGGTAACATCTCCTGAAAAGCTTGTAGCACTAAGGCTCAGCTGGGGATGGTGTTTGACTTCGGAGGAGAAAAGTTGCTATTGCCCGTTAAAGGCACTAGAGTTAGTGTTTTATCCCTAAATAATTTCAGTTTTTAAAAACATGCAGCTTCCCTCCCCCTTTTTTTATTTTTGAAAGAATACATTTGGTCATAAAGTGAAACCCGTATTAGCAAGTACGTGGCAATGTTCATTCCAGTCAGATGCAGCGTCCTCCTCCACGGGCTCCTGGCTACAGCTGCTTCCCTCGCCTCAGCAAGGAGCCTGAGCGGGCTGGACTGCAGGCTGTGGCCTTGGGCAAGATGGGGCTGGAAGACTGCGGCTTGGAGTCTCTAGGGTTCAACTATTTCTTCACAATTTGAACACTTGACGGTTGTCCCTTTTAATTTATTTGAAGTGCTATTTTTTTAAATAAAGGTTCATCTGTCCATGCAGTGCTCTTGGATTCTCTGAGTGTGGTACCTGTGGAATCTGTCCCAGAGGTAGGCAGAACATGGGCTCGGGGAGCCAGAGTCTCCGGGGTCAGGGCTTCCTTCCACAGTCTGTGCGCTTGCTGGCGGTGGACGGTTCTCGTTAACCACCTTATTAAAACTTGATCAGCACATAAGCTTTCCTCTGTTAGGTCTTTTGGCAGGAAACAACCTCCAGTTCTCTCGGTTTTGTGGGTGTGTGCTGGCGTGTGTCTGTGTGCGTGTGTGCACACACTTTGTCTCTCACTCTCATAGGTGCCTCAGATGGAATTAAAAATTAATCTCCAGAGAAATAGGTATTTCAAATGTGAACATTCTTTTAGAACTTATGATGATAATTATTACTGACTTGATTATTTCGGAGCTGTGTGGCCAGCTGAAATGGGAGCTGTGTGCCCCGCTGTGCCCGTGAGACAGCAGAGCGGGTCGAGAGGGAAGGAGGCCAGAGCCTGAACATGTGGTAGCCAGCTTGGAATGCTACTGACATATGTGGCAAGAGGGCTCAGCCAGAAATATTTAAAGATGCAGCATTCAGGCATGCAAGTTCCCTGGCCAGGCTGGAGGGATGTCGGGATGGGTGGAGAGCTTGTCGCTAACTCCTGACTAGTATTTCTTTTACGTGTGAAAATGCCACCGATGTCACCTTTCCGAGACCCTTTGTTGGCCTTGTGGACACCCTGTTCTCTTCCCAGGGTCAGATGGAGCATTCCAGGCGGAGAGGAGCTCCTGGGTAGGTGTCGTCTGGAGCCTGTCAGAAGGAGGGCCGCCCGGAGCACTTGGTCGTCTGTGTGTGCGTGCACATGTCTACACGCATACATCTGCACGTGACAGACATGTGTGCCATACTTTTTTCCCCCACCATTGTTTTCAAGCTGCGAAGGAGAGTGTGTGCTTGGGTTGAGCACTGCATTGGGAGGATGGTGTCTGCATGCGAGAATATGAGGTTGAGGCCACGTTGAAACTTTGGCAGAGCAATTATGTTTCATTCCTTTTTTCCTCCTTCACATTCACTGATCTTTCAGAATTTTTTTCACACTTTAAGGTTCAAAGAAAGTGGTATCTTTAAGACTTCCCTGCCTCTTTCTCCCCATGGACTTGTCAGTGAACCCATAGGACTTTATTTGTTGAGCTGCCTTTTCTGCTCCATCCTGAAGGAAGGGCTGCCCTTTCCTGGCTTCCCTGGGCCCTCGATGTGGTTGGAGTGAACTGAACTTGGTTGGATGTGGGGAGGCCTCTCTCTGCTGCGGAGCCACGCCCCAGAGAACATTGCAGAACGCTGATCTTTGCTGGACTTCAGTGAACTTAGTGGGGGTTCTTCCATGACTTATTTTGTTAATATGGGTTTCACTTTTTCCAAGGATAATCCCTAATTGCCACAATGTTGATTAACTTGAAACAATGACCAAAAATATATTAATTTGTAATTAATTATCTCCAGCCAAATTGTTTTGACCTTCCCCAATTTGGTGGGTAAGAAGGACATTAAAATAAGTTTTAAGAAGTGAGTTTCCCAGCCTCTTGGTTTTACAGTGGTTGTCATGCTGCAGACAGGTCTTGCAAGAGAGGGTCCTAGACAGCAGGACATTGCAGCCTGTGTGGGAATGTTCTCTTCATGCAACACCTTACGTAGCTCTGGAATATGAACAGCGGTGTTCGTTGGACAGAATCTACCAGGGTAGGGAGGGTCCAGCCATCACCATCGAGGGCTGCAGACCGGCTTCTGGGAAGGGATGGAACACAGGGACGAGGGGGAGGAATGGGTCTCTGAGTCTTACATCACGAGACGGGTTCCTTGAGGTAGAGAATCTCCTGCAGGAGCCTCCTGTGCCCCACGTCTGGCTGACCTGGATACATCGCTGTCTTTTCAGGTTTGTTTGCTTCCTTCAAGTCAAGGGAGGACAGGTTTTCCTCCAGTTGAAACTGGCAACTAAGGAGCACTTGTGTTTATTAATTTAGATAAAAGCTCGTGGACTCCCAGAGCCAGAGCAGCAGGCCTTTCCTAAGAAGGACTAGCATGTCTAAGAAGCAAATTCTGCAAGTGACTTGACTACCTTGGCAACTTTTTCCTTTTTAAGCCTTTCCGCCCCTCCCTTATTCATCATTTTAATTACCCTGCTCTTTTTGTCTGTAATTAAACTCTGCCTCGGGTGAGTGCGGGAGATTTGGTACACAAACTAGCTGGGATACAGGGAGGCCCTGCTTTGTAAAATGAATGGCTCTGCTTTAGTTTCTTAAGGCAAAATCACCTTGAGATTAAGAGCCAGGGCCTTGGGACTAGGTCTGGCTCACCTCCACCTCTGTAAGCTTCAGAGTTCATGCCTTGTGTGGTTGTTGGCCAAAGAGAACTACGGTATATAAGTGCACATAAGCTGGAAATCAGAAAATGTGGTTTGAAAAAGATCGTAAGATCCAGTAAGTAGAAAAGCTGTCTTGGAACCTCCAAGTATGCTGGTTGGGGTTCAGAGCCTTTCTGTTCACTAGGATAACTGAGAGAGACTTTTGGGGATCCTTCCCCTTTGGTGTGAGACTCAGTATCAACTTCTGCCCTGTGGGGATCAGCCACCTTCTCTTACCCAAGACGGCCTGCAGCTGAATCCAGAAGGCTTTTCTCAGCCTGCGGCTACCAGCAGCATCACCTGAGAACCTGATAGAGACACAGGCCCTGGCCCTATCTCGCTCCCAGACCCTTGCAGAAGGAAGTCACAAGTCCTGTGCCCTGTCAGCCATTGCAGTGAGGGTGAGTAGCAGGAGAGGTGGCTGTCAGGCCTTGTCTAAACTTGCCCAGCGGGCAGACAGAGTTCTCTTTTATTTTCTGTCTCAAAAATAAAGAAATCCACCTTAAGCTCTGGGACCTAGGACCAGTATCCTATATATGTTACTTCATGGCCATCCCTGGGAGAGCCCCACAGTACACATGGGACATAGGTGCCTCCTGTTCTATCAAAAAATCATTTACTCCTTGGAGTAAATTTCTCAAGTGTGACTTTCTCTTAACATAAGGCATCAGTGTCTTATGTGACTTGCTGTGCCTTTCTCCTGAGGGCCCACACTGAGGCAGGGGGGGGGAGCGGGGGAGGGCTGAGACCAGAGCGGCCTGCTGTCTGATGGGAAATGGGAAAAGCCTGGATGGGGGTGGCTCTGCAGGGTGGGGGAGGAGAGGGTAGAGAAATTGCTGGATGGGAGGAGAGTCAGGAGGGAGTGGTTAGGGACTGCCACTGAGCTCTGGGGGGGTGGGAATGCCTGCCAGAGGCTGGGAAAACAGTCTGGCCTGGGAGCAGGTCTGAGACCTGGTGGGGGCAGGGAGTACAAGAGCGCTATTGTGCTAGGGGAGCTCAGCAGGGCCAGAGACTGGCTGCAGTCAGTGAAGGGGTGTGGGGATGTGTGAGGCGCTGGAGAGAGACCCTGTGGTGAGAGGGGGTCAGAGAGCAGCTGGCTGGCTGACTCAGCCCCACCCATCCCTGCCTGGGATCTGGCCTCCAGGAAGTACGTACCCAGCCAGAGATCCAGGTGGCCTCAGGATCTGTCCCAGCCTACTACTGGGATGGCCTGCTCTGCGTACTGTCCAGGCCCTTTCACCCTGGGGGCAGTTCGGGAGGGGTGCAGAGGGCAGAGGGCAGGTCAGGGAAGGGAAGGGAATGAGCTTACAGCTTACACTGCCACCTTATACGCATTGTGTCAGGCAGGAAACTGACCCAGAGACACTTGGTGACAGGCAGTAGGTAGAGCAGGGCTGGTTGGGGGAGAGCAGGAGTGATGATTTTTTGAGGTGGATTCCCTGTGTGTGGATGCAGGCTGCACCGCTGCTCCCGTGGGAGGCTCCTCTTGCCCCATCTCAGGCCGCACTCCCCCCGGCCACCTTCACTGCAGCCCTCTCCACCGCAGGCTGGCCCTTAGGAATCTACTGGTTTCCCTAAATCCATTTGGTCTGCTGGCCTAACAAGCAGTCCTGGGATGAAATTGAGCTTAGTCAGAGGGGAGATGGACTCCTGCTTCACAGAACTTTTCTGCTTCATGCTCCCTGAGCCACCTCATCTTGTCATCTCACATTATAGGTTGCCTTGTGAAAATCTGCCCTGCCCAGCCCTGGGCAGCTCTGTCTTTTTGCTCCTTGTGCCCTAGTAGGGCCCTCTGCCCTGGCTTCCTTACGAGTCCTGTCAGGCTTGAACGGGGTGGGAAACATGAAGATGCTTTAAGCCGCTGCAGAAGTAAAAAGCAGGGTAGCACTAGATGCCTTCTCCACACAAGGGCCCCTGGAAAGATGTCTGCAGGTCTGGAAGGCCCCCAGTGCCGGCCTGGCCTGTTCGTGGAAGGGAGCCAGCCAGAGAGTCAGAATGGCCGAGGGAAGGGCATGGCTTTGGGAAGGGAGATAAGGAATGTCTTCCCATGAAAATTAATATCAGGAACCATTGCTTGTGTACCTCAGTAGATTATCAGAACTTTCCCCACAGCCTTAACGCCAGCCCTGCTCTTCAGCCCATACTGACTGGACAGAGCTGCCCAGTTTGGGAATGGTAACACAAGATGACAGTAGAGCTCCGGGAGGACCGTGTGCAGGTCACACCTCTGAACTTGCTGTGTGACCTTAGCGCTCACAGACCAAGCCACAGATACCACATGTATGTAAACTTCACTACTCATAACACCAGCCAAGAGCCTTCTGCTTATTATGTGCTGGGCTTGTAACGTGATGTGTCTGGGAGCTGTAAGTTCTGTGGGGGCAAGAGGCAGCTCCTGAGGCCTAGGGGGGAGCCTGTGCCTGCAGAGCCAATCTGGCCATTTGCCTCCGGGACAGGATCAGTGGGAGCCACAGAGGGCTGGCCGCAGGGGACTGGCTTTGCCCGGCTCTGGAGGAGGGTCAAGTACTGAGACTGGAGAAAACCGCCTTCTGCTTTTCCTTCCTGAGCTGGGAGGAACAGGCAGGGGCCAAGAAGCAGCCTTTGGTGGCATCTTGAAAAGACGAGATGGAGGAGCCAGTACTATGGGCAGGGTAGGTCCAAGCTCAGAGGAACTGCAGTGCCAGGCCTGGGGAGGCTCCTTAGAGCTACCCATGTGAGGTGACATACTTCTCCCCCAGCTCTGGCACCAGCTGGGCTGGGCGTTAGAAAGTTCTGGGAACTGTGTGCTATATAACTGCAGCTGGTGTTCCAGTTCTGCTTCCCCTTCTTCCTTGGGGTGCCCCAGGCCAGCCTCTGTGCCACTGAAGCATCATTCACCACCTGGCTCCTGACCTAATGCCGCCTGGGTGGAGGCAGGAGCCAGCGGAGATCCTGGGGGTGTTGGATTTGAGACCCCTGCTGCAGCCTGCAGCCTGGCACAATCCCGAGTCCCCTGTGCACAGCCGACTTCCAGGCCTGAGACAGCCGCATCACTATTGGGGTGACTCCTCCACCTGGGAGTTGGTATCCAAACTCTTAGAGTCACGGAGTCAGCACTCTGCTTCTTGGACAGATCATGAGGTAACAGCCCCCTCCTCCCTGGGGCAGGAAAACTGGGCTGAGAGCGAGTGGGTGCAGAGTGGCCCTCCTGGAGGATCCTTCTATGTTTTTCACCCAGAGGGAGGGAAAGTGGGCAGGATTTTTCCAGGCTGTGTTTGTAGCCAGCCTGGGGTAAACCAATCAGGAGACAGACCCACCATAGAACCCTCCAGTGTGTGGGGGGTGGGGGTGGGAGGGTTGGGGGGGATTACAATTCCTGGGCTGACTGTCCCAAAGCCCTTCACTCCTGAGCTGAGGCTGCCACTGCTGTGGCTGGAAGAGGTGAGACCAAACCTCTTTGACCCAGCTGCTCCTGGGGGGCTCGATGGGGTGCCACATGGGCTCCAAGCAGATTTCCTATGTGGTGGCCTAAGAGTTTGAGGTGGAGCAACTTAAGAAGAGGGGCGAGGCGGGGGATCTACCCAGGGCCTCCCCATGCTTGGCCACTTTCCCACCGGGCTTGGCAGGGGAGCAATTGGGGAAGCTCTTAGCGGCCATTGGTGCCCGCATCTCTGGCTGTTTCAGATACCGAATGACCACGTCTGTCTTTGTCCTCACCTCATCTGGCCATCCAGGGACGCTCTTCCTTTCTTACTCTCGTTTCTTAAGCCTGTGCAGTAGGCCCAGCCTGCCAGGGGTGTCCACAGGCTTGCTCTGCTTCTTGGACACCGTCTGGCTGGAGAGGCTGCTGAGCCCCAGGACCCACGAGAAGATCCCTGAGCACAGTGAGTCGTACTGTAGGAGGGGCAGTTGGGGCTGACCTGGTTAAAGACTTGGGGCTAGTGATGGGCAGAGCTGGAATTTCAGTGCGGCCCCAGCCCCCCAGGCCTGCACATCCCACTGCCCAGGCTGGGCATTTGTGGACATACATTTATTAGCCAGCCAAAATGAGTCAGTGTGCTCCCACCTGGAGTGGCTCATACTGCAGAGTGCCACTTTCGTGTACCGCTCAGGCACCAGGTGCTCAGACAGGGAGGGAGGTTGTCTCATCTTCTGGGGGAAAGGAAAGCATCCAGCGTTGCCATGGTCAACCCATAACTGACCTGTGCACTCTGGTGGACTGTGAGGAGAGGGTGGGGCGGAGAGGCAGGCAGGGCCAGGGCAAGTCACAGTGAGAGACACCCTGGTGTCCAGAAGGCAAAGGAGGGAGGGGCTCCGTTCCCCGAGCTGGGGATTTCTCCAGACAAGCAGGGGTCATTGTGCCATTAACAGACAGGCACTGGAAGTTGGGAGCCCTTAACTCGTCAGAGTTCACACAAGAATAAAAGTGGGAGAGACAGGATTCCAGCTGGGGGCCCTGACTTGCACTAAACTGCTGGGGAACTGCTAGTGTCTGAAGCAGACGCCCTACTCTGGCAGGTTCCCATCCCGCAGTCTCCCTGGCTGGGTCGTGGACCTCTGGAGGTCCCCAGCACCAAGCCCGATGCCTGGCGTGGGGATGGGCCGTAAGTGGCTGCTCAGCTGAGCGTCAGCAGGATGGTGAGGGGCTGTAGGCACAGAGAATGGCAGGAAGAGGCGGGCCCTGATGCTGACCAGGAGTCCCTCTGGCGTGGGCCCTCATAGTACCCCAGCACTCCTGCGAGACCACGTTCTGTCAGCAGTTGATCCCACACAGAGTCTTAAGTATTGGGGGTATTGGGACTGTGTTTCCACAGGGGAATTGCCCAGATGTGGCCTGCTCTCTGCCCTGTGAGCTCAAGATCTAAGACATGGTGGCTCGGGTGTGGGCCCACACAGACAATCCGCAGGAAGCAGCGTGCATCCCTGGCCTGAAAAGGCGGGAAGTCTTGGCCTTGGCTGAGACTAAAACAGCCTAAGAGAACTTGAACAAGCATATGTCTGTTATATAGAGTAGTGTACTTCCTTGCTTCTCGGCCTGGAATAGGGCAGAATTTTTGTCCATTTCCCCACTAAACAACACTCTTCTCGGGCTGTGACTCTCTCCCCCAGCAGCCTGCATGCCGCTCGCCAGCAGCATTGCTAGCAGGGAGAGAAGAGAGCCTCTCCCATGTGCCGGGCACGCGATGTGCTCTCAGGGGCTAGCGGAGGGCATTCTGGACCCACATTCAAGGGTGATGTCCAGTAGTTGACTTTGGCCCTGCTGGAGGAAGGCCAAACCTGCTTGGGCTGGGGAGGGAGATCCTATTCTGCTCCAGAAGCTGGAGGGCCCCGGGGAGAGGGGACCCCTGTGGGAGGAATGTGGCCAGCACATCCAGAGATAAGCAAGTAGACTGAGCTGGTAAGACTGACTGGGTTGAGCAGCAGCCTATGTTCCAGCTGCTCAGAGGGAAAAGGCTACAGCCAGCAACTCCTCAAATCCCCTAACAGGAAGAAAGGGGAGGCCTAAAGGGTGATCTCTGAGGCCGGCTCAGCTGGGCCAGTAGCCTGCAAAAGCAGTGGGATGACACGCTCCGCCAAGAAGTTGGATCCAGGGCCAGTGAAACTGCAGCCACAAGCAGGGATCTGTGAGCTGCCTGGATTGCCAACCAGTTCTAGGGCCAAAGGGGCATAGTGGGACTCTGCCTAGAGGCCGTGGGTCAGTCCGTGGGTGCTCACTCAGGGCCTCTTAGGCCTCTGGAGACTTCATTCTTTAAGAATCTTAGCCTAACACCCTCATTGCAGACGTGGGGGATGATTTACTGCTCCTTAGTAGAAAAGGAGGGAAAATAGGAGTTATTTCCTATTTTTCCAAACAGCATGGAGGTGGACAATATAGGAAACAATAAAATTTATGATAGTTTCACGGTGTGTTTATTTGATTACTCCTGGTGGGGGAATGGGACTCCTCTTTGCACATAGGGTCTAAATGCCCCAACCCAACACCGTCTAGAGGTGCCTGGCAGCTTTTCCAGGATCACTCGGAATGAGGAGGAGGAGGAGGGCTGAATGCGGACATCCTGACTCCCCATCAGCGCTCTGCGCCCTGGTGATCTGTTGTGTAATGAGTAACTGGATCTCTCTCACAGATTTCCACGTGTGATGAGAGGGACAACAATCTGACTGACTGAC
>NW_004567139.1:180397-184351 GCF_000260355.1 Condylura cristata
CCTGGCCGCCACCCGGGCACCCGCGGGCGCGTCCGCGGAGCGGGGCTCGGTGCAGGGTCTCCGGGCCCGTCGCTCGCCTGCGCGAGACTGATGTTATTGTTTTCAGCCACTCGGAGGGCCGGTGCGCCCTTCCTGGCTTCTCCGGGGCTGTTTATATTTTCTTTTCGACACTCGGTCTTCAGGGACGACTTGAGGCTGCAGCACCGCCTGAACCGCGCTCTGGGGGCGGCTCTGTGCCACCGGGACGCAGCGTCAGACTGGGCACGGCGCGTGTGCGGGGGCCTTGAGTGGGGGGGTTGTGTGAGGCGCTGGCTCCGGTCAGCTGGCCCCCTCCCCGCACCCCGCCTTGGACGACCTGTGCCCCGAAAGAGCTGCTCAAGGTGCAAAACCCCAACCCACAGAAAAGAGAAAGGGGGCCGTGCCTTCCCTTCAGCGGCGTCCAAAGGGCGACAGTCCCGGGTGGGGACACACAGAGCCCCTCACCAAGAATCTGCGCCGAAGGGAAAGATGCACGTCCCGGAGCTTGGGGTGTGGGAGCTGGGATTCGGCCGCGTGGTTGCTGCAGCCCTGAGCTGGCCCGCCTTGGTGTTTACTTTGGGGACCGCGAGCGCGGCTCAGTCTGGGCGAGACCAGACGGCTGCGGGGCGGTGGGGGAGGGTCTCGGCCTGGCGCTGCGGCCAGTGCTGCTGGGGTGGCCTCGGCGGCTGTATCCGCCTTGACTGCAAGGTGCCCCCCGTTCCTACCACACCGAGCCCCCTGCTGAATTCCACACCCACCTGGGATTGAAGGTTGCACGAACCACCGGTGTCGCCCCTCCCGCGGCGCTCCGGGCTCTGGGCTCGGCGCCCCGCCCGCCTCCCGCCTCTGCAAAAGCCCTTGGAAGGCGGCGGCGGCGGCGGAGCCCGACCATTCCAGGAGCCCCTGAGCACACTCTGGAGCCAGAGTGCTGACTTGGCCCCCTTCCCCCCCCTTCCCCGCCCCCGCGGTGCTTTTGACAGAGGGAGCGGACATGCCTGGTGGGAGGCCCGGTCAGGGAGGACGCCCTGCCGCTGCGCCCCCGCCTCCCGCCTCGCGGCCCTCCCTGCGCCCTCTGGGGCTGTGTCTTTGTATTCTTAGCTCCCCAGGCTCAGAGAGACCGCAAGAGGTGACTTGCAGCACTCTCACGAAGGTCCTGAGTGTGTGTGTGGAAAGCTTGGGGGTGCTGGGGGTCCTGGTCTCCAGCAGGCTGTGGAGCTGCCTGGCTCCACTGGGCTGCCCCTCCACCAGAGTGTGCCTGGGCCGCGTCCCTTCTTGCCCCTGTACCTGGTTCATCAGGTGGTCCCCGGAAGGTCACCAGCTTCATCAGGTGGTCCCCGGAAGGTCACCAGCTTCCAGATCTAAGTGGAATCGCATTAGGTTGGCGCTGCCAGAGATGAAACTCCTGGCAGCAGAGGGGCAGCTCCCTCCAGGACACCAGGAAGCAGAGTCTGCTGGTGCCCAGAGCATCTTCTCCTCCTGGGTGAAGTCCCCTGGCCCCACGTCAGCTGCAGCGCTGCTTCATTTTTATGGGGTTCCCTGCTTAGTGTTGAGCCAGGTACTTGGGGAGGAGGAAAGCCAAAGAGGGGTGTAAGATGCAACCAGAGATCAGAGCCTGTCCGGGAGTGAAAGAAGAAACTGAACTGGCCGGGCAGGGGGTGTCCAGGTGGGGGTCGGAGCACACCACACTCTGCAGGTGCCTTTCTCACCTGTTATCTGAGGCGGTTTTCGTTAAGGAAATAAGCTAAGAGGGTTCTGATCATTTACATGGGGTCACACACGCAGTGACCTTGGGCCTGGAGACGGATTCTTTGGCAGGGTGCGCTGTGGGGGCTGGTGCGGCCTGGGCCGCGGGCGGGCTGGGTGAGTTCCTGAGTGGGGTGGGGAAGAAGCGGGAGTGAAGGAGGAAGGTGGCCTGGTGCCTGAGAGGCTGAAATGGAGGGGAGCCCCGGAGAACTCTTGGGGGATTCCGAGCAAAGGAGTGATGGCAGATTAGAAAGGGGACTTTGGGTCCAGTATCCAGGAGGAGGATGAGGGCCTTGGAAAATCTTCCTGAGGGCAGACTCACCTGTCTAAAGGACAGAGGGAGGCGTTTCCTTTCACAAGGCCTCTTGGACCAGAGGCAGCCAGACAGGCCTCCTGCACTCCAGCCCAGCTCCCGCCGCACCTTGGAGCCTGAGCCCCCAGCCGAGTCTCCCTTGCTCAAGCCTCGCACCCTCTGTGGGCTGCCAGCCATGCTGGGCTGAGCCTGGGCCAGTCCCCCAGGTTCACCTGGACAAACTGAAGGTGCAGGCAGGGGCCGAAGAAGCTCCGTTCTTGGACCCCACGTGCCCTGCGGAGAAATCTCAGCTTCCTCGTGCCGCAGTGACTGATGCTAAGGTTATTTCCGAAGTGTCCTGACCTCAGGGTTCCGCGGTGCACGCTCGTGCAGGCGGGGAGCAGGGGAGCCCTGTGGCACCCTGTGAGGGCTGCAGTGACCAGGTGCTGCTGCCCGGTCTTGCCCGGGGGCTTCTCAGGACAGCACCCCCGAGTGTCCTGAGAGGAGCGGCCGGTGGGGACAGTGGGCTGCCCGGTCGAGCCCCTGCTGTCTGGCTGCTTGTTTCTCCCTAGTCCCAGGGGGCCCACGAGGCTGGTCCTGAGCCCCCTCCGTGAGCTAAGGATGCCTGAGGTGTGTCTCGGAGGAGGAAAGGGACCAGTCAGGAGAAGCCAGTCCTAGCTGCCCAGTGGTCAGGAACTCGGGGTGCTGACTGGGCTCACGCTGTGCTGAGAGCAGGGGTGACGCAGGTGCCCTCTTTTGAGCCCACCTCCCCTGCCGGCCAGTGGGGTCCCTGCTTGGCGGGCCTGGCCTTGCTGACAGGAAGTGCCTCTTCCTGTTTTGTCCTTCCTGACATGGAGAGGGGCGACTTTCCCATGACTGGATCCTATAAATCTGGGTGGGGTGGGCCGTCAGGGTGGTGACGCAGTCCCTCCGCAGCGGGGGGCTGTCTCCCTAAACAGGCGGTCTGGGTGGAGGCGGGGAGGGGTACCCGCCGCCCCGGGAACCGCAGCATCAGCGGGCTCCAGCCCCCGAGGAGACACGTAGGGTTGGCACCGCCCCCCAGACTCACACGTGGCCTCATGCAGGGTCCAGCCACCAGGTCATCTGCTGCTCTTCCTCCTCTTCTCCCGCCCTCTGTCCCCTCCCCTGAGAGCCCCGACCACTCAGACCCCGCTGGTCCCCCGTGGCTGGGCCTGCTCTCCGCCTCCCCAGGGGTTCCTCCGTGCGCCCAGCCCCCTCCCCTGTGGTGTGGCTGGGGGTGGCATCAGGTGGCGCCACAGCTGTGTCCAGGCCACCGCGGACACCCAGAATTGTGGGCTCTTTATCTCATTCTGGGGGATCACTTCTGGGAACTGGGAGGACATGGTCAGAGGCTGAGCTGGGCTTGGGGCTCCTATGGGGCGGCCGGTCCCCAGTGGCTTCCACCCTCCTCAGGGAGCGTTTGCAGGGGACACAGTGGGGCTTCTGGGCGTAGCCGGAGGTGGGGAGTGGTGTGGACGGCACCAGCCGTGTGGCCTGGGGCAGAAGCACAAACTTCTTCTAGCCGCCTGGTAAAAATGATCCTCGGAGGGGCCAAGAGTTGCACGAGGTGAGGTAACAGGGGGATGAGGCGGCGCCCGTACAGCAGTGGGCGCGGGGGAATTTCTCAGCAGGTGACACTAGCTGGTGGCTGCTGCTGAGGGAAGAGGACGCAGCAGCCAGGGCTCCACGCTGCCCGCGGACCCCTGGCTGGCCCGCTCCAGCCACCGGGTTCTGTGGCAGCAGGTCCGGACTCCCCCTCTCTGGTGACGCTTTGCCAATGCCAGCGCCCGCAGTGGCCGTGACGCTTTGCCAGCGCCAGTCCAGTGCCCGCAGTGGCCGTGACGCTTTGCCAGCGCCAGTCCAGTGCCCGCAGTGGCCGT
>NW_004567139.1:184546-196100 GCF_000260355.1 Condylura cristata
CCAGTGCCCGCAGTGGCCGTGACGCTTGGCCAGCGCCAGTGCCCGCAGTGGCCGTGACGCTTGGCCAGCGCCAGTGCCTGTAGTGGCCGTGCTTTCTCTGCGGCCCCAGACACAGCCACTGGAGAGGAAAGACGCATCCTCCATGTGCCTTCCCCTTCGAACCCTGCAGCGTGCCGCCGTCCACCGCCTCATCCTGGCGGCCGCCAGCTCGCCCTCCCTGTGGTGCCCAGGAGCCCTGCCCGGCTCAGACTCGCAGCCTGAGGGGCCCCACGCACCCCCAGCCGCCCGCGGCCACCTCCCGCGTGGTCCGTCAGGCCTCGCCCTGCAGCACAGGCCCCGCGGCGGCCTCTGTCCTGCAAGTGTGCTCCGCGGAGAGGCTCGGCGTGAAGCGCAGAGAAGCAGGGGCCGCGGCCCTCACCCTGCGCCCAGCTGTCACCTCTGGGCAGAGCAGAGCAGGGCAGCTGCCCCTCCGTTTCCCACAGATCCCGGAGGCCCGAGCGAGCCTGGCGCTGCACTGCCTCCTTCCCTCTCAGGATGCACTGGCCTTTGTCTCTAGGGAAAAAACTGCTTCCCTCTGGGTAGACCCAGAACACTCCCTCTTCCTCTGGCCTCAGGATGGCATTTGCACGTGTGGTCTCCGCCCTCCCTCCCTGGAGCTGGTGTTGCTGCCAGGTTTGTGATGCCAAAGGCAGCAGTCATCGCCGACAGAATAAAGTCCACACTTCCCCAGTGGACACTCTCAGGCCTTCCTGGCCAGGGGCCGCCCCCTCCTCTCCTGCGTCAAACAGGCTGGTGTGGTCACAGGCTCAAGCTTGACCTTGCCAGGGCCCCTGGCCCCACAGCTGCACCCTTGCTCGTACATGGGGCCTTCAGATGCCCTCTGCTGGGAGTAGCCTGTCTTGCCGGAGCACCCTTGAGTTTCGTGGCTCCCCCCCACCCCCACTTGAGGCCGGGGCTCTGAGGCTCCCTCTCGGCTCAGGGCAAGGCCAAAGTGGCAGTTAGTACATATTTATACAGCCAACAAGGAAGAGCAGGCAGGTGTCCAAAGCGCTTTTCCTCCCCCTCATTGAGCTACAGTGACACCCCTCAGTGCGCCTGGGCTGCAGAATGGACCGCGTGGCCACCGTAGGCTCCCTGGACACCCTCACGTAGCTACAGAAATGTTTTTTCTTGTGATGACAATGTTCTTGGGTAGAAAGGCGCTGAGGAGCGTCAACCTTCCAGAGCTTTAGCTGATGTCACAGTCATGGAAAACATAGGGCCTTGCAGCAACGAAACAGAAAAAAGGCCCAGTGAGCCGGGGAACCTTCCAGAAGGAGGTGTGAGCTGTTAGAAGAAGTGAAGGGGAGAGACACCAGCCGCAACAGGCTCACGGGGGCCAAGTTTTCACCATTCAGGGTCATCGGAACAAATGAGCTCGAGCTCAAACTTCATTTCAGCCTACAGCCGATCACGCGCGAGGAAGTTCAGAGAGTGGGTGGTCACACACAGGGCCAGCGTCTCATTGCATGAGGACCGAAGGAAATGAAACTCCTTAAACATGTCTTCAACTGGTGGGACCGAATGCAGAGTGTGAGGAGGCCGACGGGCTGTGGGGACAGCGAACGGCTTGCGTGTAGGGTTGTCTTTCAGACGATGTGTTAGAAACGGGGTATGTGGGACTTCATCTCCTTTGCCTCGTCCGCCCACATCTGGAAACTTAGAAGGCCGTCGTTCCAAAGGGCGAGAGAAATGCTCACTGAAAGGCTGGAGCGAGCAGCAGAGCAAACTGGAAGCCATCAAAATGCCCACTCACAGGCGCGCGCCCGAGTTAAGGAAATACTTCACATGGCCGACCGTTATGTAGCTGAGTGGCAAACGACGGCTGAGGTCGGCACAGAGCAGCGTGTCCAAGAGGAACCTTCCCAGGACCGCATCTTACCAAACGATGCCAGTGGAGTCGGAAGGAGGAGCCGCAGGCCCTGGCTCACCCCGGCTGCTTTCCTGAGCGCTGGCAAGGCAGTGACCCGGGCGTGGTCAGGGCTGCCAAGGACCCCGTGGTGAAGCAGCAGGCATGGTGTCCTGCCTTCTAGAAGTTTGTATTTTGAGAGATCGATGCCCACCCCATGCAGAACGAGTTAAAGCCAGATGTCTACTGACTGCTTTCTTGTGCCATTTTAAAGTCCAGGTAAGATGGAAGCAATAGGTCTCTGACCTTGGGCCAGAGGTCTGACAGCAGAGGACAGTTTTGAGTGGGAACAGCCTGGCCCCAGGAATTCAGCAGGAAACAGCCTTGCAGCCCGTCTTGCTCCCCCAAGGAAAGGCTTATCTGTAGAACCCCAGAGATGATTAGCTTCTCTTCTGAAGGGCCTGAGGGCCTAATTGCGTTGGTGGTGTGGGAAGTGCTGGGAGGCCCCGTCTGTAACAGCCCGCTCAGAACACAAGGTGTGTGTCCAAGGGGCTGGGGCCCCACACAGAGTGGAGACTCAGCTCTGCACATCAGCATGATGCGATTTTGAGGGGGAAGAAACCCCAGAGGACAGCATTTGGGATTCTACCCTTTCTCAAACCATTGGAAAAGGTGCAAAAGGAATGCAGTGAGGGACCAGGGCCCTGGTGGCACAGAGTTAAAGTCTCAGCGCTGTCAAGCTGTCCCCAGCCTCTGTGGCCTGAGTTCGATCCGCACCCCAAAGCCGACCCACAGGGCGCGGCAGACCTCTCCTGTCTCCCCGCTGCCCCCTCAGCAGTGTGCTTTGTCAGTCTGCCTACGGTGCTCCCCACTCTGTCCCTGGTAAAGCCTTGCACCCCACACCTCTGGCCTGTACCCCAGCTCTTGTGTGCGAGAGTAAATGATGCCATGAGCACCCATATTTTCCCACCTGGAAGTACCAACTGCTCGTTTTTGCCACATTTGCTTGGCGTGTGTTTGATGTGAAGCTTGAATCAGCTGTAGATACGCAGTTCCACACCTAAATATTCCCTATGTTTTTTCCCTATGTATGTTAATCACCATGTATAAACCAGACATTTTTGTATATATCCACAATACCATAATCACATTCAAGAAAAGACACCCTGGTTTTTCCCGAATACCCTTGGCTTTCTCCAGCTGTCCCAGTAAGGTCCTGGAAAGGTGTTTGCTTTGTTTTGTTTTTAAGATTTATTTTTTTATTTATGCATACGGAACTGGGGTACAGGCCAGAGGTGCAGGGGTGGGGATGAAAGGTTTCACCAGAGACAGAGTGGGGGGCAGAACAAGCGGATTGACTGAAATACACTGCTGAGGGGAGCAGCGGGGAGACAGGAGAGGTCTGCCGCATGGGTCAGCTCCCTGGCCCGGAGTGAGACTTGCGCTGCAGTGGTAATAGCACTAAGACATAACCCCTAGGCTGCCAGGGAGGCCCTAGACATTTTTTGAAAAGAAAACTACATCGGTGTTGCTTTGTTCTTCCAGGTGAAATCATACTGATGTCAGCTTGTTCTCTTTACGGTGATGCTAACTTTGATTATTTAGTTCAAGTGGTGTTTACCAGCTGTCTCCCCTAAAAAGGAGCCTTTCCCTTTAGTAGATAATTGAAGACATTTAAACTGTATCTATTCTTTAAAAAGCAAAGTCATTCATAGCATTGCTATTCATTATAGCCAAAAACTAACAACTTGCCTCAAACTGAAAACTACCCAAATCTGAACGGGCAGTGGCTTGTGGGTGCACTTGGCAGGTTGAGAAGAGTGGTCAGCTCTGCCTGCATCTACGGGAACGGAGCTCACAGGCCACAGTTGCAGGGACCCCAAGTCTGTCCCTGTAAAATACCAAAAGGAAGCAAGAGGACGGACCACCGGCTCGTGGTGGCCTAGACTAGAGGCGCCTTCCTCAAAATAAAAGGAACAGAGAAGTGACCCCTGTGATGGGTGGGGTGAGACGTTCATGTAGGCCAAGGAGGAAAACACAGGAACCACCAGGAGTTTTGAGGCACCCAGGACAGAATAGGGGAACAAGAGGCTGGGCAGACTTTAAAAGGGGTAGTGGGAGTTGAGTATCCCTAGGGGATGCCTGGCGCTACTGCCAGTCAGAAAGAGGAACCAGTGGAGAATGATGCTCACACAGGACGTGTGATGTCAGAATAATGTGTGTTACCTTGAGATTTGTAATTGTTTTGAAGACAAAAATCCTTTTGCTGAAATGCCAAGTGCCACAGGGTGCAACAGCGTTTGCCTGTGTGTGTGTGTGTTCTGGATACACAAAGGAACATACGTTATGGTTGTTATGGTTCGGGCAGACCGGTCAAATTGCTCTCCAAATTCAACAGGTTAGGGATGTCAGCGGGGCCGCGCTGGGCAAGTCTGGCACGTGACTCTGCGCAGCCAATCAGACCCCTGGCAGGCGCCCGGCGCCATCCGTGGAAAGGGGCCCCGAAGGGAACACGTGGGCGCAGGCGGGGTGAGGGTGGAGGGGTGCGCAAGACCCCGCATCCTCCACCCATCCCGTGCTCCCTGGCTGCTCCCCGTCTGCTCCTGCCCTGGTTTTTTAAAAACTGGGGTCTGGGTTGGGCTTCCCGCGCTGGCAGGCGGGGGCGGGCGCGAGGCAGCCCCGCGCGCCCTGCACGGGCTCTGGACGTGCCCACCGGCGGGGCGGGGCGCAGGTGGGAGTGGCGCCCCTCCCCGCCCCCCAGGCTCTGCGCGGACTGGGCCCCATCCTGGTGGGACTTGCGGCCCTCGGTCCTGCCGGAGCCGCCAAGTGTTTACAGAAGGAGCCGGGAGAGGACCCCGGCTCTAACCAAGCCTGCATTTAGGGAGCTGCAGGGAACTCACTTCTGTGCGCGGAGTGGCGGTAGAGTGGACGAAACTGGGGGGCAGATCGGGCGCCGGGAGTCGCGTTGGGCTCTGGAAAGGCTTCCTTCTTTTAAAGACATTGCGCTGTTTCTCTAGAACGTTATTTGTGCAACAAATGCAAAATGGAGACGGCACTTAACTGCTGAGCGCACGAAGTGGCCAGGGCGCACCCTGACCGTCCTCCAGTTCACAGATAAGGAGACTGAGCCTGGAGGCTGAGAGCAAGCAGCGCGTGGCTGAGGGGCCAACCCAGCCCCCTTTTAAGTAAATAAATATTCACTATAACGGGGACATTCTTGAGCCCACCCCTGAGTGGAGACAGAGGCGTTACACTGTCCTCCAACTCTAGCCTCAGCCTTATGCTGACCCACCTCTTTTAGAAAATGTTTGATTCTCGGCGTATCATGTAACAGGAACTCGACCACACTGCAAATGTTCAGCTCGGTGAGTTTTCACAAACCTAGTAAAGGAGGCTCAGATGCAGGACCCACTGGCAAGTGCTTTAAGCAGTTTTCCGAGAGTTAGGAGACTCGAAGCTTTCTTTTTTGGTGAACTGTGTTCGCAGCCTTAATCACTTGCCACTTCAGGTTTTAGTGCCTTAAAAGAATCGGGGTCCCCTTATTTTTCGCATTGACGTGTATGAGCTTCTTGCCATATTGGTTAGAAATTTCACTTCTCTGGTTGCTCATTTATTTTTTATTTCTGCATACAGAACTGGGGTACAGGCCAGAGGTGCAGGAGTGGTGAGAGGATTTACCAGAGACAGAGTGGGGAGCAGAACAGGCAGATCCATGAAGTACACTGCTGAGGGGAGCAGGGGGGCGGGTCAGGAGGGGTCCACCACTCCATGCAGGTCAGCTTCCTGTCCCGGGATCAAACTGGTGCTGCAGTGGCTGCCAATAGCTTCATAGTGCTGAGACTTAACTCCTTGCACCACCAGGGAGTATCTTTCTGGGTTTGTTTTATTTACTCTCTTCCAGGTGCACCGAGTTTAGTGTGGGACTCTGCGCATAGGTTGAGGTCATGTGGGACTAAATTTGAAACAAAGGACAGGACCTTCCTGGTGGGCTAAGGGTGAAGCCTCAGCATTATCACTGCTGAGACCTGACTTCAATCCCCGCCCAGGAGCTGACTCACATGGCGCAGCAGACCTCTTCTGTCTCCCTGCTGCTCCCCTCAGCAGTGTATTTCAGTCCATCTCCCTGTTCTGCTCCCTACTGTCTCTGGTGAGTCCTCCCATCCCTAGTACCTCTGGCCTACACCCCAGTTTTTATACTAAAAAAAGAAGGCAACAAAGGGCAGACATAATACATTCTTGTAAAAAGTGCCAAGCATGTTAACTATAGAAAATGCAAAGAGGAAAAATAAAAATCACCACCGCTCCTCTAAGTCAGTGGTAACAACTATTAACATAGGCCATAGTTACAGTGATTCTTAAAGCCTGCTGTGAGCGCCTCAGAATTACCCAGGGGTCTTAATTTACACGCCAGAGGCCCCTACCCTGAGACTCTTGACAGGCCTGCTGTGGGCTTGGGCACCTGAATTGCAAACAAGCCCCTGAGTTTCAGAACAATAAATCTAGGGCCTTCCCTGGTGGCTCAGCGAGTTGAAGCACAACACTGTGAAGCTATTGCAGTCCTTGCAGCATGAGTTCTATCCCCCACCAGGGAGTTGACCCACATGGCGCAGCAGACCTCTCTTGACCCACCCACAGCTCCCCTCAGCCGTGTATTTCAATACATCTGCCTGTTCTGCTCCCCATTCTGCTTCTGGTGAATCCTCTCACTGTCCCTATACCTCTGGCCTGCACCCCAGTCCTATATCCATAAATAAATAAATCTTTTTTTTTTTTTAAAGAAATCTTAAAAAAACTTTCCAGGCTTGATTTAAAAGAAAATAGCAATGAGGTCATACATACATTCCATTTATTTTCCCAGTTAGAATGTGAACTCCCATCCACGTCCAACTACTTTTATGAATTAATTTCCGTTGCCTGCATGGTATTCCTTTATGTGCATGTATTTCAGTTGATTCTGTCAGCCCCATACTGCTGGGTAGTATTAATTCTCCTCCACTCATTGCTATTATAAATAATGCTGTGTAGATAATCTTCGCATATCTTCTTAATTATTTCCTTAAGTGAATTCTGAGGTCAAAGCGTTTGTGCTTTTGAAGGCCTTTGAATTAAGTTGCCAAACTCTCCTCCAGAAAGGCTGGCTTCCCTCCCCACTAGCAGTCCGTGTGCCCACGCCGTTCGGGGCGGCGAGGTGAGGCTGTGCGGCTACCGGCGGGCAGTGCCAGGCCCGCTCCCGTGGGGGGTGATGTGCCGTGAGCACCTTTTCTTCTTGCACAGGCAAGGACGCTGGGGGGTGCAGGCCCCACAGCCCACCTGGTCTCCAGCACCCGCATGCTGCTCACTGGGGCTCTTTAGTACCGGCGTGAGGGACAGTTACGGAAGTTTTCCCACAGGGTCCCCCCAAATGTGGAAGAAATCAGGAAAAGGGAGTGAAAGGGTGAGGAAGGAGAAGTGAGTTATGGGGCGCCCAACATGCATTTCTCTGTAGGTCAAGGTGAGGGTGTTATTGGGGGTCCGGATGACGACATCATTGTGTGTGTGTGGGGGGGGCTCTGTCTGGGGCAAAGCAAGTTAACATCATCAAGCACTGAGCATCCAATGGGAATCTCTGTGGGAAACAGAGATTTGGGTCCTCTGTGTCCGCCTTTCCTCAGTTTTATTTACTCTGGCACCATGATAAAATCGTAGAAAGTTGCATATTGTCCCAACCGCCTGGCGTAACAAATAATTGCTGTTTCCTTATCCCCACTATTCTGTATTCCTCTGGAGCGCTGTCTTGAGAGGCAGATCCAAGCCAGAGCAAGGCAAACCGCGCCCTCGGACATGCAGGCTGCCCTACCGCCCTGCTGGCTCACCTCGACAGGCATGTAATGAGAGCCTGCGGTATGCCCTGTTTCTGTTTTAATGGGGGGACGGGTCTGTACAGGGTCATGTGAGTGTCGCCCCCCCATCTCTTCCCATCGATCTCCCCGGGGCCTGAGAGGAGGTGGGGGGGTATTTTATAGTTCAGCCTACAGGTGGGAAAAAAGAACCCCCTGGAGTGGTCCAGACTGGACATGGCAGTCAGAACCTCACCCCTCCACTGGGTCTCTGTTCCCAGCACACAGCCCTCCCCCCCTCCTCCCACTCCTGGCGGGGAGGGGCCCTGGCAGGTGCCTGCTGTGTCCCAGCCAGGAGGGCCCACACAGCCCCTTGCAGCTCCTGCCCAGTATCAGGAGCCAGGCGACGCCTCCCCGGCCCCTCCAGCCGCCTCTTTGTGACCTCATTTTCCCTTGGACTTGGTTTCCGCAGAAGCAGACAGTGGCCAGCAGAGCAGCACGCCCCAGACTGTCCTTTCCCTCCCCCAAACCCTTCCCCCCACTGCCCCTGACAGTCTCCAGCGCCCCTTCCCGGTCCCTCCCGTCCAGGCTCACCTGAGTGGGCACAGCTCAGAGGTGCCACTGCCTGCCTGGCTCCGTGGGCATGGGGGAGGGGCGGATCCAGCATCTGGACTGTGTGTTTATTTTTCTTGTAATTCTCCTGAAGAACAGCTTAACCACACTAGTCCTTGGCCTTATTTCCTCTTACCCAGATTGCAGCGTCTGCTAAGCCTGGTTCTCAGGCTCTGCTGGAGACAGATTCTGGGGCTCAGGGCCCCATCCCTGCAGAGGTTTTAGTTTAAATATCGAAAAGCAATAACGGCCTCCTGTTCTGAGTTCCAGGTAGTGAGCATCTTCAAGCCTTTCCTTTAAACCTCCCAGAAACCCAGGAGATGGGTCACCTTCATGTCTTCCCCACAGCAAGCTTCGAAGCAATGAGGCAGCCAGCCCCTTGTCCCGGCGGGATCGGAGCCTAAGTAGGTCCAGATCCCGGCACCACACAGCCCCTGTAGGGCAGGGCCTGCCCGGAGGGAGGCTGAGGCCCCTCGGCCTGTTGGAGAGCTCAGCAAGTGTTTGAGCTTTGGCATGTAGTCCGAGGGCAATCCCGAAGGTTCCGAGCAAAAAATGATTCTGAATTCAGTTGGTTTCAAAGCCGGCCATGCGGCGTGGGAGACAGGCCAGTCCTTGCCTCCAAGGCTGGCTCACGTCTAAAGGCATCACAATAGCTTCAAACACTCGACCACGGACTCGGAGGGGCAAATAGATGCTAGAACACTCTTGAGGACCTTCTGGTTGAAAACCTTCAAGTGCCGTGCTTGCTTTCAGAATCAAACATGAATGTTGCCCTGTCAGAATGAGGAGATGCCAGCCAAGGCTCATTATGAAATGTGTGGTGATTTCTCGGAGCCCCACTTTGCATGTGAAAGACGCAGCCTGTCACGGGACATTGTGGTTGCGGGCCAGGGGTTGTACTAGAACGGAATTTTTTTTTTTTAGAAAGATTTATTTATGCATACAGAGCAGGTGCAGGCCAGAGGTGTGGGGGGTGAGAGGATTCTCCAGAGACAGAGTGGGGAACAGAACAGGCAGATTGACTGAAATACACTGCTGAGGGGAGCAGTGGGTGGGTCAGGAGTGGTCTGCTGCGCCGTGTGGGTCAGCTCTCTGGCCGGGGATCGAACTTGTGCTGTAGTGGCTGTGATAGCTTCATAGTGCTGCACTTTAACCCATTGTGTCACCAGGGAGGGCCAGACCGGGATATTGAAAGTTTCTTCCCTCACAAAAGCAATGGTGTGACACGATAACATGACCATTCTCATTCTACCAGTGTTGGGGTGGGGACACAAAAGGGGTGGGTGGGGACTTTGGCAAAGGAGGTGAGCCCTCCAGCTCCCCCTAGCCCCAGTGACTGGTTCAGTGTTGTCAGACCTCCCGGTGTTTCTGAAAGCTGGAAATCCAGCCTCTTCTGTGAAATCTCTCTCGTTGTAAAGTTTGGCTCACTTTCATACACGGTGAAGGTCCAATACAGTTTACAGCTTACAGGTTATCTATTTAAAGTACTTGGAGTTTTTAGTTGTTTGGAGCGCAGATCTTGGACCGATTTCCCTGACTTCCCACCTGAGTTGCACCACTAACTGTATTATCAAGTTGTTTAACTCTGTTGTTGAATACCTCCGTTTCCTCATCCGTCAAACAGAGAGAGGAATTTTGCCTACTTCTAAGGGTGGCTGCGGGAATTAACAAAAGCATTAACGAGAGAACCATGGCCCTAGTGCCCGGTACCTAGCAAGCACATGGTAGATACTAACTTGTGTGTTCACTGGAGTTTCTTTCCACAAGTCCGAGGTGACTGTAGAGCTTGCCTGGAGCAGTCCTGGTTCATGTTTGTGTTGGTATAACTATTACTAACTCCTCTTTGCATCCTCAATATTAGATAATAAATTACATGGTCAACTTATAGGGGGTAACCCCTGTTTTTCAAAGTTTTTTGTTAAGCTACTTTGCTTTTACAAAAGACATTAGTAGTGATTGCTAGCCAAAAGAAAACAGAAGAAAATTTTGCTTTTCAAACCAAAGGTGGAAGGCAAAAACAGTGCTTAACATTTGTTCTGCAGTACGCTGTTACAGAGATACACCCACCCTTCCCGAGGGAATGCTTTGTACAGACTGTATTTATCATATCATTCCTGCTTTTACTGTGTGCGTTTAGGTTTTATGTGTTATTTGGTATGAGCTGGTAGGTTATTTTGGGGGCTTACACAGGTTTCACAGCAACAGGAACCTGTATAAGGAAATCCTGCCTTATGCTGTTTAGGGCTGTCACAAGTTTTAGCCTTCATGAAAAAGTCATCCATGGTGTTATTTATGTATCTTTGCAGGAATCATTTAACCTTTCCCATTTCAGTGCCATACTCTACAGGACTGGTAAAATAAACACTGAGCTCACATTCATTCTGTCATTTGACATTTACCCTCTGTCCAGACTATGCCAGACAAGGTCCCAGGCCCCAAAGCAGCTGGAAACAGAACCAGGTCCTCAGGGAGGGCTGCCCCGCCCCCCCCCCCCCCCAGGAACCAAACCCCTGTTTTTCAAGCATTATTTGAAAGACTGTAGCTAGAAATGGTTGTTTCTTGTGAATTGAGTGTCTATAATCAAAACTACAATTTTTCTTTTATTCATAGAACTGGGGTGTAGGACAGACTGGGGATGGGTTTGAGAGGATTCACCAGCGACAGAGTGGGGAGCAGGGGTGGGTCAGAGGATGTCTGCTGTGCCACGTGGGTCACTCCCTGGCTGGGATCGAACTGGTGCTGTCGTGGTCATGGTCATGGTGCTGAAGACGCTGAGCCTTAACCCTTTGGGGAGAGGGTGGGAGGGGGGTCCTGTAGCCTCAAGGTTTCACAAAGCATTACATTTCAGTATCTAATTCTCTACACACTTCTTTTTTTTGTATGCCCCTTAACTACATTTAAAAAATATTTATTTCACAACACCTCGGGAAGCCCCAGGGAGCTTTTCCCTTCTTTTGTTGACTCCACAGTGAACAGGTGGGAGCTTTCGGTTACCCCTCGGCTGCGTGCCCCTTTGCAGTCACTTTGTCATGCAAAGTTAAAAAAAAAATCGCCTTCCCCAAATCCGCCTCCCACTCTTGGGCTGGGCTGTCGCGGCCCCTGGCAGCGCTTAGGAAATGAGGGCTCGCGACCCTCCCTAGAAGATGCAGTGTGGCTGCCGGAGACCGCGGCGGCTCCGAGGAGTAGCTTGGCGCCGGGAGACGCCCCTGAGCCCGCGGCGCCAGCGCTCCAGCCCGGG
>NW_004567139.1:196447-204309 GCF_000260355.1 Condylura cristata
GGGCGGCGTGGAGCGGGGCGCGCGCGAGGTAGGGGGCGCGGGGAAGGGACCCGAGCTGCGGCGGGGTGCGCGGCTCCTGAAAGGTGGGGGTGCAGCGGGAAGGGGGCGCCAGTGTCCCAAAGTCACCGAACTGTGAAGGCAGGCGGGGCCCCAGCGCCCCCCACCCCCGGCGAAGGCTTCAGGGGCTAGGTATGAGTGCCCTTGGGGTGCTCGGAGCAGGGGCGCGGGAAAGGCGTCCCGAGCCCAGCGTCGGAACTGGGGGGCAAGTGGGCTCTGCACCCACCAGATTGCTAGAGACTCCACTAGCCTTATCCGAACTCGGCGCACCCCCTAGCCTTCAGCCTGCTAGAGGGGGTGGGGGTGGGGGCCTGGAAAGGACCAGTTGGAAAGACTGTGATGCGTTAGCTGAGGAGAGAAAAGCCAGCAGGGGTGAGATCAAACGCCACGAAGCAGCCAGGGGGAGGCCAGGGCAGAATTTGTTCCCAGAGAACCACAGGGCCAGTCTGCTCAGCCACAGCACCTGGGGACCCCGGGGACCCCACAGGGAGGGCCTGGGGGAGAATCACAGCAGTTCCCACCCACTCCCCAGGCCCCTTTCCCGCCCATCTCTTGTGCTGTTAAGCAGAGCCGGCCTCTTGCCTTACCCTCCTGAGAACACAGCATCTCACGCTGTGCAAGACCGAAATTTTAAGTGGGGAGAAAAACATCTGGAGAAGCGAATAGAGGCAGCTCAGCTGACCTGGGGAGCAGGACAGGGAGGGTGAGGACCCCCCCCCATGCTGCCTAGGTCTGCAACCAGCCCAGAGGACCCCTGTTTGGTTCAGTTCATGCGCTTTAAGCTATGGACAGCAAGCAGTTGGTCCTGGTTGGAGTGGAGGGGACTGGAGGAGGCGGGGAGTTGGCAAAGCCTGGCTGGAGGAGGCCAGCTGGAAGCCCATTGCAGCCGGGATGTGGGTGGGGACAGCACACAGTTGGGCTGGGGCTTGGGTCTCCATGTCACCTGGTCTTCTGCTCCACGGAAGGGATACCTGCTTCCCTCTCCCCCCCCCTGCCACCCACCAAGTGCGCACCTCGGCAGGAGTTGGTGCTGGGGCAGGGAGCTGGGTCCCCAGGGTTGGCCCCTCAGCTGGGCGGGGCTGGCGGCTTCTGCTGACTCAGGGACATTTCTCTGCCTGGCCTCAGGGCCAAGCGGCTCATTGGAAACAGCTGCTCTTCTTGGCTGGTGGCCCTGTGGGCGGCCCCTGGCGCTCCCTGGGATGACCCCTCGCCTCTTCGTGGCCGGGCCACGTGGAGAGGCTCAGCGGCTGGAGGCCCCCCTGCTCTGCCCTGGGGGACTAGATCTGGGCAGCCTGCAGTCTGGCCAGCTGGCCCCTGGCCCCAGGGGCTGAGCCAGGCAGGGTCCCTCGGCTCCCAGTCTCCGCTCCTGCTGTTCCCCCAACTTGGAGCAGCCTTGTCTCTGCTTGTGCCTCTTAGGGTTTTGTTCAACAAGCCTCTCATTCAGCAGATCTTTGTTGAGAGTCTGCTGTATGCCAGGCACCGGGCTAGAATTAACTTCTCATCTATTTCCTTCAGCAGCAACATCTTCAGCTTGTAATGGAGAGCAGCCGGCTTCTCCAAGGTCAGGCCTCTGGCTGCCTCTGCGGCTGAGCCCAGTGCCCAGTGCAGAGACAGACGCGAGCTTTGCTTCAGAGAGCTGGGGAGGCAGGTCCGGGGAGGCCTTTGCGCTCAGCCTCTGACCCCGCCAGGCACCACGTGCCTCAAGCAGACAGTGCGGGTCACAGGGAGGGAGGAGACGGTCCTGACTCAGTGGAGTCCAAACAGCCAGCTGCTTCTGAGTGCAGGAGTCAGTTTCCAGGGTGAGGACCTGGATGCCTGAGAAGCAGGGAGGTGCAAGCCACGCTCACTAGCTGCAAGATCCGTTCTCTCCAACACCGTCACCCCCAACCACATAGTGGGTGACTGGACCTCCGTGGTACCCCCTCATCCGTGCACTGCCTGTGACCCTTTGATGGACTGCCTGGAGCGTTCTGCCCGTCTGGCTTCATGGGAGACGCCCCAGGCAGAGGCCACACGTCTGTAAGACCCAGGGTGGTGCCCTCTGGGTGGGTGGGAAAGCCCGCGGGCAGCAGGTGCTGCCTCCGGCCACCTCCTCCAACAAGGTCCAGATGCTCTGAGAGCCCAGCTAGCTTGCTCCCCGGGGTCTGACCGTCAGAGAAGTTCCTGGAGCAGCGGCCTCCTGGGAGGAAGGAGGATGAGCCAGGGCCCCAGACTGTGAGAATGACTCTGACCCCAAAGCACAGGGTTGTGTGTTTTTCAAGATTCTTTTGGTTCAGGACAGAAACCCAAAGCAAACAAGCTCAGCGAGAGGAGGGAACGCAGGAGCCCCAGTGGCTGGGAGGGATCCCGGGTGACCCCAGACTCCCCGCCGCCCCCCTGCCCCCCACTTGCCCCCTTCCAGCTTGCTCTGTGCAGTGCAGTCTCTTCTGCGTTACTCTCCTCCTTCCCTAGAGCAGAAAGGCCTGTTCCTTGCAGAGGGGCCTGGGGTTGCACCCCCAGTTTAGCAACCCGAACAGAGAGGGGCGACTTGCTTTGAGGACTTTGAGCAGCCTGTTGGGGCTTGTGCTCAGTCTCTGTGCTACGAGCCAGCCTGTGTGTGCCACGCAGCTGGAGCTGCAGGAAGTTCTCTGTCCAGAACAAGGAGAGGGGACGGGAAGCTTGCTGGGATGCCAGAGGCCAGAAGCCGCGAGCAGCTGGGGGCTGCTGTCACCGCCTCCGGCTCTCCCAGAGCCCAGAACTCTTGCACCGGACTGTGCAGGCGGCACGTCGGCGTGGCTCCCCTGGCACCACGCCTGCCCCCCGAAACCCTTAGGAAAGATCTGACGAGCCAGTGAATGAGGCACATGCTCTGCTAGCTTCACTCATTTGTTCACTCGTGGATTGGGTGCTTGAGAGCTGTGACCCGATGCCTGGCACTTCCTGGACGTGGTCAGGGTGTCACCAAACGCGCCTGTTCGTCCTTGGTGAGGCCCCTGCCGAGGTGCCCCACTGGCACCTCTGAGCTGGGCACCTTCCCTGCCACTCTCCCTGCTGAGCTCGGGCATGTGGATGAGGCCAGGGCGGGGCGTTTGGGGGCTTTCTCCTGATCGCCCCTGCGCACAGATGCCAGCAGCCAGTGCCCTCCTTTCCAAGATGCTCCAGCCCACCTGCACTCTTCCTCCTTTGGCCCCTGGAGAAACACCCTCCTTTCCTTGAGGCCACAGCACCACCTTCGCCGTGGGGTGGGCCCCTGGGCCCTCAGCTTAGCAGAGTCCCCAAGACCCACCTCTGAGAAGACTCTCCTTGGCCGCCCCTCAGCTATGCCCTCCGCCTTCTGCTCCCGAATTCCTAGTTTTTTGTCATTCGCTGCCCAGTCACTTCTCTGCCCCTCCTGTGCCTGATCCAACAGGGCTTCAGATCTCTGCCCCAGGCCTGGGCAGCTGGCACAGACCCACTCCCTGCCCCCCAGGGGGCACAGCTCCCTCCTCAGACGCCAGGATCTTCAAGGCTTGCTTGCCTGGCCCTGGCCTGGCTGCACCCTGCTGCATTCCTCTTGTCCTAGGCCAGTACGGTGTGTGTCCCCCGCACCAGCGTTCCCGGGACCTGCCTCTCTGCCTTTCACGTAGCAGGCTCGGGGACGACAGGTGGCTGTGAGCCCAGAACCTAGGACATCGGGGGAGACGGCCCCGCAACTGTGATGTAGATGCCAGAGCTGGAGCTGGGGCCTCGGAAGGAGGCAATTGCTGTCTTGATGTCTTCCTCTCTGGGCCTGGTTTCCTGCTGAGAGAGGGGAAGGTGACCTGGACCAGGAAAGGGCCCTCCTGGCTGCCGTGCGCCTCTCCGGCCTCTCGAGGCCGTGCTGCGCAGGCTGGCTGCAGTGGCTCTAGCCCTTGTGTGGGTTTTCTGGTTGGGGAGCAGGAGGAGCCACTGTCCCCTGCTCTGTGTGGGCTCCTGTGAGCCTGTCCATTCCTCTCTGAGAAGCACGAAGAAAAACAACTATGACCTTTTCCCTTTTCCGGTCCCAGGCCCTCTCTGCCCCCTGCCACGGGCCACTTGCCGTTTCTGGTGACTGCCCTTGCCTAAGTGGAGTTCCTGAGAACCAGGTGCTAGGCCCAGGTGCAGCGTTAGGCCCAGGTGTGGTGCCGGGCCCAGATGCGGCCTAGATCAGGTCCTGGGCCAGTCTGGAGCATGGCTGGAAGGGAAGAGCAGGTGGAGAAGAGAGGGCAGGATGAGCCACGGAGGTCACCCTTGTCTCACCCAAGAGGCGCTCCATCCAGGTGCTGAGAACAGGGGCCAGAGGTCCCCCTGATCCAGCACCTTCTCTTCCCACTGACGGGTTTTACGTCTCGGAGCTGTGAGCACCTTGTTTTAGGAAGTCTAACTTGGAAGCTGGGACAAGGAGCTGCCCACCCAAAGATGGATGGGGTTGCCCAGATTATGATGTGGGTATGAGACTCAGCATTTATTGAGCACAACTGTGTATTGTGTCAGGTATGGGAATTGCTGACAGAGAAAATACCAAGAGAAAGTCCCACAGGCTGTGAACAAGAGGGAGGCGCCGAAAAGAAGCAGAAGTGACAGAGTGAGTTATGGTGTGGTCTAGCTGTGCCGCTGAGTGTGCCAAAGCTTTGGGTGAAATAGGGAACACAGTGGTTCAAGGCACCCAAGAGCAGTGAAGACCAGGGAGATGATGAGGAGAAGCCACTGCAAGAAAAGAAGGAAGAAGTGACCCATAGCAGATGAATGACTCACTAACTTCCCCACCAGCACTGCCAGCTTTGAGGGGCTGACACAGAAAGCAGCAGTTTTACTGGAGAGAGGTTGGGACTACCAGAAAAGCTAATACTCAAGAGGGAAAATCTTAGAAAGGGCCTAGAAACACAGCTGGAAGGCAGAATTTTCAGCTGCTGCCTGTTCTGAAGAAAACAGTTTGGAATTCAAGTTCCACCAAGTTCGAGGAGCTAGGTAATTGCCTGTTTTTCCTTTGAAACTGCCGAAAGGCCTCACCTTGTGATTAGACCGAAGGCTAAGTGCCACACCCTGAGACTAAAGGCACAACCAGAACAACCCCACCCCAGCAAAGCCTAAAACCAAGCCTCTACAGGATCTAGGGGAGCCCTGCCTGCCAGAACCAAACTCAGCATTCTTTTTAGGAAGACACAGAAAATAAATAACTAAATAGAAGTAATCCAAGCTCCCCATAACACATCATCCATAACACTAGTAAAAAAACTCAACTCCTTAATAACATCAACGACAATGTCCAATATGTAATAAAAATTACTAGACAGGCTGAAAGCAAGCTAAAGTCACCCATAGTGAAGAGGCAAATTGTAGGCTCATCTAATTAGAAGATGAAAAAAAGTAAGCAAATAAATGAGTCACTGTGTGGCTTTTTAGGTTGGGGGCCCTCAGAGTGTCTCCACAAGTGTGACTTTAAAATGTGAAATCCAGGCAGCTCCAGGCAAGGAAAGGATCAGGGCAGCTTCAGGAAGCAGGGATACAGGGTGACTTCAGCAAAGGGCTAGGGTGTTCGAGGATCAGGCTGAGAGGCAAGGCCAGATCACACAGGATCTTGTGACTGGCTCTTGGTGGGGAGTTTGAATTACACTTGAAGAATGACGAATCATCTTTGGAGGACTTTAAGTGGGGAGAGGTTTATCTGACTTAAGTTGTTTTTTCCTTTTACTGTGAATGAGACCATGACTTCAACTGTTTGGGAGCTAACTGCATTTTTTCCAAAGCTCTGTATTCATGTCTTTTACTTGTTTTCTACTGAATTGTTGATGTTTATCTTGGAATTCATTATGTCTTTGTATCTCATTTCATGTTAAAGAACTGACGGTTTGCCTCTAATATTTTTGTCATTTGAATTTTCACTTTTGTATAGCATTTTTCTTGCAATGCCAAAAATTATGTCACTGAATTCATCATTTTGTTCTTTATGTCCTTCAACACTCCAATATTTTTTCTAGAAGTTGTGTTTTTAAAGGATAGTGGAGACTGACAGTATAGGAGTCTCCTCCCCTGCATGGCAGGCAGTCAGCTCCATCTCTTACCAGCCCTGAGGCTCAGTTCAAATTGTTTCACCACAATTACTCAACTTCCTTTCTTGTAACATGAAATAATAATAATAACAACAACATATATAATATTCTGACTATGTGCTAGACCTCTTCCAAACACAACACTACTATCTCATTTAACCTTTACAGGTCTGTGATGAGGAAACCCAGTCAGAGTTAGGCAGCTTGGTCCCAGCACCACGGTTAAGTGGCCTGGCTGGGATTTGAACCCTGGCAGTCAGATTCGTCCTGAGGAGGCATGAAGATTGTCCTGAGGAGCTTGTAGCTAATGGAAACAAGTGGTCTTTGGTTCTAGGATGCCTGTACTTGTGTGTGTTATGGCTGAAGAGTCAGCTGGGGGAAGAAGAGGAGGCTGGTGAAATGTGGGTGTCAGGGAGACCTGGGTTTGCTTCCTGGGTGTTGGGTACTGTAGGGTCACTTCTTGTCTCTAAACCGTAGCTTCTTTCTCCAGCTGAGATAAAATTCACATGTCATGAAAGTGACCCATTGAAAATGTTCCACTAATTGAGTTGAGCACATCCACAGACATGTGCAGGACCGTCTAATTCTGGAACACTTCATCACCCAAAAGGATCACCATGTGCCTTAGCAGTGACTCCCATTCCCATCACCCCCAGCCCAGCCCCCCGTGACCACTAATGTACAATCTATAAATATTGGAGTTGGTGTCTTAATCTGTAAAGTTGGGGTGTTGGGAGGCTGGTTGGATTTCACGGTCTTCACAGAAGGTATCTGCTTAGTGAGGTGATGGATGAGAGGATTTAAAGTCAGGGAAACCAGAGCACTAAATGCTGTGTAAAAAATGCCGAGGAAATGATTTTTGGGGGTGCGGATGGTCGGGTTGGGCCGGGGGGTGGTGAGTGATCTGGGAAGACTCTGGGAGGTCAGGAATGACGCAGGGAGAGGCGGGACCAGTGGAGCAGAGCAGCAAAGTGAGTCCAGGCCTGAGTGGACTGTGGGGAGGAGGGTGCTGTGTGATGGCCATCGGGCGAAGGTGGCTCTGCTTGCCTCAGAAAAGTAACAGGACCCCAATTACTGGCGGAGTTGGGTTTGCATCTGGAGGTGAGACAGAGTTCTGCCTCCAGGTGGCCATGGGGCTGGAACAGAGACTGGCGCTGTCCATTGGCTGCCCCCTCCCCACCCCCCAGCACAGGGGAATCGCAGCGCCTCTCACGGCACCCCGAACCTCAACAGGCGGCACTGGCAGCCGCGGGAGCTGCTGCAATCGCTCCCTGTCCTGCCCTCTCTTCCAGAGCCCACCATCTTCCTCATCTTCAGCCACGGGCTGCAGGGCTGCCTGGAGGCGCAGGGCGGGCAGGTCAGAGTCTCCCCAGCCTGCAATGCCAGCCTCCCTGCCCAGCGCTGGAAGTGGGTCTCCAGAAACCGGCTCTTCAACCTGGGCTCCATGCAGTGCCTGGGCACCGGCTGGCCCAGCGCCAACACCACCGCCGCCCCGGGCATGTACGAGTGTGACCGGGAGGCGCTGAGCCTGCGCTGGCACTGCCGCACACTGGGCGACCAGCTGTCCCTGTTTCTGGGGGGCCATGCTGGCAACGCATCCAAAGCCGGCACCGCCGATCGCGGTGACCAGACCCGCAGCGGCCAGTGGCGCATCTATGGCAGCGAGGAGGATCTGTGTGCGCGGCCCTACTACGGTGAGCCGCCGGCGGCGGGGCCGCGTGGGGGTGCGGGCTGCAGTTTGGCCTCCACGGACCTGTAGTGGCCACATCTTTTTTTTTT
>NW_004567139.1:205524-206728 GCF_000260355.1 Condylura cristata
GGCTGCACCAGCGCGGGCCGCGAGGACGGGCACCTGTGGTGTGCCACCACCCAGGACTACGGCAAGGACGAGCGCTGGGGCTTCTGCCCGGTCAAGAGTGAGCGCAGCGCCGGGCTGGCCGGGCGGCGCGCGGGGCGCTGGGGCTGGCAGAGCTCTTGGGCTTGGGGAGACCCGTCCTGCAGCGTGGCGCAGCCGCGCGGCTCTGGGACCCTGGGGACAGCCGCGGTGTGGGCCTGAGGACTGCGCTGGGGAGGGCCCACACCCCTGTCCTGGCGGCAGGTAACGACTGTGAGACCTTCTGGGACAAGGACCAGCTAACGGACAGCTGCTACCAGTTCAACTTCCAGTCCACGCTGTCCTGGAGGGAGGCCTGGGCGAGCTGCGAGCAGCAGGGCGCCGATCTGCTGAGCATCACGGAGATCCACGAGCAGACCTACATCAACGGTGAGGGCGGGCGTGGCCCCGGGGCGGCCTGGACCTGCCCCCACCCTCGGAGCACCCTGACCTTTCTGCACGGAGTAGCAGGGCGCCCCCACTCACGTCACCATCCTGCTGGCAGGGCTCCTCACAGGCTACAGCTCCACACTGTGGATCGGCCTCAATGACCTGGACACCAGTGGAGGCTGGCAGTGGTCAGACAACTCGCCCCTCAAGTACCTCAACTGGGAGAGCGGTGAGGCGCAGGGGCTGGGGGCAGGGAAGGCCGGGTACCCCGAAAGCACTTAGCCTCCTGCCTACCCCCTCCTTGCTCCACTCCCGGTGCGGGGATGCACGTGACTGGGCCCCTTCAGGGGCCCAGGGACCTGGACAGTGGGCGAGACTTCACCCCCTGCAGCCACAGTGTTGGGCAGTGGCTGGGCAGTGCCTGGCCAGGGAGACCTGCTGGAGTGGGCACTGGTGCGGGCAGAGGGTTCTGCGCCGCGTGGGCCCAGTGAGCGAGGAGGTGCCGGCATTCAGGGGTGCGCGGCCGGGGTGTGAGTCTCTCTCCTGGGGTGCTGGCGCCCTGCCCTCCCGCAGACCAGCCGGACAACCCCAGCGAGGAGAACTGCGGAGTCATCCGCACGGAGTCCTCGGGCGGCTGGCAGAACCGCGACTGCAGCATCGCTCTGCCCTACGTGTGCAAGAAGAAGCCCAACGCCACGGCCGAGCCCCCGTCTCCCGGTGAGGGGTCCCGCCGGCTAGGCGAGGCGCGGCGCGGGCTGGG
>NW_004567139.1:207764-223624 GCF_000260355.1 Condylura cristata
CCCTGTCGGGTGTGACTCAGATGGCGCCCGGGGCCCTGTGGGGCTGTGGCCCCTTCATTCTGCAGGGCTGTGCGGGGCTGGAGACCCGAGGCCCTCAGGCCGTCTCCAGCACGGAAGGATGTTTATCAGTGAGGGCTGGAGCTGCCTTGGCCACCCAGTAGCCATAGGGGCTGGGTGTGGATCCTTGTGGCAAAACCGGAAAAGAATCCCAAGCCCCCAGACCAGTGAGGACCTGGCAGATTGAAACCTGCTCTGCCCATTAAAATGTCAGATTGATTTAGGGCTGCTGGTTCCTGTTTTCTCTCCACGTGCCCTAGGGAGTGTCAGGCGCAAAGACTTAGCACATTGACACCCCAAGTCCAGGGCGCCTTGCCTCTGGCTGGAGGGAGCCTGGGGTAGTCACCACTTCTAGGTCTGTCTGGAAGCTACTTTGCAAGAAATGAGGGCCCCCAATGTGGGTGGGCCTGGCCCAGAGCAGCCCCCAGGCCGGCCCCTCACCCAGTCCTCTGTGCTCTGCATCACCCCAGTGTGGCCCCATGGAGTCCTCCGAGAGGGACTGAGTCCAGAACCCCAGTCTGGGCTGCCGCTTCCAGCGGGCACATGCTTTCCCACCTGAGCTGGCAGACTCCTGCCTGAGCCCGACGTGCTGGGTGGTTTGAAGTCTTGTTTTCTCTTGCCCAGGCCCAAGTGAGGGCTTGTTTGCCTCTGCTGCCCTCCGACCCGGCCCCGGAGGGTGGACCTGAAGTACTGGTGGAACTGGGACGGGTGGGTTTCTCAGCTGTGGGGTTCAGAGAGAGGAGCAGGGGTGGGGGACCAGTCAGCAACTTTGGGGACTGGGCGACCTCGCTTCTCCCTTGCTCTTGGCTGCGGGGCCAGCACGCGTCCCCAGACACTACGTGTTACTTGAGAGGACAGCGGGCTTTCATTTATTAAGCGAAGAGGACACGAGCTAAATGTGAATCTTGCAGCAGGCACCCCATTTGCAGAGGGGAGCAGAGGCTCCCCGGGGTCTGTCCTGAACACGCCCCCTTGCTGAGCACCCCAGCTGGGAATCTGCAGCAGCTCTGGGCTCTCGGCCTGCAGCCGCCCCACGGGGACCCACCTCTTCCGCATCAGTCAGATTCGGCCCTGGCTGTGGGATGCGCTGAGCTGGGTCAGGTTTGGGGAGCAGGTGACCTGGCCTGCCTGTGCGCGCGGTGCCAGCTGGGCAGCTCGGTCCTGAGCAGCTGCCACGCGGGTCTCTGCAGACGTGTGGGCCAGCGTGAAGGTGGAGTGCGAGCCCAGCTGGCAGCCCTTCCAGGGCCACTGCTACCGCCTGCAGGCCGAGAAGCGGAGCTGGCAGGAGTCTAAGAAGGCGTGTCTGCGCAGCGGGGGCGACCTGCTCAGTGTCCACAGCATGGCCGAGCTGGAGTTCATCACCAAGCAGATCAAGCAGGGTGGGTGCTTGCCCAGCGTCTGCGGTGAGGGCCAGGCCACCCTGCAGGTGGCTGAGGTGACCTGGCCACACGGTCTCTTCCTGTTGCACCCCCAGAGGTGGAGGAGCTCTGGATCGGCCTCAACGATCTGAAGCAGCAGATGAATTTTGAATGGTCCGATGGGAGCCTTGTGAGCTTCACCCACTGGCACCCCTTTGAGCCCAACAACTTCCGGGACAGCCTGGAGGACTGTGTCACCATCTGGGGGCCGGTGAGAACCCCCTTTACATACCACTAGGCCTAAAATGCACCCCTAGCTTCCTCATGCTACCCCAGCTGAAGGACCCGCTCTTGGCAGCTCCACCCTGCAGCAACACCTGTGCACCCCAGAAGCTCCCTCCCCTGCCCCCCCTGCAGAGATTGCTCCCTGCAGGAGACTGAATCTCCTTTCCACCCCAGCCAGCTGGCTTGCCCTGGGCTTGTCATTTAACTTCTCCGAGCCTCAGTTTCCTCCTCTGGCCGTGGAACACCCGGAGTGCCCACCTCGAGATGAGGGTTCATTTTTGTGAAGCCTTAGGACACAGCCTGGCACCATCTTGGTCTCCTGCCAGCTACTTTACCCTGCTGGCATCAGGACCCACATTACCTGGACCTTGCCCACAGGAGGGCTGCTCTGTGCCAGCCCTTCCAGTCCAGGCTGCTGTCTCCCCGGGAAGTAATGTCAGTTTGCCAAGGCGCTGGCCTGGACGCTCTGTCGTGAATTGGGGCAGGGCTTTAAGCAGAGACTGAAAGGGACAAAGCCTCGGGGCAGACTACCCACTCCAGGGCAGCCGTGTCCCGAGGCACTGCAGAGAGAACCCGGGACCTAGAGGATGAGGCCTAGAGGACGCTGCTTTAAACTTCACAGGCTGTTATTTGCTGTGTGTTTGTTCTCCGGGGGCTGAGCACAGGTGTGTCTGCCCTGGCCGGAGCTTCAGCACACACTAGCTCTGGTGTGGACAGAGGGAGGTTGAGGAGGCATTGGGGCCCACGTTAAATCCCACTTTGGCTCCATCAGCCGAGATTTGGGTCAGATCTCAGTCTTGCCCCCGCCCCAACCTGCCCCCTACCCTGAGTAGCCAAGGCCCTGCGAGACTCCTCTGGCAGCTGTAGAAGTCTCACCTGTCTGTCCCCCGAGGTTACTCTAACCACGGCAGCGGGTTTGTCCTGGTCCTTTATAACCTGAGCTGAAAGTCACCGGAGAGAGCCCCGTTTCCCCCTAGACAGCACTTGTCAAAAGTCAAGGCCTTTGCATCCCGGCCCGGCCAGGCTTTTAGAATGACTCCTGCTCTCTTCATTTTATAGCCTGGAACACAGAGAGGTCAAGTGTCTTGAGGCAGGTCTCGAAGCCGGGTTTGCTGGGTTTGCCGAGGGCTCGGGAAGTCGGAGGGCGGGAGCTGAGAGTCTTTCACCCCGTGCCCCTAGGAAGGCCGCTGGAATGACAGCCCCTGTAACCAGTCCTTGCCATCCATCTGCAAGAAGGCAGGCCAGCTGAGCCAGGGGGCCGCCGAGGAGGACCATGGCTGTCGGAAGGTGAGGGTGCTCTGGCACCGCCCTCCCCGCCCCGCCCCGCGTGTTGAGCCCGCAGGGGTCCCAGGGAAGGGAGGAGAGGGGAGCCCCCAGCTCCTCCCCTCCTTGGGGCTCACCTGCCTCCCGCCCTCCAACCTTGTGTTCCAGAAGGAGCAATTCTGGATGAGGCGGGTGGGGCGGGACCTGCTCTTAGAGTCCAGCTCCGAGCCCCCTGTCCACGGGGAAGTCACTTCCCAGAGGCACAGAGAACTAGAGGTGACTTGGGTGGGCCCCGAGTCTGGCCCAGTCATCACCCGAGTGCGGCATCCTGGTGAGCCTCTGGCAGCCGCCGCCCAGCTCCCCCTTGGCTTTGTGGGCCCAGCAGGCATCAGCCGCAGCGTGGGTGTCTGACGCTGGAGGGGTGAGGCCCTGCGGGCTCTCCCTCCCTGCATTTAGCCTGAGGTTTCCAGCACCTGTCCGGGAGGGAGGGGCTAGGACCCCAGGTAGGAATAAGTGGGTGGAGGAGTGAGTGTTCAGTGACCCACTCCAGCCCCCACCCCAGTGCCTCCTCCCTGGCTGCCAGCCCAGCGGGGCCATGAATTAGAGACGTAGGGTGAATTTGCCGCAGAGGACAGTTTCTGGCACTTTGGCCCCGGACAGTCCATCTGTTCCTCCTGCCAGTCCCTTGCTGCCAGTCTGGCTCTTCATGCTGTACTCCTGGCTCTTCACCAGCGTATTCACGCTCCCTCCCCACACCCTGCCCCCCTGCCCCCCAGACTCCACCAGGCCACGCAGGGAATGCCAGCAGGCATGCCCTCCAGTGAGGAGGGAGTGGTGGCAGCCTGGGGCCAGAGGGTCAGAGATGGCGCCGGCCCCCTGCCCTGACTTGGGGTGGGGCGTCACTGTCGCCCTGGCATGGGGCTGCCCGGGGTGTGCTGGGGGGATGGAGAAGCCAGTTACCACTCTGGAGAGCCAGGGATTTAGCGCTGCCCACTGCTGCCCTGGCTGCGGTCCTCCTGCCCTGGGGCAGTTGCTCTCTCCCAACCTGCAGCCCACCCGCGGCTTCCCACTTCAAGGTCCCTGGCAGCGAGGGCTGGGCGCCGGCGGGCACCTGGAGGCACCGTAGGGGAGGGCAGGCGCCGCTGTCCGTTTGGGTTCGAGTCCAGGTTCCGCCGCCGCCGGGTCCTGCCTGACCTTGGTGGGGCAGTCAGGGGTTTCTCCTCTGCAAGCAGGAGAGCGCGCCCCTGGTGGCCAAGGGGAGAGGGTGCAGCCTGGGTGCAGAGCCAGCTCCACGGAGCCTCTGCCGGCGGCCTGGGCCACTCGCACCCACCGCACGCTCGGAGGCTCGCCCAGCCCCCCCCCCCCCCCGCCGTTTGCCCAGCGCTTTGGCTCTTATTTCCCAGCCCGTTGGCAACCTTCCAGCTTCTCGTGGCTCATCTGCCAAGAGAGGCGGCTGCCGGGCCACTCGTCTTTCTGTGCCAGGCCACGGGTCAGGGGCTGCCTTGTCCACCCTGGGGCTGTGTCCCCCACCAATTTCCTCCCCCCCCCAGCTCTGGGTGATGGGTGGGGATGTGTTGGGTGCCATCTCTGGTGGCAGACCCGTCCTTCGTCCTGCGCCCCGCCTATGGCACGCTCAGCCCGGCCACAGACACCCCTCTTCTGCCCACTATCTCGAGCCAGGGTTGGACGTGGCACAGCCCCTCCTGCTACTGGCTGGGGGAGGACCAGGCCACCTACGGCGAGGCCCGCCGCCTGTGCGCCGACCACAGCTCGCAGCTCGTCACCATCACCAACAGGTGGGGCGCAGGTTGGCCTCCCCACACCCTGGCCTGGGGGCCCCTCCACCCCGAGGGTAGCCTCCTGCCATCCCAGTGGAGGGACTGAGGGTTTTGAGCCTCAGCTGGCCCTAAGGGCTTTTTCTACCATCACAAGGCTGGTTTGTTAAGTGACCCCGCATGGTGCTGGCTGGAGAGATGGGCCAGCTCTGTGCCTGGCTTTTCTACTTCTTAGCAAAACAGGGAGGTGCCTAGAAAGGGGAGTTGGGGTGCTGTGGGGCAGGCTGCCCTGGGGTCCCCACTTCCCTGGGCAAGCGACAGGTCGGGTGCAGCCCAAATTGCCGGGGCCGGCATCGGGCGCGGGGCCCAGGGAGGGGTGTCAGGTGAGTCCCGCCTTCAGCAGCCTCTGCGCGGCAGGTTCGAGCAGGCCTTCGTCAGCAGCCTCATCTACAGCTGGGACGGCGAGTACTTCTGGACGGCCCTGCAGGACCTCAACGGCACCGGCTCCTTCCGCTGGCTCAGCGGGGATGCAGTGATGTACACCCACTGGAACCGCGACCAGCCAGGTGGGCGCTGCTCCCGCGCTTGCTGGCCTCGGTGAGGCCGGGGGCTGCTGTGGCCCGTGGGACCCACAGCCCAGACTTCACAGTGTGGCCCTGCTGTGGGTGAGGTGGCCAGGGGCACGGCCAGGGGCACGGCCCTGGCGCCAGACTGCCCCGCTCAGCTCCTGACCCCGCTGTCTCGTTAGCTGTGCATGGCCGAGCTCAGCTTCCTCATCTGGACGTGGGGATTACGGTACTTTCCTCCGTAGGCTGACGGGCGGCCAAGGGGTCACAGATGTCAAGCTCTCAGCAAAGCACATACAAGTGCTCGTATTCGCCTGTTTCAGGTTCATTATGTTTTTTTAACGCTTTTAAGATTGTAATGAGGAAGGTGATGAAACAGGCTCAGAGAGGTTAAGCAGCCTGCCGGGAGCTCACAGCAGGCAACATAGACCTAGACCCCTGTTTCCATTCCCTTCCTCCTGCCTGGCTGCCCCCCCGCCCCCACCCTGCAGACATGACCAAGCTGTAGGGGTGCTAGGGGGACCAGGCCCCAAGTCCTCCTCCGCACGCAGGTCCCTTCTCCCCTTTCAGGGTACAGCCGTGGCGGCTGCGTGGCCCTGGCCACGGGCAGCGCTATGGGGCTGTGGGAGGTGAAGAACTGCACCTCGTTCCGGGCACGCTACATCTGCCGCCAGAGCCTGGGCACCCCAGTGACGCCTGAACTGCCGGGGCCAGACCCCACACCCAGCCTCACGGGCTCCTGTCCCCAGGGCTGGGCTTCAGACCCCAAGCTCCGCCACTGCTACAAGGTACACAGCCTGCGGGAGGGGGGGAGGAGTGAGCGGCGAGGCAGCCCAGCTGCGACAGGGGTCCCCTGGGGGCCCAGCCACGATTCAGATACTCCCCATAGCAGATGTGGATAGATGTGAGCGGTGACACACTCGGCAGTGGGACCCAGGGGGCTTAGCAGGCGCTCAAGACATTTGACGACCTGAAGAAGCCATAGACACCTCTGGGTTCAGGGGTCCCGAATGTTGGGCCGCAGGGCTGCACCATGGCGACTGGAGCCTGTCGGTCGGTCGGGCAGGGCCTGGTCATCTGTATTTTTAAACTCTGTCAGATTGGGAGCCACTGACCTGAGCATGTAGTCCAAGGTCTTTTGCATGAAGAAACTGAAATCCAGGGAGACAAAATGACTTGCCCAATGGCCATAGCTGGGCCTGGCTAACAGGGGAGGGAGCCAGATCCTCCTTAGGTTAGGGGGGCCTGAGGGGCATTCTCCACCCCTGGGGCTCATTCTGTGGTGAGCAGGGAGCCTCTAGGGAGCTCCCCTCCATGGTCTGGGCAGGTGCCCCCTGGGGAGACGGCTCGTGGGGACAGCTTGGACAGGTGGACTGTGCCCCTGTAGGTGTTCAGCTTGGAGCGGCTACAGGACAAGAAGAGCTGGGTCCAGGCCCAGGGGGCCTGCCAGGAGTTGGGGGCCCAGCTGCTGAGCCTGGCCAGCTACGAGGAGGAACATTTTGTGGCCAACATGCTCAACAAGATCTTCGGGTACTGAGCCTGGGGCAGTGGGCTGCGTGCATGTGTGTGGGCGGGGCAGGGTGAGGGCCATTCCACCGCAGCGAGGCCTGGCCGAGGCTTGGGATGGCCTGTGCGTCTGCTCGTGTGCCAGGACCATCCTGTCCTCCCTCAAGAGCCTCATTTCTGAAGTCAAGGCGCTGTGGTGCCCACCAGCATCAGAAAGCCTAAGTAGATGCCCTCTTCCCCCCCAACACTGCACAATCTTCTATAGGCTGATCTAGTGAAGCATCTCCCCACCCCCGTAATAACTCACACTCCTCGTCAAACAGCTTTTCTGAGAGATGGGAGGACAAAGGCTACTGCCCATGGCGCTCCCTCGGGGTCCCATCTTTGTCTTGTGGGCACCAGCATCCTATGATACACGACACCCATCATCCCTTTGCACTAGGAAAACTCCAGATGGATCCAGGCTTCCTGAGAGCTTAATTCCAGGCCCTCGTCCTCCCAGCAAACATCACCATGGCATTATGTGACTCGTGACTGTACCAGCTCACATGTTTGCTTCTCCCCAGGGGCCAGGCCCTCAACTAAACATTTGAATCCTCGTCAACTCCCTCCCCTGCCCCAGGAGGTACACATCCCCCTCTGTGGGCCCAGCTACGCTGGGGTTACTGGCCCACGGTCACCGCTGTCTTGGCCTGGTGATGGAATCCTAGTTTATCCTATTCCAGAACCCCAAGTTTCTGCTCTATCCTCACTGGCTTCTTAAACTCCTTAAGGTGAAAGCCTGCAGAGTTTTGCTGGCAGGCAAACCCTGCCCAGAGGGACTCGGGAAGGGGCAGCAAGGGAAGTGACCCACAGGGTGCTTCTGGATGCCCAGTGCCCAGATGGAGAGGCCCCAGGCCCTCTGGTGGCCGGGTCAGAGCGGCAGGTGGCAGGGGGTGTGTCCCTCCACCCCCATCTCTTCTGCCCCCACCCCCGCCCGCTGAAGGGAATCAGAGCCTGAGATTCAGGAGCAGCACTGGTTCTGGATGGGTCTGAACCGGCGAGACCCTGCAGCAGGACAGAGCTGGCGCTGGAGCGACGGTCTGGGGGTGAGGGCGTTTGGAAGAGGCGGGGGTGTGGGCGGGGCTTGATTGTGGGCGGGGCTTGATTGTGGACGGGGCTTATTTATGGGCGGGGCTTGTTTATGGGCGGGGCCTGATGCAGAGGGGCCAGCAGGAGTTGGGGCCAGGTTTAGGGGAGGAAGGAGGGTCTCTGGCCAGAGCTGACAGATAAAGGAAGTGTGAGGAGGGTGACCCGCCCAGGTTGGAGGTTTCCGCTCTGGCCTGGCCTCCTGTCACCCTCCCTGGGCGAGGGGGATAGCCCCGCCTCTCACCTCGGAGCCCTTTCCCACGCCGATCTCTTTAGTTCTCTTACCACAATTTTGACCGGAGCCGGCATGATGACGACGACGTCAGGGGCTGTGCAGTGCTCGACCTGGCCTCCCTCCAGTGGGTGGCCATGCAGTGCGAGACGCAGCTGGACTGGATCTGCAAGATCCCTCGAGGTTGGGGGCACGCTGGGAGAGGAAGAGGGGGCGAAGGTCGCGGGGCTTGGGATCAGGGGAGCGCTGCAGCATCTCTGTTGTCATTGATCCCCAGGTGTGAACGTGAGGGAACCTGACATCAGCCCACAAGGTGAGATCCGCTCCTGGTGGCCTGGGGTGGGACGGAAGGAAGGAGGAGGGGGCTTGAGTCTGCCGAGTATCCAGGGGACCCGCGTCTCCAAGGGGCAAGCCTGGATCTGGAGACTGGAGGTTCCCTTGGGTGCCCGTGGGCACGCAGGCCGCGCCTGCCTGCCCTGGCCCTGCCCTCTCGCGCGCCCACACCCCGGGCTGGGCTGCCCCGCAGGCCGGCAGGAGTGGCTGCGCTTCCAGGAGGCCGAGTACAAGTTCTTCGAGCATCACTCCACGTGGGGGCAGGCCAAGCGCATCTGCACGTGGTTCCAGGCCGAGCTGGCCTCTGTGCACAGCCAGGCCGAACTGGACTTTCTGGGGCACAACCTGCAGAAGGTGGGCGCTGGAGCCAGCGGGGGGCTGTGGGCAGGCGCGGGCGGGCAGGTGGACTGGCCGTGCCAACCTTCTTCCTGCCCAGCTTCCCCAGTTCTCCCGGGGCCAGGAGCAGCACTGGTGGATCGGCCTGCACACCTCGGAGAGCGACGGCCGCTTCAGGTGGGGGCCCTGGGCAGCAGCTGGGGGGGGCGCCTGCATGGACTCTCTGCAGTGTCCCCAGACTAGAGCTGCCGGGAGGGCATAGCACAGACAGGTGGATGTGGATTTGACTCTAGCTGCTCTGGCCCTAGCCGGCTGCGTGGCCTTGAGCGGGGGACTTAACCTGTCTGGGCCTTGGATTTCTCATGTGAAAATGAGAAAGGAGTCCTGCCTGGTAGGGTTGTTGAAAGGATTAGAAAGAGGGATGTCGTGTCCTTAGCCCAGCATCCAGCACATGGCTGGGCACCAAATAAGGGTGGCACATGTTAAGCCTGGCAGGACATGGTGGTCCCAGGGGTCTCTGTGTCCAGTCCCCACCTACCACTGTGGGCTGGAGGAAAAAGGCCCCGTGCAGTGGGCATGTGAACCACCCTGGACGCTTGCTCTGGGACCCTTAGGCTTCTAGCTAGAGAAACCCAAGGTGCAACGGGCCTCACCTGGAGCCTCCAGGTCTCTGGGTCCCCGACTGTACTGAGCTCCATGCCTCCAACCCCCATCTTGTGACCACTGAGCCCCTGGATGTGGGCCCTTCCCGCCCCCGTGGTTGAGGCTTCCTGACTGCACGTGGGAGCTGGGCACAGCACCAGTGCCAGTTGCCCCTGTGGGGTGCCATTGCAGGTGGACGGATGGCTCCATCATAAACTTTATCTCCTGGGCACCGGGAAAACCTCGACCCATCGGCAAGGACAAGAAGTGTGTGTACATGACGGCCAGCCGAGGTGAGGGCAAGGGTGGGCAGGAAGGCCTCAGTGGCAGTGAGGACTGGGCAGAGCTGCTGTTAATTCTCCTTCTCTTTGTTCCCGCAACCCAAGAAGGGCTTGGCCCGGAGAGGGGAGGGCCTGTCCCCATGCCACAGCCACAGGATTGCGTTGGGGACACAGGACCCTGACCCCAGCCGGCCGCCCTGGGGTGACTGCCCTCCCCCTTCTCTGCAGAGGACTGGGTGGACCAGCGGTGCCTGACAGCCTTACCCTACATCTGCAAGCGCAGCAACAGCACCAGAGAGACACAGCCCCCGGACCTGCCCCCCACCGCCCTGGGAGGCTGCCCCTCTGGCTGGAAGCAGTTCCTCAACAAGGTAGGCGGTGAGGGGCTCCCAGCGGGGCCAGGGAGAGAATGGGAACCTCAGCAGGCCTCACACCGTGGCCTCTCGTCTGTGCCTGCCGATCTTGCTCCTCCTGGCTCCAGGGCAGGCTCTTGGGAAGTAACTCAGTGGGGTCACCTCTTCTGACCCATCAGGAAAAGGGGTGCTTCCCAGAGTTTGGGGAGCTTTCTATATCAGTGGTCACCAAACATTTTGCTAATGATTCCTCCTAGGAAAACAAAATACTGACCATATGGAGATGTATATGCGTTAGGTATAATGAGTCAGCACAAAGCAATGGGAAGTGTGAGCTAAAGGTTTAAGAGCGAGCGCTATTTCTAAGGTAACATTTTTTGATCAGTGGCATGAAAACAATTTTGTGCTCACTCCAAAATCCTCAGCTATACTCGTTAATACTTAAGTAATGTTAAAGAGCAAGGTGATTGCATATTCATTCCTTCTAAAACTCACCGCCTGACATTCTGTGATTCATGACGCAGGGGTCTTGTTTGACATTCAAATTATTTCAGAACATGGATTTAATGATGGTTGCACATTAAAAGATGGCTTCATGAAGACAAATAGATCGAAATGAAAAAAGTTCATTCATCATTGGCCGCACTTTTCAAGTCGCTCTCTCCATTCCTCACTTCTGATTAAGTGAATTAATTAAAGGTTTGGGCTTTAAGATTGTGTGGTAAGTGGCAGCATTTTAAACGAATCTGCCTCAAAACTAACCAACCCTGATCGAGAGGGTTGTGGAAAATATCTTGGGCAGATTTAAAAAAGTATTCAGAGGGCCCTCCCTGGTGGCACCGTGAGTAAAAGCACAGCACTATGAAGCTGTCACAAGTGCTGCAGAGAGTTGATCCCTGGCGAGGGAGTGACCTCTCCTGACCTGCCTGCTGCTCCTCTCAGCAGTGTATTTCAGTCCATCTGCCTGTTCTGCTCCCCACTCTGTCTCTGGTGAATTCTTTCACCCCCCCACACCTCTGGCCTGTACCCCAGTTCTGTATGAATAAATACATTTATCTTTTAAAAAAAATAACATTTAGAAAATCCCCTTCCTGAGTGTTTTGGGTATGCATCTAGGAACATGTGTTTAGGCAAAGTTCATCAACAGTCTGCTGCTGCATTTTTTAAAAATTTAATTTAAAAAAGATTTTATTTTTATTTATGTATACAAAACCTGGGGTGTAGGCGGTGGTGAGAGCATTCACTAGAGACAGAGTGGGGAGCAGAACAGGCAGACTGACAAAGTACACTGCTGAGGGGAGCAGCGGGGAGACAGGAGAGGTCTGCCGTGCCATGGCGTCAGCTCCCTGGCCGGGATCGAACTCGTGATGTAGTAGCAGCTGATGGCGTAGTGCCGGGCTTTAACCCCTCGTGTCACCAGGAGCCCAGCATGGGGCTCTAAGCAAGTTTCCAAATGTTCCATGTGAGGATTCGGTTACCTTCCCACTGACCCCTAGTCAGCTCTGATGAGACCGTCCTGGGTGTTTCCTTGTGGCTGGCACGAGCTTCTTCCAGGAGGAGGAGAGGCCTCCCTTGTTTCTGCTGGGTCATTACTGTGTCTCAGCCCTATGGGACATTCTAAGATCCCCCAAACCTGGTGGTGAGGATTAGGTTAGTCAAAGCTGAGCATCTCATCTGTAAGTCTTTGTCAGACACTGGAGCTCTTTCTCTCTTCAGCATATTCAGGTGACTGTTCCACCTTCCTTTCTTCCTTTGGGGGTTCCCCCTCTGTCTTCTGGGGATGGGACTGGTGGCATCCAGAATGGTCCAGTGGTTGGACTTCGTCCATAGGCTCTCCTCCGCACAGCTTCTGGCAGAGCTAAGCTGTCCAGCCCCCTGCATACGAATTGTTTACCTTTATATCTACGTTGGCAAAACAGCCAGCTCCTCACGTGCGTGGGCCCAGGCGGACTGGGAGGGTCGGTGGTGTGAGATTCCGTGTCCTTACGAAGCCGAGGGGGTTCTCTGTGCCAGATACATCTGCGACTGGCTCTAGTACCCCTTCCTTACTGAGTTGCAGAACAGGGGCATGGAAGTGTTAAAGGCACAAGCACAGTCAGAAAGCTTTGTGGGTAATTTAAAAAAAGTGTATCCTTGAAAACTCCAGAAAGAAAGAAAATGTAACCCTCTGCAGAGACAACCACTGTCACTATTCAGTACTCCCCTTCCCGCCTTTCCCATGTTTGGCATCATACTAACCAGTACAACTTTGTATCCGGCATTTCTTCCTCAGTATTTTTTTTTTTTTTTAAGCATTTTCTCATGTTCTGGAAATTCTTGTATGGCTTCTTCCACCTGACAAGAAACTCTCCATTTCGCACGCAGAAGGGGCCCCAGCACCTGTAAGCTACTTGGTGCGCCGGCAGGCAGCCCCTTGAGCTGAGGCTTCTTGCTGAGGGCAGTTTGCGATGTGACTTGCTGCTTCTGAGTTGATGACTAACTGACTAGTTATTTCAGTGAGGCCTCCGAGTGGTTCTCGAGCTACTGTGAAACCACACATGTGAGTTTTGCGACAGCCTTCCAGAAACACTTGCATATTTCTGGGCTTCTGCTCTTCTGCTGAGAGTCAGTCATCTGGGCCAAGGGCTGGTCCTGGGCCTGATCACTCACCCTGAGGCCCTCGCCAGTGAAGCGCTGACTTGCTTATGTGCTGCTCTCTTTAGCCTTTAAAGTGATCCCCAAAGACAGGGTTTTAAAATTCTGTTCTGCAGAAGAATGAGTTGAGGACGGAAAGATGAAGTCGGGGCTGGGCTCTGACCCCCCAGCCCACCCCGCTCACTGCCTGTCTTGTGACCCTAAAACTTCCTTCGGTTCTTCCCCCCTTATCACTGTGCCTCAGAGCAGAAGGTTGCTGGAAGTCATTTGTTCCCAAAGAACGAGACCTCCCTTGACAAAAGATGGCCCATGTAGGGTTCTTCTCTCAACCCTCTGGAATAAATGAAGTAGAAAGAAATAAAATATAGTGTTAGAAGCTGCTGCTTAACAGAGAACAAAGATCCTTCACCAATAAACAGAAATAAACGTACCTTTGAAGGCAAGATGAGAGGTTCAGACGACACTCAGGAGGCGAAGGAGAGGGCCTTGTCCCCGCCCCCAGGGCTTCACCGGGTGCTGCTGTCAGAGGGAGAAGACCCAGGTGGCCCAGAGAAGCCCTCCCCCAGCATGCCCTGCGCGTACCTGCTGTGCCAGGACCTGGCTCAGGGGACCCGGAGCCCTGGTTCTGATACCTTTTTTTCTCCCAGCCCTCAGGTCTCCCCAGACCTGCTGCAGAGAGGTTTGTGGGTTCGTAGGGCGGGGAGGTGGAGCTGGACATCATCTTTCCCCCCCAGTGTTTCCGAATCCAGGGCCAGGACCCCCAGGATCGGGTGAAGTGGTCCGAGGCACAGTTCTCCTGTGAGCAGCAAGAGGCCCAGCTGGTCACCATTGCCAACCCCTTAGAGCAAGGTAGGGCAGCCCCCAGCGTCAGCTGACAGCCCCCAACGGCTGGTGCAGAGCCACCTGGGGCTCCCACTCATAAGTCTCTCTTTCGGGGGACTGTAGCGTTCATCACAGCCAGCCTGCCCAGTGTGACCTTTGACCTTTGGATTGGTCTCCATGCCTCGCAGAGGGACTTCCAGTGGGTGGAGCAGGAGCCTCTGCTGTATACCAACTGGGCCCCTGGGGAGCCCTCTGGCCCCAGCCCTGCTCCCAGCGGCAACGTCCTGGTGAGGATGCCCCTCCCCACCCTCCCCAGCCGCGCCCCCCCATGGAGGCCATGGAACTCGCCTTCATTCCCTGGGTCCGCTTCTGGCCCGTTTGTTCGTAGTGCAGCCTCTGGGGGCAGCGGCCCAGGGGGCAGCTGCTGGGGCTCCCCTGAGCAGCTCCTCCCCGCCCCCCAGACCAGCTGTGCCGTGGTCCTGCACAGCCCTTCAGCCCACTTCACCGGCCGCTGGGACGACCGGAGCTGCACGGAGGAGAGGCATGGCTTCATCTGCCAGAGGGGCACAGGTGTGCGGCGTGGGGAGCGGACGCTGAGCGGGGCCCTGGCCCGGGACCCACGGTCACCCCTGGAGTAGAGTATCTGCTTGGGAACCCCGTGGGCAGAGAGGCCAGAGCCAGTGAGAGGGAGCACGGAGCCCGGGCCCTCGGGGCAGGTGTGAGTGCAGCAGGCTGAGCGGGCGAGTGAGACCCTGGCGCGTGTTGTGTCAGGGCCTGAGTTGACGCACCTGCACTCCACGCACAGGTCCCTGGTAGCAGCGGGGTAGACGCGAGCTTGGCTGTCTACCTGCCAGCAGACTGTCTTAGTGGTAACACAGTGGCAGGCGCCACTGAGCGTCAGTCTGTCCCAAGCACGGGCCCAGTGCAGATCTGGGCTCGGCCTGGTGTCTGGAGCTCCCCTGGCCTCATGCCTGGGAATGGGGTGCGGCAGGCCGAGCCCAGCCTGAGCCCTGTCCCTTCCCTGTAGACCTGTCCCTGAGCCCATCCCCAGAGGCGTCGACCCCTGCCCTGGGGGCTGAGCTCTCCTACCTCAACGGCACCTTCCGGCTGCTGCAGAAGCCGCTGCGCTGGCATGATGCCCTCCTGCTGTGTGAGAGCCGCAACGCCAGCCTGGCCTACGTGCCCGACCCCTACACCCAGGCCTTCCTCACTCAGGCCGCCCGGGGGCTGCGCACACCCCTCTGGATCGGGCTGGCCAGCGAGGAGGTGGGCCCCCAACTCTTGTCCTGGCCCCACTCCCCTGACTCCCTCCCGGGCCTCTCCCACCCCCTGCCTTCCCGATCCCTTCTTCCCACCCTCACGGCTCCCGCCTGCCCAGGGCTCCCGGCCGTACTCCTGGGTCTCAGAGGAGCCTCTAAACTACGTGAGCTGGCAGGAGGGGGAGCCCCAGCAGCCGGGGGGCTGCGCCTACATGGATGTGGACGGGGCCTGGCGCACCACCAGCTGTAATACCAAGTTGCAGGGGGCTGTGTGTGGCGTTCACAGGGGTACGTGCCCAGCTGCCCGGCGTGGGGAAGGGCTGCGGTGGGCAAGGTGCAGGCCGTCCCTGGGATGGGCCACTTCCTCCATCTTGCACCCCGCAGGGCCCCCTCCTCCCCGGAGAGTGAGCTTCCGGGGCAGCTGTCCCCAGAGCCTGGCTGACTCCGCCTGGATCCCCTTCCGGGAGCACTGCTACTCCTTCCACATGGAGCTGCTGCTCGGCCACAAGGAGGCGCTGCAGCGCTGCCAGAGAGGTGGGCATGCCAGCAGGCATTTCCGGTGGTACCCCTCGTCGTGGGCACCCACGGGCCCCATGAGTGCAGCCCCTGCACCCCCGGACAGCACTCACATAAGGGCCCCTGATGTTGCAGTACAGACGCCAAACGCAGCAGCACCAATGGGTGCCCTTGGACACACGTGCACACAGCCCGTGCTGTCCTCCCCGAAGCTGCAGAGAGGCGCGGGCTTCTCTCTGGGGGCTCTGCTGCCCCAGGGAGACCTTTGTCCTGACGGGGGCCTCCCTTGTGTCCAGCGGGCGGGGCAGTCCTGTCCATTCTGGATGAGATAGAGAACGTGTTTGTCTGGGAACACCTGCAAAGCATTGATGGCCAGAGTCGGGGTGCCTGGCTCGGCATGAACTTCAATCCCAAAGGTGGGTACCCTGTGTGTGGCTGGGGGAGAGTCAGGCCTCAGGCTGCAGGGCGTGGCTGGGGCGAGGACTTGTGGGAGGGGGGAGCTGCTTCTAGAAGG
>NW_004567139.1:223834-249309 GCF_000260355.1 Condylura cristata
GGCTGGGGGAGAGTCAGGCCACAGGCTGCAGGGTGTGGCTGGGGCGAGGACTTGTGGGAGGGGGGAGCAGCTTCTAGGAGGGACCTGCCCCCTTCCCCCCGCACCCCTGCTCTCCCCTCCTGGGCTCCCTCAGTGCCGTCTTTCCCCTAGGAGGCACCCTGGTCTGGCAGGACAACACGGTGGTGAACTACTCCAACTGGGGGCCCCCGGGCCTGGGCCCCAGCATGCTGAGCCACAACAGCTGCTACTGGATCCAGAGCAGCAGCGGGCTGTGGCGCCCCGGGGCCTGCACCAACGTCACCATGGGCGTGGTCTGCAAGCTCCCTCGAGGTGCGCACCCAGCCCTGACCAGGGGGCAGTGGGCGAGTCTTCACAGTTAGAGTCGGAACGGGGGAGACGTGACCCCGCTGTCAAAGTCAGCCCTTCCCTGTGCGCCTGCGGAGAGGCCGCTGCACCCACGCGCCGGGCCACACTGCTGGCACTGCCCCCCTCAGCTCGCGGGTTAGCGGGGCGCCAGCAGCAGCCCGCACACCTCTGCCCCCCAAGCGACTGGCTCTCGTTCTGCAGGCCACGCAGTACACGGGGCGCAGGGGTTGACAGGCCGGGCCCCTCCCGGGAGAAATGTCTGATGGGACAGACTCGCCAAGTGGCCAGCCCCTGTCCTTTCGTCGTGGCTAAGGGCAGGGGTCTCTGCCCGGCCACACCACCGACAGCCCTGTGACTGTGGCACGTTCCTCGCGCCGCGGCCTCCTCCGTTTCTTCATACGTAAAATGGGCACGATAACAGCCCCCCCAGCGCCCCCAGCCCCCCAGCCGCGCGGAGAAGGTGGAGGGCGGGAAGTGCCCTGTGTCCTCCGCTCGCTACTTCTGTAACGACCGCCGTGCTATTAACCCGGCTCCCTCTTCTCCACAGCTACGGAGAGCAGCTACTCCCCATCATGTGAGTGGAAGGCAGGACGGGGCGGCCCCGCTCCTCCCGGCCCCACCCCCCCAACCCCTCCACCACGGGGCGCGAGCGGGCGGGCGGGCGGGCGGCTTCTCCACGGGTGTCTGTCCGTCCTGCCGCAGCCGCGCTCCCCGAGAACCCGGCGGCCCTGGTGGTGGTGCTGATGGCCGTGCTGCTGCTCTTGGCCCTGCTGACCGCTGCGCTGATCCTCTACCGGCGGCGACAGAGCGCGGAGCGTGGGGCCTTCGAGGGTGCCCGCTACAGCCGCAGCTCCGCCGGCCCCGGCGAGGCCACGGAGAAGAACATCCTGGTGTCCGACATGGAGATGAATGAGCAGCAGGAGTAGAGCCAAGCCGTGGGCAGGGCGGGGGCGAGCAGCTGGGGAGGCGGGGCCCTGGTCAGCCACCCCTGCTAGCTACCAGGCTCCCTGGCCTGTGGAGGGGCCCTGGGGACCGCTGCTGGGCACTGGGCCCAAGCAGGCCCTGAGCGGCTGGGTCCCGCCTTGCCGTGAGGGCTGAGCTGAGACCTGGCTGAGTGGAGTTTCCCATCTGGGGAGCCTCAGGTGTTGTCACCTGGGCTGTGCCTCCATGGTCACCAGAGGCAGGACAGGAGCGGCTTTCTCCCTTGTCCTCCCCAGAACCCGCTGCCCAGGCTGCTGCCCCGGCCCCAGGACCCCTTCTCACTGCAGTGCCTGAGGGCCTCCGCTGGCCCTCAGCCTGGCTTCTCTCCTCCCCACCTGGCCCCCCCCAGCTCCCTGTCTCCCACCCCTTCCCCCAACCCCTTTCCCCAGACCTTCCAGCCAGGGCCCTGGGGTCTGGGGAGCCTTCTTTCTCCCGGTGGGGGTCAACTGAGGGTCAAGCACCTATCACCCCCGTGCCGTGCCTACGGGGTGGGTATGGGGAGGTCACGGCAGATGAGCCTGAGAACCGGGACACCCGGTGGTGTCAGCTGAGCTGGGGACAGGACTGGGGAGAGACACCCCAGCCTCCTGGGGATGACCAGGTTGGGCTGGGGTGTCATCTCCTGCCGGTAGGGGGAGGACCTTGTCCTTAAAGAGTCCCCTGTGGGGGCCGAAATAAGTTCCCTGAAGTTTCCAGCTCCTCCCTCTGGTTCAGAGAGAGGCAGGGTTTGCCGGGTCCTGGGGGCCTCAAAGAAGCGGGAACTCGGGTCCCGCCCTCTAGTGGGGCCCTGGGGCGCAGCAGGCAGCCCTGGCGTGGGACTGTGCTGGGGAGCTGACCAGGGCCTTTGCAAGATGCCAGCACCCCAGCCCCGAGGGGGGTCCAGCCAGTCCTGGCCCCGCTGCGTGGGACAAAGTGAACACAGACTCAAAGACGTGGTCCTTTTTTGTAGTTCTCGATTTTTTAAAATGTGCCATTATTGTTGAAAAAAGCAAAAAAGAAAAGCAAACAAATAAAACAACTTTAAGAGGCTTGAGAGAGAAGAGGCTTGAATTCCTTGCTCCCTGTATTGCTGCAAAGGTGAGCGTGTCATTTCTGGGGCGAGCGTGTCATTTCTGGGGCATGCACCCCTTCTCCTCTGTCTCTGGCCCCAGGCGGACCTTGGGGACCCTCCCCTTTTCTTTGTCTTCGTGGGAGCTCAGCCCCCCAGCCTGAGCAGGCCAGCTGGGCTTGCCTTTAACCATGAGTCAGCGGGAGACCAGGACCCAGCCCGAGGCTGCGGGGGTGGGGGTGGGGGGATAACTGAGTAGATTCACCTGTGTGGGGTAGTTAGCAGGGGCTTGGGAGCTCCTGCGGTAAGTACCCCACAAATGCCACCCCACAAACGCCAGCTGTTCTGTTCTTTCTGGGCTGTGGCTCCCAGGTGGGTGAAGCTCCCAGCCGGCCCATCGCTGTCTTCCTGGGCAGCTGCCCTGGCCTCTGTGCTGGAGAAAGCGCTTGTCCACTTGGATTCCGTAACCTTGCCGCGTGGGGCGTGGCTTGGTTGCAGCATCCCTGGGACCTGCCGGCCTTTACCTGCTCCTTGTCAGGATATTTGAGCTGAAACAGGCCCAAAGAAGGCCCTGTCCACAAAGGCGCACAGCTGCCAGGCAGCCTCGGGTGCTGTGCGGAGGTCTGAGACGGCCGAGGGAAGGTGTGTCGTTGGGTGGTGGTGGGGGGTCTCACCAGACTGGGTGAGGCTGGAGCATGAAGGGGGTGAGGGAGCCAGGGAGACAGATATGCAGGCCGTGAGGGGGGCTGTGAGGCCCAGGGCTGTGCTGGCCTGATGTGGGGTGCCTGGTGCCCAGAGGGCCCTCCTGTCCGCTTGGAGCCGGAGGAAGGGGTCGGCGGAGCGGCCATGCCAGGGAGGGGCCGCCCGAGGCCCTGAAGGCAGCGGCGGGGTGAGCTGCTGGCTTGGGTGTGCTGGGGAGTCAGGAAGGGCTAACGTCCCTTCAGGCCTGCGGCTTGGGTGGGGACGCAGCCGTGGTCGGGTCCTGCGGCTGGTTTGCTTTGCTTGTGATTTTTAAAACAAGTTTCTACTTTCCTGGACAGGTAAAACCATCGCGTGGCCCAAAGCCCGGCCACTGTAGAGGCCCCTGAGAAGCCTCCCTCACCCTGCCCCTGTCGCCTCAGGTAACACTTTTGTTAGTTTGCCCAGCGGCCTTGTGAGAGGCCCGCACCCTCGGACACTCTGAGGGCAGAGGTACCTGCTGGGCCCGGCGCGTGCTGCGGGAGAGGAAGGGGGCAGGGCCAGCACCAAAGGTCGAGGCCAACTGACCACCGGCCCCCACCGGCCTGCAGGGTGAATGCTGTGGAGCCGCCAGGTGAGGGCGTTGCTTGGCCCAGCGCAGCCCAGGCTCCTCCAGCTTGCCCAGCTCTCCAGCCCAGCCTCAGCGGCTGACCCGTGGCTCCCTCATCCACTTCACCCTGAACTAACCCCCTTTCCAGGCCGGCGACAGCTCCCTTGTTGGGCCTTTGGCCACGGCTCTGGACCGGACTGTAGGGAGCCATTTGGGCCCAGGCCCCTGGGAAGCCCAGTCTGCCCCTTGCCCTGGACAGAAGAAAAGCTGAGGGTTGGAGGCAGGGTCACAAACTCACGCGGGGGTGGGGAGGAGGCCGGGGGAGGACTCGCGGACCCAAATGCCCAGCGCTGCCTGGGGGCGGTGAGTGATGAGTGTCCAGAGGTTTAGGTCACGCCAGCAGTGTCCTAGCTTCTTTCCTTGGGGAGCTGGGGCCTCACCAGAGCCCTGAACCCCACATTTCCAACATCTCAGAGGCACCTGGGACCTCCCTAGATCATTTTAAAAACCGATCCTTGGGCCTGGAGGAGGGTTAGGGGTTCTTGGGTAGCTCTCCTTGGGTCAGGAGGAAGTCTCTGGGCTGAGGCCTGTGGCCTGTGGCCACTACCTGTGGCCTGTGGCAGTGCTAGGAAAGACGGCCTAGCCTCCTTCCTCCTTCCCTCCCTCCTATTTAATGCAGCAAACTTAAGCGCCTCTCTGTGTTCTCCTTGCCAGCTGGGGTGCCCCGACACTCATCCTGTGAGCCTGGGCCAAGGGCCCTGGCCAAGTGGTCAGTCTGGCCAGCCCCTGGACGGTGACACCTCACTGAGTGCAGGAATGAACGGCAGGGGATGGAGCTGCTTTCCAGAGAACCTTGCCAAGCCTTTTCAGTAATCTCTCTGTCAGGCAAGCCAGAAATGGCCTCCTCCCAAGAGTCCTGGCCCAGCCCGTCTGGCCCGATGGTCAGTGCCGTGGGGCGGCGGGGTGAGGAGCTGGCCAGCCACACCACATGGCTGTCTGGGAACGGAGCCGCTGAGGCCCTGCCAGCTCTCAAGCCCCAGGGTTTGCTGACTGCAGCAGGGTGGAGGTGAGGAATCACCTCTTGAGGGAGGGCCCCAAGAGAGGAAGGCTGGAAGAGGGAGGGAGGGGAAAGGGGATGGAGGAGGAGGGGGCCGCCAGGAGATGGACTTCAGGTCTGGCCTGATCTGCCCCCTGGTGGGGGCTGGGCCCTCAGCCGTCCAGGGGGAGGCTCCCTCCCCTGGAGTCAGAACGCCCCCCTGGAAGTTTCAGCTCTCAGGCAGAGACACGCTGGGCAGGCAGCCACCCTGGGGGCAGGCACAGGGCAGAGTGGGAGGGGCCCCCTGTGTGTGGGGTTCCCCCTTGACTTGCCCACTGCTCCCGTGCAGTGACCCCATTCTAGCCAGTGCCCCCGCCCTTCACCTGTGCTGGCCCCTCCCTTCACCTCGCCTGCCCAGGCTCCCCATCCTGCAAGGCCCTCTTCTCCTCCTGCCCACCCCCCCACCCTCCGCCTTTTCTGCACCTGTGCAGCCCTGTGATCACCTCGACCCGGTTTCCGAGCTGGTGCAGGATGTTTGTCTCTCCTGAGGTGGAAGCTTATCCCTGTAAACTCGGGTGTCACTCACATCCCGAGGTTGCAGGCTTTGTGGTGGTTCAATCGATGCGTTAACCTGACCGGGCTAAGGGGTGTCTTGGTCGCTGGTGAAACATTATTTCTGGGTGTGTGTGAGAAGAGGTTCACCTTGAATTGGTAGAATGAGGTAAGAATATTCCCTGCCACATGTGGGCCGGTGTTCCCTGACCTTGAGGACCTGAGGAAATAGAGGAGGAAGGACCAGTGTGCTCTCCGCTGGAGCTGGGGCGTCACCTTCCCCGGCCCTTGAACATCAGTGCTTATGTTCTCAGCTTTCCCGGGTCCCCAGCTAGCAGCGGGCAGGTTATGGGGCTTCTCTGTGTCCACGAGCTCTCACCGTAAGTATCGTGTTGATTCTGTCTCTCTGGGAAACCGAACACCGGCCCTTCCTTTGTAGCCAGGAAGGAGGTAGGTGGCTAATAGCCTCCTGGGCTTCTTTGTGCGTGGTAGGGTGGGTGCAAAATCACCATCACTAGTGCCAGCTCATAGGCAGGGCAGAAGGTGGCACCTTTAGGTCGTGAGGCCTCGATTTGACTTCTTCTGTCTACATCTGCCTGGGATGGTGGGCCAGTGCCTTGACCTGCATCGCCCCTGGCATGGTGTTGGTGCTGATGACGGGGGCCTCGATGCCACTGCCCGAGAGCTCAGAAAGCCGTGGCTCCGCCTCTGACGGACTCTGGCACCGTGAGCCCAGTTAGCGGGGCAGGTGCCCTTCTCGGCTCTGTCTTGGTCGGTCTCACCTGGTCCTCTGGTGCCAGGCCTGAGCAGCCCCCATGCCCCCAGGCTGTCGCCATGTTGAATGAGGTGTGGGTGATGGGCGGCCCCTGCGGGCTTCGGGGGGAGCCCGCTGGGTGGGGGAGCAGATCTTTGAATTCCTTTCCACAAACCTGTGGCGGGAGTGGGGCAGCCGCCCCCAACATGCCACATCTTCGGGGGATCCCACCCAGGTTGTGGTCACGCCACCTCAGATTCCATCTTGTGCTCTGGGATAACTTGAATTTTTAAAATCTGCTTTGTTCCTGCTTAGACCTTCCTCAGTATTGGCTCATGTTATCTACTGTCAACTTTAAACATGTGAAAAAACAGGTTGATTAGAGTTTGGGGCCTCCTTTGGGCGGGGCAGAACTTGAGGCTTTAGGGCTTTTGTTTCCATCGTGCAGCTATTCTCAGCCTGAATGTCTCTTCTTGATCTCCGCGTGATGTTTTTATGCGTGTGGAGTTCATCCCCTTTGTATTTTGACCTGCGTCCGTCCGTCCGTCTGTCTCTCACAGCTTTCTTTCCTCATTAACCTTCTCTGACCTTTTCTTTCACCCCTAAGTCTTGACCCGTCCTTTGGGCCTTAAGATGTAATTAGGAGGGGCTGTAAGTCCACACCCCAGCCCGGCCCTAGTGGGGCCTTACCGGGGTGGCAGGCTGCCGGCCTGTCCCGGCCTGTGGGTCTTTAGGATGTCCCATCCCTCATGGTGGTGATGGGGCGGGGGGAGCGAGGAGAAGCGGATTTGGGGGGCTGTGAGCTGCCCTTCCCAGGCTACCGGGTTTGGAGTCCGAGTCTTTGTCCAAGGAGGTTGAAATAACCACGAGACGAAGCTGGTGAATAAGTCAGTTTACTGAGCAGGCGGCTGATTGCCCTGGGGTGGAGTGAGGCCGGACAGGCACCCTCCGCTGGCCGCTGGGGCCCCTCGGGCTTCTGGCTTGAGGGGCGGCAGCCAGGCAGCCTGGGTGTGGGGGGCCAGGGCTTGGCAAGCCAGGCTGTGTGGCCTGTGCTGCCCGGGACTGGGCTGGTCTCTGTTGTTGTCTGTCGAGGCTCGAGACAGACCCAAGAAGAGAGCAGCACACGGTGACAGGTAGCTGTGAACACACTGGTTTCAGTTTCAGTAAAGGGGGACAGGAAGAGGCGCTGGGGGCGGAGGAGGTGACAGAAGGGGGAGGTCGTGGCCAAGCAGCACGGCCAAGTCCCTCGCTAGACGACCCGGCTGTTGCTTTGATCAGTTCGGCTTCCATTTTCATCTCCCAACTCGGAATCTGGAAAGCAAGGAGACCTCAGGCTGGGCCCAGAGCAGGCAGATTGTCCTGCGGGGATGGCCCTTCCTGCCAGGGGCAGCCGCCGGCTCCCTCCCCATCGGGAACAGTGTGGGGATCGGACAGCCCCGGGGAGTCCCCAGCTGGCCACACTGGGCCTGCAGCCGACCATGGGGCTGCCTGTAAGTCCCTCAGCAAAAGCCTCTCGGCCTCCTCCACACCCCGCGTGGCCTGGTCCACAGATATGTGCAGGCTGAATGGCTGTGGGAGATTTTGCTCGCCCCACGTGACCCCCCCACTGCGTTAACCTGGCAGCAGGGAAGGGAATTAACCCAGTTCCCCCAGAAGCCTTTCGGCCATCGGTAGCTAAAGGCAGAGCACCTTGTGATGGAAGGACAGAGAGGGGGCCAGTGGGGCCTAGCGGAGGAGGCAGCGTGGGGTGTACTCTGTTCTCGGGACCCCTGTGCTCGTGTGTTCCTTCCCATTGGCTTGACAGGTACCCCCTATTTGGAACTGGTTCTGACTTTGAAGAAGGGCCGGGAGCAGGAGCCAGCGATGCGCCCCATCCGTCCTGGGCCCTCCTCGTTTCCGCCTCCTCCACCCTGTTCTTTCCCCAAAGCAAGCTGCCCTGACGTGTGCATCTGTGCATGTTTGGGGGGTGGGGGTGTTCTGCTCTGCCCAACGGCCCCTGGCCTGCCATGCCTGCCCAACTCACACTGACGTCTGCGGGTGGCATTGTTCCTTTCCCTGGTCTTGGGCCTGGCTTTGCTGACAAGTCATTTGTGCCAACTGGATTGCAGATGTGGGGGGGGGCTGGGTCACAGCCGAGTGACAGGTTGTCACACCTGGGCGCATACACCTAGGGACTCTCCCAGTAGCCCTTACTTTGGTGCCATGGCCCTGTTCCCAGGTGCCAGGGAGGGGTGCCCAGTGAGTGGGTTGGCAAGGGAGCCGCGGAGTCACAAAGAGGCTGGCATCTCTTGGGCCACCCGTGTGCCCTTGTGCTTTGCCCTTTCCCCCCTCCCTGTTCACCTGAAATGAACGAGGGTGGCAGGTCACAGCTGTGACTTGGCTCTGGCAACCCATCTTAGCCACGGTTGCCAAACAGGTGAGTCATGCCAGGCTGCCGAGGACCAGAGAAGAGTGTGTGGCCCCAGGGAGGGCGCCAGGCATGTCTGCTATCCTGGCTCTTGTCTAGCTGGTGGCGCTGGCAGGAAGCGGCAAAGGCTGCTTCTGACCAGCTGCCAGGACGCTCCCTGTGCAGGGCCGCCAGCCAGCGTCTGGGGCAGTGTGCAGGCTGGAGGCAAGGACGGCCGAATCACACCTGTTTCCAGGGGAGAAGTGGCTGCTCCCCTTGGCAGCTTGGAGCTCGGTCAGCAGCAGCAGGCTCAGGGCGCGCGCAGGGAGGGGCCCCTCGGGAGATTCCTTTTTCAGCCCACCCCAAGGATGCTCTTCTCCCGCCCAGGGCCTGGGGGGAGGCTCCCCACTGTCAGGGGCAGCAGGGCGGCAGCGCCCGCGGCGGCCACTAGGGGTCGCCCCTGGCCAGCCGAACACACCAAGGCGCGCCCGCCGCGCAGGTCCCCGACCGGGAAGAACTGCGGGCGTCCCCGGGCTGGGGGCTAAGAGGGGTGCAGCCGGTGGGGGCGGCGCGGGACCCTCAGGCCGCCGGGTCCTTCCCAGCGCGCCCTAAGGGCCCCACTGTCGCACCCCCTCCGGGCACGGCTCTTGCCCGAGGCCCAGATTAGGACCAGCGAGGCGCCCCTGCCCTCCGCTCTGGGGGCCCCGGGCCTGGCGAGGCACGAGGGGGCGCTGGGCCCTCGCGGTCGGGGCATCGCGGTCAGTAACTAGCTCGGGTGGGGGTGGGGGGCAGCCAGTTCTCCCGTGGAAACGGCCCTGGGGCCGGCTGCGGACCCCGGGAAGCGCCCTCCTGCGGCTCTGCGCTTGGTCAGCGGTGGGCCTGTGTGCCCGGAATAATAAATCGGGCGCTAGTGCAGGAATCTGGGCCCCACCCTGTGGAGATCTGGGCTGGTTCAGCCTCTCTAGGCCTATGTGTTGGGGGGCCCTAAGGCATCTCTGGGACAGCTGCGTTGGGGTCATCCGGGCCCGCCCCATCCCCGGAATTGGACTCTGGGAGGAGCCAAGGATCTGTTTTCCGCAAGTTCCCCAGGTGATGCCCTCAGTAAAGCCCTTTGCGAATCACCGTTCTAAACCTTTTTGGGAGACACCAAACCCCACTTCCACCCCGCAAGCCCTCCACGGCCGGAATTGTCACCCCGCAGTGGGAGAAGCCTAGCCAGGCCAGGCTGGTCCTCCGGCATCGGTTAAGCACATCCCGGCAGTTGGGGTGTCCATGGGATAATGGACGCTGCCCTGCGACCTTTGAGGGACCTATGCTCAGCAGCCCGTTTTCCTGTTGAATGTCTGAACCCAGCCGACCCGCTTGATTAGGGGGATGGTGGGAGGGTCTGGAGCGCCACTATCCTGTGGATATGGTTCCTTTGGGTAATGGCTAAACAGCCCCCTTCCAGGCCTTAGGAGAAACCCTAAGAGCCCCCGCCCCCCTTTCCTGGTTGCAGGAGGACCCCAGGAAAGGGAAAGGAAAAAGCCTTGCGGTGGGCCATCCCGCTCCAGGCCCCTCTGCTTGGCCTCCTCTCGGGCTGGCCCTTTTCCTTGCTTCAGGATGCATTAGAAGCCTTATCTGCCCGGCCTCCAGCTGGCCCAGCGCCTTCCTGAGCGCTGCCCAGAGGGTTCCCAGGCTTTGTGGGGCTGTGCTGCCCGGGCAGTGGCCCTGGGTGGTGGCCCTGGGTGGTGGCCGTTCCTTCCTTTCACAGCAGTAGGGTGAGAGCAGAGACAGAGTGAAAAGGAGCAGACGCCCTGCATGCAGGACTGAGCCCCAAACCTACTTTCATTTTCTTCCGGTCTGGGTTGTGGGTAATTTCTTGACAACTATGAGAAAGAAGACAATGAAAAGTGAATTGTTTTCCAAAGCAACTGTGAATACATGTACGATTCCCTAGTCAGAGGAGTGTTCTAGGAATCCCTTATTTCGCCTTAAAGGGGCAGGAAAGCTGGGCGGAGGCGGGAGGTACCCGGTGCCAGGCAGCGTTACCTTTGGCACCTGCCGGCCTCAGCCTGGCCCCAAAGCCGGGCGGCCTTCACCTGGGTCACCTTGGCCAGTGCGGACTCCAGCGTGACCAGACTTGCTTCCTTTCAGCCATTGATCTGAATAGCAGAGCCGGGTCTGACCATCCCAGGCTCAGCCACGGGCTGCCGGGTAAAGGCGGTGTTAATTGGCCACTTGCCTCGCCACTGGCTTTTAAACAATCGGTTGTATTCTCTGCCTGGCAGGAAGCAGCAGGCCCATCAAGGCTCTGGATCCCTCTTTGTTCTGACTTTATGGCATTTTTATGCCACAAAAAGAAACACTGTGTTCTCCACGGGAGCCCATCGTGCCAGGCTGCGGAGATGTGGGCTCCGGTGCAGAGGGCTGGCGTTCTTCCCCGGAGAAGAAGGCCTTTGTGACCGGCTGGGGACAAAAGCAGGGGTGCTGGACACTGTTACTGGGGCAGCTGCCTGGCCAGTGCGGAGGCAGGCTTGGCCTCTGGGTCCCTTCCCTTGCCTGGGGAGCACGAGGGGAGAGGGAGGCCCATCGGCCTCACAGCGAAGGGTCAGTGGCTGCTGCTGCTCCCAGGCCAGCAGCGCCTGCCCTCCCTTCCCCTGGATTCCTGCAGGTGAAGGTGTTCACGGAGGTGAAGAGTTGCGAAGGCCTCTCTGCCCGGAGCCTCAGGCCCAAGGGTGGGGAGACCCCACTGGCTTCTCCCTTCCTGGCCCTCTCTGCGGGGCCGCTCAGAATTGCAGACTCCTGCTCTGCCGCCCTGGGTACAAACCCAGCACACAGCCCTTCGCTCCCTGCCTACACCTCCAGGCAGCTTCGGCCAGCCCCAGCCACACGCCACTCCCCGAGTGTGCCAAACCGGGGTTCACATCCCGTCTCTGAGCCTTTGTGCCTCCAGGGGTGGAGAATGCCCGGCCCCGCCCACCTATTCTTGTCCTTCTGCTGAACTAAGACATGGCTTGGGTCACCTCCTGAGCTGGCCGGCTGGTGGCACTGACAGTGGAAACAGCTCTGCCTCCGTGTGGAGGCTGATGGCAGAGTCCAGGCTAACCCAATTAAAAGGCGAGGCCTGAAGGTGCGGCCTGGCGCGCGTTCCGCAGGGGGCCGAGGGGGTGAGCGTGGAGTCTGCCATCACCGTGTAACTCCTCGATTCCTCCACCTCCGCGCCGTCTCTGGACACGACATCTTTGAATACTCCCGCCTACCTCTCGAGTCTCTTGACTCCAAGTCCCGTGCAGGCAAGGGGTGTCTTACTTGTCTTGGCTTCTAGAATGTTTTTGAGAACCTGGCACACAGTGGGCACGCAGGAGGTCTGACCAAATCAACATGCCTTGGATGTGGGGATGGCCCTTTGCTAGCATACTTTCTCCCATGGTCATGCGTCCTATCACTTCCCAGAACACAACGCGGGCCTGGCTCCTACACGCAGCACGTTCTGGGCCACGAGTTCATTGTTTGAGCATCACAAGTTACTGAGCATGGGCGTGTGCCAGGCATCTCCTGGGCCCGTGGGACACAGGAGATAAAGCTCCACGCCCAGGTGGCCAATACCCACCCCTCCAGACCATGTCCTTGCTTGGCACTCTTGTGCCCAACTTGGGCTAAACCCTGGATGCTGTGGGCGCCACAGAGCCCGGGGCAGTGGCAGTGGTCAGGCGAAGGCCTCGGGGAGGCAGGGGTGTAGAGGCGTCCCTTGGCCCTCGGGGACAGCCTGCTTGTGGGTTCACAGGCACCAGGAAGCCGCACCCTGGGCAGACCTCACGTTGCCAGTTTCACAGCCTCTGGGAACTCAGGGGTCCGGCGGGGCCCTCTTGACCTGGTGCGACTTCCCAATTCTTTTCCTGGTTTTATAAGTACGTGAGTCTTGTCTCCCAGCGGGGCGTTGACCTCCACCAGAGCGACGTCGTGGTGTCGAGTGTGGCAGGCACACCCTTGAGGTCCTCGGCACTGCGTGGTGCACGGAGATGGCGTCACCCATCACTCGGTGTCTTGAAGGCCGAGAAGCCCGGAGCGGGCAGCAGCAGGAGAGGGGCTGGGGTTCCTTCCCAGTGCACCTCTTTTTGGTTCGACGTGGCCCTCAGATCCGGAGTATTTTCCATGAGAAAATCTGGAAGAGCGGGAATCTGACAAAAGCCACGTGTTTTCCCACTTGTGTTCCCCTTGCTGGTGACATCTCGGCTTCTCCTGTGGGTTCAGTGGTTGAGATCCGCTTCCTGGCCGCTCACGTGCCGTGTGGGCCCGCGGTGACGGCAGCGTGCACCTCGGCCATCCTGGGGGTGACGTGCTCCTTCCCCGGGACATTTTCACCAGGAGGCTCCCTGGGGCGCTGGGCGGGGGCCCTCGGGAGCTGGCGGTGCGCCGTCTCTCGTGGGCCTCGCAGCCCTGCCACGGCGCCACCCTGCGGCCGCGTGGCCGTCTGCCACCCGTGTCTCCCCCCGCTGCCCGGGAGCTCAGCGTGCAGTAAGAACATTCATTAGGAAGATGTGGGATCATGAAAACGAGGTTGCAGAAATGTTAACAAAGGATCATTTCCTGCTTCCTGTGCTTTTGGAAATGGATTTCTCCGAGGAATTTATGTCACCGTCCAAACGACGGAAGAGTTGAGGGAAAGACTGGCCTGGGTCACAGAGAGGGTGAGATTCCGGAGGAGATGGGCTGGCCAAGACCCAGCTCTTCTAAACGGGGAGCTGCCGCTCTAAGGGGGGAGTTTAAGTCAGAAAAGAGAAGGGGCAAATCTAGAGTTCTCTGACTCAGACTCGAACCCAGCATTTCTAATACAGATGTGACCCCCAAGCGCATCAACACAGCTTCCGGTCCTGTGGGTCTGGGGCAAGGAACCCCAGGAATCCCTGGGCTATGGCCTCCAGGCAGTGACCGCCTGGCCTCTTGTCCACTTGATATAGGAGAGAGTCAGGAGGGACGTGGGGGTGGGGAGGAACCCCCGAGCTGCTCCTGGCATCGTGGGTGATGGTCCACTGTCACCCCGCCTCTGGTGTGAGCAGAGGTCAAGTTTCAACCCCAAAGGTGTTATGGGAACCCAAAACATTCAAATTAGGCCAGCACCTGGCATGACCTCCAGTGAGGCGCGTGCTCCCCCACCCTGGCTAGGCCTCAGAGAGGCATTTAACCAGAGGGAAGTGCCTAGGGGTTGAGGGTTTTGCCCGGACGATGACCAGCTGGGCACGGACACTTCAGAGCTGCCTGCCGCTGCCCGCTGCCCACGTCCTGGCGGCTGTTGCTAAGACCAGGCTCCGGCAGCTGCAGATGCCGCCCCCGGCGCCTCTCACATCACGTGGCCTCCGAGAGAGCCCTCGGTTCTCGTGTTGGGGGTGGCCACAGCGCTCACCCTGCGAAATGCATCCTCGCCTCTCTCATGACACACGGTCATCTCTAGCGCCTCTGTCTCTTGGCGTGGGGGGTCGCCAGTGCTGGCGTGGCCCCGGGCTCCGAGGCAGATCACACAGGAGCGCTCTGTTGAAAGGGGGGCTCTCCCTGAGGGGAGGGGCCTGCATGCTTGGGCGGGGGCGCCCCAGCTCCAGCACTCCTGCAGGTCTATCGCGGGGACAGGGAGGACCTCTCTGGAGACTCACTTGCTTATACGGCCATTGATGACTGTTTAATTCCTCCTCCTCCTGTTTGCCGGGAGCAACTATGTGATTATCACGTTCAGCCAAGGGCCACGGTGCGCACACTCAGCAGACACTAAATCTCAGCCTAACGATGACGCTGCCATTACCCACCGAGTGACCGCGAGGACCCAGCAGGTTGCACAGCGCGTGAGGGGGGTCAGCCTTGGGGGGTGTGGCTGCGTGGCGGGGAACGTCAGACTTACCCTCTCTCTTGCAAGGCGGTTGTAGTTGAGTCTCATGAGTTCCGCAAACCTTTGCTCGTAGAGGTGAAGCAGCAGCACCAGGTACAAGCCTGAATTCATCAGCTCGTTTTGTGCCTAAATATGGAAAAGGAAGCTTGACGTACCTCTGGAAGCTATTCAGGAGCTCAGCTGTGTGTGTGTGTGTGTGTGTGTGTGTGTGTGGGAGGGGTGATAGGCCTGAGCAGATGAGAAATGGCGGCTGGAAGGTCCCCAGACTGTCCTTGGGGAGCACAGAGCAGGAGGGGATGAGCTGGGGGTCAGGGCAGCCATCCTGGCACTCTTTGCTCCCCAGTGGACGATGCTCTGGAAAGCTCCATGCCCAGTCCCACACTACGAACATTTATTTATTTATTTTAAAGATTGATTTATTTGTGCATACAGAACTGGGTGCAGGCCAGAGGCTCAGGGGCGGTGAGAGGCTTCACCAGAGACAGAGTGGGGAGCAGAACAGGCAGATCCACCAAGTACACTGCTGAGGGGAGCAGCGGGCGGGTCAGGAGAGGTCTGCCGCGCCATGTGGTCACCTCCGGGGCAGGCGGGAATCGAACTCATGCGGAAGCGGCTTTTGATTCTCAGTGCTGTGCTTTAACCCGCTGCGCCACCAGGGAGGGCCCCCACGAACATTTATTAAGCAGCTGTAGGCACTGAATCTTTTGGGGTGTTGTGGGGAGCAGGAGTCAGTCTCAGCAGCTCCTGTTGGGATCCCACTATGTCATGTCAGAGAGATGGCAGGGCCTGCCAGGCCCGGGGGAGCTGCCCCAGGGGCTGGAGACCAGCTGGGTCCGCCGGGAGTAGGAGGCCACGTGACAGCGTGGGGGGCTCCGGCAGGTGGCGTGGGCCTTTCAGACAGCGGCACTGCGCGCAGCACAGGCAGGGAGGGGGAGAGGGCAGAGTGGAGTGTGTGCTCAGCAGAGTTCCCTTGGGCTGGTGAGCCTGGAGCAGAAGAGGGTGTTGTTTGGGATCTAAAAAAGCCCTGGCATGGGCTGGTGAGAGGGCGGGACCGTGGGGGCGGAAGTGAGCCCTTGGGGCACCACGCCCTAGCCTGCAAGGAGCCCCGGAGCCTGCAGGTCGTAGGCACAACACAGACGTGGCTGCGGAAGGCAGCCCTTGCTGTGGGAGGGTCTGGAACACCGGCGCCGTGGGGGTGCTCTCTAGGGGTGCTCTCTGGGGCTGCGTTCTTTTCCTGGTTCCCTCGTTTGCCCAGAGAAAGGGCCCAGGCCTCACTCTGCCTTTGCAGTGGGGCTTGATGTCCTCCCCAAGGCCCCCGTCCTGCCGCTCGGTTGCCATTTAACCCCCAAAAGCATGTCCCCAGGCGGGGTCAGGGTGGCAGTGGGTGCCCCAAGGCCTTTGCACGTGTTCTCCCCGCTCCAGGGCTGACTTCGGTGCCTGTCCCGATTGTCCTTCTGTCGCCTTTCTGCCAGGTGTCCGGACACCCTGCCTGGCCTCCTTCCTTTACTCTCTGACGCCAAAGCACATCTTTATTTTGTACGCGGCGCCTTGCACTTGGCCTTTAACTGGAGGGTGGGTTGTGTTCCCATTTCCTCGTGGGTGCTTGGAGCTGGACGTGCCCAGGGAGGACACAGCCATCTGGCTGCCCACAGCACCTCTGTCCACAGCTGGCCTGGGGGTCTTTGCTGCAAAACTAGCCCCTTTGTCCCCTTATACATCTTCACTAAATTAGCGTTGTTAGCGACCACTCCTCCCTCTCTGCTGCTCTAATCCCGCCCGTCCTGTGCCAGACCTTGCTCTAGGGGCTCCGGCTGGGTTGGCCCTGGTGCTCAGGAAGCCCCAGGGGAATAAAATGCCCAGTGGCGGGTGTGGCCTTTTTTCACAATCTGGAAAGGTCAGGACCAGACTCTTCCCCAGGATGGCCCAGGCTGGCTTGACACAGCCAATGCCCCTTCCTTCCGCAGCAGCCTGAGGGTCTTCAGAGGCGCGTCCCACCCCCATCTAAGGAGGGCGGCTCGGGAAGCTGGCACAGAGCACAGGACACAACAGCTGCCCGAAAAGGTGCCCTTGTTGAGCCGGATCGATGGGCTCCTCCCTCTGAAGCGGGGCCAGCTCCAGAGCCTGGCCGCTGCCCACCCCCAAGGTCACTGTGAAGGCCTCTTCCGCCATGCCAGCTTGTCTGTAAAGTCAATTGTCTCCAAGTCGGCTTCCTATTTTTAGCCTTTGGTCATCTTATCTGTGTTCTTTCCAACCTTGGCTTAGGGCAGTCAGAGGAAATTGCTTGTTTTCCTCTATTTTTTTTTTTTTCTGTGTTAACTGTCTTCCTACCCCCTCCCGGAGTCAGGCCTCCTTCAGTCTGTCTCCACGACACCACCTCAGCGAAGCCCTCCTGTGACCCATCAGCCAGCTGCTGCTCACAAAACGAGCCTTGGCTCTCCGTGGCCTTGGCCACTTCGCAGGAGCTGAGCTGCCCGTGGTCGGGTCTCTCATCAGCAAGCCTTTATGCACAAACACACGCCACGGCAAAACGGCAAATCAATCCGCTAGAAAGTGGCTTGGAATGATCAGGTTTGTCAAAGCATTCAGGGAAATCATTTACTTTTTATGACTCAATAAGGCCCGGAGGCAGGCAGATGGGAAAATATCCACTAATGTTTTCTGCAGATAATTTGAAAAGTCACTTCCAGCAGATTGTGTCTCTGCTCTGGTCTGTGGGAGGGAACGTGTTGCATGGCGCCATCAATCTCCCTGGTCAGGCTCCCTTTTGCAGGCTGGGATGAGCTTGCACAGCCCACAGGGGGCCTGGGACCAATCAGAGCAGGTGGCTCACTGTTGACTCCCCGTCGTCCTCATAGGCCAAGCCACAGGTGGGAGGGGCTTGTCTGCAGGGAGAGTTCCTTTCCCCACTCCCCACAAGGGCAAAATGGGATGGGCTGGGAAGGTTACTTGCTGGAGACTCCTGCTTTCCCTGACCCACCCCTCCCCTGACCCCACGGCCTTGCCTGCAGGTCTGGAGTGGGGGGAGGAGGGGTGGAGTAACTTAAAAGGGAGCCTGTTGTGAGCTGTGGCAGCCACCTGCCAGTCGCTGCTTTCTTTTCTCCTGCTCCTCCTCACTCTCACCCCCCCCCCCAGTTCATTTTGTTAGTACTCATTTTGGCCAAGAGCTTTGCTGAGGGTGGAAATTCTCCATATAATTCACTCAAAGAATCAGACAGCTTGGCTGAACTTTCTACCAAGTTTTCAAGTATGTTCGGGAGATGCTCCCAGGTGTGAAGGTGATTAGGTGACTGCGTGTGTCCAAGGGCATCTGTCCGCGGCTGAGATGGAGTGAGGCCAGGGCTGTGCTATGGAGCAGCGATAGCCAGAGGCCCGCTGAGACCCTCCTGTGTGCCAGGCAAGGATGGCAGAAGCACATCTCTATCACGCAGTGGGTGTGGGCCCCAGGGGGTGCCGCCTGGGCCATCAAGCACTATGACTTTGGGCAGAGTTTGCACTGTGTGTGATGAAAGTGATTCCATTTACGAAAGGGGAGAAGCTAAGCTGTGTTCTGCTCTTCCCCCAAGGCATTATGGCAAAATGAGCTCATACAGTGAGTGTGGCATACACAGAACAAAAGCACCCAAAAGAGGCAAGGATTCAGATCAGGTGTCTGACAGGGACCAGGTCTGCTTTGCTTGCTCCTTGTCCCTAGCCTCTACCCAGTGCCTGGGAGACAGTGTGCTCAGAAAATATACGCATAGATGAAAGACACGAAAAAAATAGATGCTATTTTGGTCTATTCAACCATGACACTTGACTCCAGTGGTTCCACATTTAACATGCATCAGAAGTAACTGAGCGGGCCCGCCACTGTGCCCATGTGCTCATGACACTGACCACCGCCAGCAGCAGCTACCCGGCCCATCCACAGCCCACAGAGCTAACTAAGAGCCATGCCTCCAACATGTTGCCCTGCTGACATCACACTGCCCCCCACTGCCACTTGTCCAGCAAACATCAACACGTCAGGCAGTGTAGACTGATACACGCCTGGTAGCAACTTCAGGCAGCCACACACCAAGGCTGGACCTGCAGAACCACCTGCTAAAAAATAACTGAGTCCAGAGCTGAGACCAAACCCCAACAATGCACTACTGTCTGAGGGGGCTGACAGCCCAGGGTGCTGCACTGGCACAGCAGACAGGAGCAGCCCACAGACGGGACACAGCTTGAAGGGCTAATTTGGGGAGATGGTGCTCCGGGACTCCATGTGATATCACCTGTATAAAGCCAAACCTACAGTGTTCAAATATAAGTGTTGCTTAAAACATAGATGTGGAAAAAAAAAAAAAAAAAACATAGATGTGGCCCTCGCTGGTGGCGCAGCGGGTTAAATCACGGCACTGAGAAGCTTAAGCCACTTCTGCATGAGTTCGATTCCCGCCTGCCCCGGAGGTGACCACATGGCGCGGCAGACCTCTCCTGACCCGCCTGCTGCTCCCCTCAGCAGTGTATTTCCTCAATCTGCCTGTTCTGCTCCCACTCTGTCTCTGGTGAAGCCTCTCACCGCCCCTGAGCCTCTGGCCTGTACCCCAGTTCTGTGTGTACAAATAAAATAAATCTTTAAAAAAAAAATAGATGTAATCACAGAGAAGCTGGCAAAAGGGCAACAGAAGAACATGCTCCAAAACAAAACTCTGGAAAAAGACCCTAGAGAAACATTAAAAACTGCCTGAGGAAGAACTCAAAGTAACGGTTGGGAAAATGCTCACCAATCTTAGGAGAAGAATGGAGGAGTAAAAAATTTAAAGAAGATCCATGCAAATCACAGAACTGAAGACTATGGTAAAGAACTAACAGTGCAATGGGGCCCGGGGGCTGACAGCAGATGGATAAAGCAGAGAAGCCAGTTAAGTTGGAAGACAATAGGACTCACCTAGAAAAAGCAACATGAAGATTTTTTTTAAGCAAAGATACCCTACCAGACCTCTGGCACAACACTAAGAGGAGTAATATTCACATTGTAGGAGGAGAGTAGCAGAAAAAGAAAAACGTGAAGGAGGGAGGAAGGGAAGAGGAAGAGAGAGGAGGGCAGAGAGGGACAGAAAAGACTATGAAAAAATATCTGAGGAAATAATCACCAACAAATTCCTTAATCTGGGGAAGGAAACTGATATCCAGCTACAAGAGGCCCAGAGAGCTCCAAAGAGGCACATCAAGACAGATTATGATCTAACGGGAAGATATTAAATCTAGAGGATCTTAAAAGCAGCAAGAGTACTCACATACCCTGTGATACAACCAGCGGCCTTTTCAACAGAAACCTCGCGTGCCAGGAGAGAGTGGCACAGCACCCTCTAAGTGCTGAGTGGAAAATAAAACTTGCAACCGAGAATTCTATACCCACCAAGGGTGTCCTCTTGAAGAGGAAATCAAGAGTTCTCCAGAGGAGCAAAAACTAAACAATTTCATCACCACTAAACTGGCATTGCAGGAATGTTAGAGAAATTTATTTAAACTAAACAGGTACTGAATCAAGCAGGAACTACCGAAAACCAGGAGAATGTAGTTCTTGCCTTGAAGCAAGCTGTGTGTCTGAGTTTATCAGAGTAGATTGGCTCATGTCTAGCTGCTAGCTTTGAGGTTTTGTGACTCACTTAACAATTGGGTGTTATCTTCCTCTGCAAAGTAGGAAAAAAAAAATATGTCTGCCTCCTGCTTATCTTGCTTCTTTGTTGCGAGGGCACATGGATAGAGGCCCCCAGCTCTCCCTCATTTTAGCGGGCTTCTCCGGTCCCGAGAGCCCTGAGCGCAGGTCAGCCCCTCAGTGCCTGTTTCAGCAGCAGCCTGCGCACCCTGACTTAGCTCCTCCAACAAACACCACAGTGACTGTTTTTTGGGGTCTCCGGGCAGCTGGCAGTGTAGGCACCCAGTAAGTGTTTCTAAAGTTAACTTCCTGTGTGCATTCTGCTGCACTTAAAAAAAAAATATTGATACCTGGTCTCATCCCAGACCAATTAAATCATTCGTAATCTCTGGGGTTGGGCTCTGGTGTTTTTAATAGGAAGAAAAAGAGACACACCACTCAATGTCGATTTTAATTCTGTTTGATTTTCATAATTGAAGGTGAACAAAGTAAAAATTAAAGGAGGAAAAATAGGTGAGAAATAGGTGAGGGAGAGAGTGACTGGAGGTCAAGGAAGAGCCAGACTAGGCTGCCCCTGGGTTTGTCCCTTTCTTTGACTGTTTTCCATTTCTGGCACCAGAGACGCCTCCTCTCAAGGCGGGGGCGGCTTGCCAGGGAGTGTACAGCTCTGAGAGTTGGCTGGGTCATAGGTCCAGATGAGCCAAAGTTGGGAGTCAGGGGAGGGCCTGGAAGCCCAGAAATGGGCACGTGTCAACTCCAAGGCCAGGCCAGGGCCCTCCCTGGGGACGCGCTGAGGTTGTAATACTCCATGCTCCGTGTCGTTTGTGCCAAACAGCAGCTTCTTCAGTCTCTGTCCAGGGACAGTGTCTGCACTTGACTAAGTCAGGCTTCCCTGATGGCTCAAGTTTAACTTAACGCTGCTAGTAAATAGACATTGTTAAATTCACGACTGGCTGTGGGGACAGCCAGGGCGGCTGGACAGCGCGAACCCTCTGCTGCTTTCCACCGGCAGAGAAATGCCGAGTGTGGCTTCTGGGGACTGTGGTTTTCCCACCAGCGTGGGTCTGTCAATCCAGCTTCTACCCATGATTATAATGAAGGGCATTTGCAAAAGGCCTGTCAAGTTCTCGCTGAAGCCAATTTAAACGCCTCTCTGCTTCCACATAGAGTAATTACGGGGCAGGGTATTTTCCATTTCTCCCTCCAGATCCATTTTCCACGCTGCTCTGTGGCCTTGAGGCTGATCTCAGTGGACTCGTTAACGTGGCCCCACTGGGACTGGCCAGTGGAGGGCGCTGGCGGGAGCCAGAGGCAGGAGGCGACGGGTAGAGGGAATGCCCCTCCCCGCTCCCGGCCCCTCTGGGCAGCCTCAGCCCTGGGAGCTTGGCCACCCCTCCCTGCTGGTTTCTGCTGCGCTCCCCTTGCCCTGCCTCCAGCTCTGCCTCTCAGCCCTTGAGCTACCCCCTCTCTCCCGCCCAGACCCTGGTTGGCACAGTCAACTTCATGGTCTGTTTAGCATATGCTTCTTCTATCACCAGCAGGATACACTGAGGCCGACGATAGGGGTCCACCTCTGGGGGCCTTGGCTTGGGCATGAGGTCCTCCGGCCTAGTAGCCTGGAGCAGATGCTTCCCCTGGACGTGAGTGGCGGGGCTTCTCTGTGGCCAGAACGTGGCGCGCTCGTTGACTGGGGCCCGCTCTGCACAGGCGCTGTTGTCGGTGAGGCTCTGGGCTCTTCCTGCACCCAGCTCTGCAGGTGGAAGTGATCTTCCACTGACTTCCCGTGAGAGAACTGAGGTCCAGAGAGCTTGTGTCACGTCCCCAAGGTCAAGGTCCCCTGGCAGCGGTGGGGGTGGGTCTAGGATTAGGTTTCCATCTTAGTCAAAGCAGAAATGCTGCTTGGAGTCAGCTGCCGTTGGTTCCAGGAGTGCAGGCATTTATTATTATTATTATTATTCCTTTAATATCTGTTTGGTGGAGTTTCAGGAAAAGGACATTTGGAATCAGAGTTGTGTCTGGTCAATTCTTCTCCCAAGTGATTTTCACTTTCTGAGGGGAGCAGAGGACGTGCGTGGCGGGGTGGGGGGTGGGGGTGTCCTACCCCGGGTGCTGCCCTGTGCTAGGGAATAGGTCTGGTGAGTGGAGGGGTTGGGGGCTCCAGGAGGCCAAGATTCCAGGCAGTCTGGGGCCCTGTCTGCAGCCCCCCATCAGAACAGACCCCAGACAGGAGCAGAGAGCCCTGGGAGGGGTGCAGGCCAGCCCAGATCATGCTCTTGCCCTTTCCAAAGTTGCTCCGTTCCCACCTGGGCAGAGTCGGCACCCCGGGGAGGCCCTCTGTTTGTGGTCCTGTCTGTGGACCTGTTTGTGGACCTGTCCGTGGACCTGTCCGTGGACCTGTCCGTGGACCTGCTGACCATAGCACTGTCCCTGCTCCTGAGTAGACCCTTCGGTACAATGAAATGCTTAGGCCAGAAGGGCTTTCCTGGGACAGCCACCTGCCCCGGGGTCTGTGACGCCGGCCGACAACCTGGCGCAGGGGGACCTGCCCCTCCCCGGGCCGGCCGTGGCCTCGGTGGTGTCCCCTCAGAGAGGCCGGCGGTTGGGGCCCTGCCGCACGCGGCGACCACCCCACCTCGGCACGCAGACGGCCGGCTTCCTTCCCAGGCTGCGGCCCAGCAGCCGCAGCGTCCCAGACAGTGAGGGCTTCTGCTTCTCAGGCAGCGAGGCCCTGGGGCTGGGACCGGCCGTCTGTCCGCAGAGTCCACGTGGAGTTGGTTCCCAGGGAGCGCTTCCTCCTAGGCGTCTCTCGCGCTTCCTGCAGCCCACCCCCGCCGTGCCTGCGGCGTGTCCGCACCCGGCATCTCCTGACTTATCTCCCCGACCCCGTCCCTCCGCCTGGCGGCTTTAGGGTCCGAAACTGTAACTACAGAATCGCCTGAATGCCAGGCACCGTGTGGACTCAGCTGTGCTCTTTGAAAAAAAAAAAATAAATAAATAAAAAAATCAGGCTATGGACTGAGGACCCGGAAGCCCAAGCCACTTCACCGAGGGAGGGGACATCGCACTTGCTCGCAAGGGTTCTGTTGTTTTACATCTCCTGCTTCAGAACACGGCTGCTCATCTTTCCTTTTTTTTAGGAAATATTTTCTTTTTAACTTTTTTTAAAGATGTATTTATCCATGCATACAGAACTGGCGTACAGGCCAGAGGTGCAGGGGCGGTGAGAGGATTCGCCAGAGACAGAGCGGGGAGCAGAACAGGCAGATCGAAGAAACACACTGCTGAGGGGAGCAGCTGGCCGGTCGGGAGAGGTCTGCCGCGCCATGTGGGTCAGCTCCCTGGCCGGGGATCGAACTTGGAGCTGCAGTGGCTGCAGAGAGCTGCAGAGTGTTGCGTTTTAACCTGTTGTACCTCCCGGGAGGGCCCCCATCTTTTCTTTCCCGAGGGAGGTCAATCTGTGGCTCTGGGCGATTTTCATTCTGCAACTACTTGTTGACCCCTGTGTGTGCAAAGCCCACAACCCACTGCGGCCCTAGGTCGGCCCCAGCCCGGCCAGCACAGCGAGCGCCAGCGTGTGGCTGGACACCCCCGTAGCCTGGAACGGAGAGAAAAGGAAGCGGCGAGACCAGTTTTGAGGCTGTGTTGTATGTAACCCGATATATCCACGGCGTTATCCTTCGGGTATATAAAAATGACCACAAACTGGTGTTTTTCCTCTTTTTACACCGCGTGTTGGATGTGGTGTATAAGTAAGCACAACTCGCCTGACGGTGACCTCCTGCTCGGTGGCCGCACATCGCTATGGGCAGTGTGTTTCTACATCCGCCGTTTGCCCGAGAAGCAGGCAGTGCCGTGACCCTGGGCAGAAGCCGCCGCCCCTCCCCCCAGGACCGGCACCCTTACTCCCGAGAGCTGCAGACCCAATGCCCATGAGGGTTAGTTCACTGGGTGTCAGAAGCACACCGGACCGGTTTATGCACCTTGAGCAAAGCACTTCCATATACCCCCAGAGTTACTTGGGGACCGTTTGGGAAACACACTGGGGGCCCTTTGTGCCAAGACCCTGATTTCTCTCTCTTGTGGCTGTCAAACGTGAACGACATCAGTGAATCAGGGTGTGGAGCTTGCTGGACTTGGTGGTCATTGCGTGTCTGGTGGCTTCTGCAGTTTGCTGCTTTAGTCCCCCACGGCAGGGGGGTCTCAGCCAGGGACCCAGCCTCTCCAGTCCTCTGGTGATGCTCTGACTTCAAAACAGCTTGTTCTCAGAGAAGGAGCTGAAATGGGTGCCCCAGTCCCCACCCACACCCTCCTGCCTTCCTTTCCCTCCTGGCACCTGGCGCTGACTTCAGCCCTGGGGGTGGGGGGGTGGGCGGGGCTGTGTGGGGGGCTGTGAGGCCTCTTACCCGGGACTGCTGGTGCTTCCGGTAAAGCTCTGTCACGTTGAAGTCGTCCAGGTCCACCAGCAGGCCTTGCTTGCACATCTCGCAGGTCTTTATGGCTCCCAGGTCAGCCCCTGCAATCAGACACGGTGCTCTTTGGTCACCAGGCTCCCGGCCTTTCTGTGCCGACACTTGGGGTGTTTGGGTATTGCCATTTTGCAGGGCCCGTGTGTACGTTAAAATTCTGAGCTTCGGTGACCTTCTTTGGAAAGTCAGCCATTTCTACAATCATTTCTGTAGCAAGTGACCTTGAATCTAGATCTGAAAAACTGCCTTTGTAATCATGGTTATTATTATGCAAGCTTTATATCAGTGAAAGTCCCGTGGCTTTCAGCTCTGACTTTCTGTTTAAGTATAAACACACTGGCTGGTAAACGGGAATTGCCAGGTGGAGGCCGAGGGTCTGTCCTGCGGGTGTTTGCAGGAGCGGTCTCTGGGCTTGTTTCCTGGCCAACCTAGCACAGGTTCACACAGGTGACTCAGTCAAGACCAGATGACAGCCGAAGGCTCCGCCTAAGGTTTGCAGATCAGCCCTGACTGCCATGCAGGTGAGAGGTCCGGCCGGGTATGGGTCCTTGTGCAGCATACCTGGGCCAGCACCCAGACCCTCCTGGGAAAAGCAACACTAGGAGACCTGCTTTGCAGCTGTTTGGTGTTTTTTTTTTTTTTTTTTTTAATTATATGAAGATTTTTATTTCATTGATGTATATAAGAAGTCAGGTGTAGGCCAGAGGTATGTGTGAGGGGGTGAGAGGATTCACCAGAGACAGAGTGGGGAGCAGAACAGGCACTGCTGAAGGGAGCAGATCCACTGCTGAAGGGAGCAGCAGAGAGACAGGAGAGGTCTGCTGCACCATGTGGGTCCCTTCCTGGCCGGGGCTTGAACTCAGGACAGGTGATAGCTCGATAGCGCTAAGACTTTAACCCCTGTGCCACCAGGGAGGCCCTTTTTGGTGACTGTTTTTTTTTTTTTTTTTAAAGATTCACTTATTCATACAGAACTGGGTACAGGCCAGAGATGCAGGGGCGGTGAGAGGATTCACCAGAGACAGAGTGGGGAGCAGAACAGAGTGGGGATCAAGTGAAACACACTGCTGAGGGTGTTATAGGGCACCTCAATTCAGAGAGAGGCACCCCTGAAG